>NC_069501.1:843274498-843604498 GCF_027579735.1 Bombina bombina
GTATCGAGAGTTGCATTTGCGGTAAATATGCTCTACGCTCCTTTTTTGGAGCCTAACGCAGCATTTGTTTGAACTCTCGATACCAGAGTTAAATTTATGGTGCGGCCAGAAAAAAACCAGCGGAGCGTTAACAGCCCTTTTACCGCCGAACTCCAAATCTAGGCCTAAGAAAATACTGCTGATACCGAAGTAATGTAAGTAAAAGCCTTCAATGCAGTAGTAGCGACTGGTATCAGGCTTATTAATAGAGATACATACTCTCATAAAAATGTGTTTTAAAACGTTTACTGGCATGTTTAATCGTTTTTTAACGTACATGGTGATAAAACTGTAATATTACTATAGCCTTAAATGCAGTGAAAGCAACTAGTATTAGGCTGATTAATAGAGATACATACTCTTATAAAAAATGTGTTTTAAAATGTTTGCTGGCATGTTTAATCGTTTTTTGACATATGTTTGGTGATAAAACTTATTGGGGCCTGATTTTTCCACATGGCTGGCTTAAATTCTACATAGAAACAGTTAACTGAGGTTTCCCACTGTTGTAATAGGAGTGGGAGGGGCCCAATTTAGCGCTTTTTTGCGCAGTTAAAATTTCAGAATCATCCAGATTCCCTCAGCAGTCCCATGATTACTACAGGACATCTCGTTTGATTTACTGCCTTTTTCACTGTTTTTTAAAATTTTGACAAAATTTGTTTCTCTTAAAGGCACAGTAACGTTTTTTATATTTGCTTGTTTACCTGATTTAAAGTGTTTTCCAAGCTTACTAGTCTCATTATTAGTCTGTTCTAACATGTCTGACATAGAGGAAGCTCTGTGTTCATTATGTTTAAAAGCCATGGTGGAACCCCATCTTAGAATGTGTACCAGATGTACTGATTTCATGTTAAACAATAAAGATAATTTTTTGTCTTTAAAAAAATTATCACCAGAGGATTCTGTCGAGGGGGAAGTTATGCCGACTAACTCTCCCCACGTGTCAGACCCTTTGACTCCCGCTTTAGGGACTCACGCTCAAATGGCGCCAAGTACATTAAGGGCGCCCATAGCGTTTATTTTACCAGAGAATTCTGTCGAGGGGGAAGTTATGCCGACTAACTCTCCCCATGTATCAGATCCTTTGACTCCCACTTCAGGGACTCACGCTCAAATGGTGCCAAGTACATAAAGGGCACGCATAGCGTTTATTTTACAAGACATGGCAAAGGTTGTGAATAATACACTGGCAGCGGTATTAGTCAGACTACCTGAAATTAAAGGAAAGCAAGATAGCTCTGGGGGTAGATACAGAGCATACAGATGCGTCAAGAACCATGTCTGATACTGCCTCACAATATGTAGAAGCTGAGGGGAGCTTCAGTCTGTGGGTGATATTTTGACTCAGGGAAAATGATTTAACCTGATTGCGATATTTCTACATTTAAAATTTATGCTTGAGATCCTCCACTTGTTGCTCAGGGAGGTTTTAGTGGCTCTGAATGACTGTTACAATCACAGTGCCAGAGAAATTGTGTAGACTGAATAAATACTATGCAGTGCCGGTGTGTACTGATGTTTTTCCAATACCTAAAGAGGTTTACAGAAATTATTAATAACGAATGGGATAGACCAGGTGTGCCGTTCTCTTCCCCTCCTATTTTTAGAAAAATGTTTCTAACAGATGCCACCACACAGGACTAATGGCAGACAGTCCCTAAGGTGGAGAGAAGAGTTTCTACTCTAGCTAAGCGTACCACTATCCCTGTCGAGGACAGTTGTGCTTTTTTAGATCCAATGGATAAAAAATGTTTATTTAACTAAGTTTTTTTATCCTGCAGCCCTTTGCATGCATTGCCTTTGTCACTGCTGATGCAGCGTTCTGGTTGGAGTCTCTGGATGAGGCTTTACAGGTAGCGACTCCATTGGATGAATACTTGACAAGCTTAGAGCATTTAAGCTAGCCAAATCCTTGTTTCTGATGCCTTGTTTTTCTTGACTAAACTAACGGCTAAGAATTCTGTTTTTACTATGCTGGCGCGCACAGCGCTATGGCTTATATTATGGTCAGCTGTCGTGACTTTACTAAATAAGCTACTTAACTTCCCTTCAAGGGGCAGACCCTATTCGGCCCTGGTTTGAAGGAGATTATTGCTAATATCACTGGAGGAAAAGGTAATGCCCTTCCTCAGGACAGGTCCAAATCAAGGGCCAAAAAGTCTAATTTTCGTGCCTTTCAAAACTTCAAGGCAGGCGTGGCATCAAGTTCCTCTAAGGCAAATCAAGAGGGACCTTGTGCTCAGTCCAAGACGGTCTGGTGACAACCGGACTTGGAACAAAGATAAGCAGGCCAAGGAGCCTGCTGCTGCCTTTAAGACAGCATGTAGAACGGCTCCCTATCCGGTAACGGATCCTGTAGGGGGCAGACTTTCATTTTTCGCCCAGGCGTGGGCAAGAGAGAGAGAGGCCCAGGATCCCTGGGCATTGGAAATTTTATCCCAGAGATATCTTCTGGATTTCAAAGCTTTTCCCCCCCAAAAAAGGGGAGATTTTTCCTTTCACAATTATCTGCAGACCGGATAAAGAAAGAGGCATTCTTACTCTGTGTACGAGACCCATCCAGTTCCAAGGGAGGAACAGGGATAGAATTTTTACTCAAGTCTGTTTGTGGTTCCCAAGGAGAGGGAACCTTCAGATCTATTTTGGATCTAAAGATCTTAAAACCAATTCCTTAGATTCTATCATTTTAGTTGGAAACTATTCGTACCATTTTAACTATGATCCAGGAGAGTCAATAGAGGACTACAATGGATTTGAAGGATGCTTATTCTCACATTACGATGCATAAAGATCACCATCGTTTTTCATGTTTGCCTTTCTAGACAGGCATTACCAGTTTGTAGCTCTTTCCTTTGGGTTAACTACAGCCCCAAGAATCTTTATGGAGGTTCTGGGGTCGCTCTGGCGGTCCTTAGACCGCGGGGCATAAAAATGGCCCCTTATTTAGACGACATCCCGATGCAGGCGTCAAACATCCAAGTTGCCAAGTTTCATACGGAGTAGTAATGGCATTTCTGAGATCGCATGGGTGGAAAGTGAACAAGGAAAGAGTTCTCTATCCCCAATTTCAAGGGTTTCCCTTCTAGGGATTCTGATAGAAAATTTACCTGACGGAGTCAAGGTTGTCAAAGTTTCTAAATTTCTGCTGTGTTCTTCATTCCATCCGCACCCTTTGGTGGCTCAGTACATGAATGTAATCGGCTTAATGGTAGTGGCAAGGGACATAGTATCGTTTGCACGCCTACTTTTCTGATCGCTGCAACTATGCATGCTCAGTCAGAGGAACGGGGATTACACAGATTTGTTCTCCTGTTAAATCTGGACCAAGAGATCAGAGATTCTCTTCTCTGGTGACTATCTCGGGTCCATCTGTCCAAGGGTATGACCTTCCGCAGGTCAGATGGGACAATTGTTACAACAGATGCCAGCCTTTTAGGTTGGGATACAGTCTGGAACTCCCTGAAGGCTCAGGGATAGTGGACTCAGGAGGAGTTCCTCCTTCTAATGAATATTCTGGAACTGGGAGCGATATCCCATACTCTTCAGACTTGGCCTCAGTTAGCAACTCTGAGGTACATCATATTTCAGTCGGACAATATCACGACTGTGGCTTACATCAACCATCAAGGGGGAACAGAAGTTCCCTAGCGATGTTAGAAGTTTTAAAATAATTCTCTGGACAGAGACTCACTCTTGTCTATCATATCCCAGGTGTTGAGAACTGGGAGACGGATTTTCTAAGTCGTCAGACTTTCATCCAGGGGAGTGGGAATTCCCTCCGGAGGTGTTTGTACAAAATCAAGCATGAGAGTGCTTTGGAGTTTTTTGACAGCGCCTGCGTGGCCACGCAGGACCTGGTATGCAGATCTGGTGGACATGTCATCCTTTCCACCACGGTCTCTGCTTCTGAGACAGGACCCTCTACCTCAGGGTCCTTTCAATCAGCTAAATATATCTAGTCCGAGTTGGACTGCCTGGAGACTGAACGTTTGATGTTATCAAAGCATGGTTTCTCCGAGTCAGTCATTGATACCTTAATACAGGCATGAAAGCCTGACTCTAGGAAAATTTAACATAGATATGGTGTAAATATCTTATTGTTATGAATCCAAGGGTTACTCATGGAGTAAAGTCTGGATTCCCAAGATATTATCTTTTCTCCAAGATGATTTTGAGAAAGGATGGTCAGCTAGTTCCTTAAAAGGACAGATTCTACTGTCTATTCTTTTGCACAAGCGTCTGGCAGGTATTCTAGACGTTCAGGCTTTTGGTCAGGCTTTGGTTAGAACCAAGCCTGTGTTTAAAACTGTTGCTTCGCCATGGAGCTTAAACCTGGTTCTTAAGGTTCTTCTAGGAGTTCCGTTTGAACTTTTTCATTCCATAGATATCAAACTTTTATCTTGGAAAGTTCTTTCTTGGTAGATATTTCCTCGGCTCATAGAGTCTCCGAGTTATCTGCGTTACAAGGTGATTCTCCTTATCTGGTCCTCCGTATGGATAAGGTAGTCCTACGTACCAACCTGGGTTTTTACCTAAGGTGGTATCTAACAAGAATATCACTCAAGAGATTGTTGTTCCGTTCTTGTATCCTAATCCTTCTTCAAAGAAGGAACGTCTATTACATAATTTGGACGTGGCTCGTGCTTTAAAGTTTTTCTTACAAGCTACTACAGATTTTCATCAAACATTCACCTTGTTTGTTGTCTATTCTGGACAGAGGAGAGGTCAAAAGACTTCAGCAACCTCTCTGTCCTTTTGGTTAAAAAGCATAATTCATTTAACTTACGAGACTGCTAGACAGCAGCCTTCTGAAGGGATTACAGCTCATTCTACTAGAGCTGTGGTTTTCACTTGGGCCTTTTTAGAAGGAGGCTTCTGTTGAACAGATTTACAAGACGGAGTCTTGGTCTGCGCTTCATACTTTTTCAAATTTAACAAATTTGATACTTTGCTTCTTCGGAGGCTATTTTTGGGAGAAAGGGTTTTTTACAGGCAGTGGTCACTTCCGTTTAAGTACCTGCCTTGTCCCTCCCATCATCCGTGTACTTTAGCTTTGGTATTGGTATCCCATAAGTAATGGATGATCCGTGGACTGGATACACTTAACAAGAGAAAACATAATTTATGCTTACCTGATAAATTTATTTCTCTTGTAGTGTATCCAGTCCACGGCCCGCCCTGTCCTTTTAAGGCAGGTCTAAATTTTAATTAAACTACAGTCACCACTGCACCCTATGGTTTCTCCTTTCTTGTCTTGTTTCGGTCGAATGACTGGATATGACATGTGAGGGGAGGAGCTATATAGCAGCTCTGCTTGGGTGATCCTCTTGCAACTTCCTGTTGGGAAGGAGAATATCCCATAAGTAATGGATGATCCGTGGACTGGATACACTACAAGAGAAATAAATTTATCAGGTAAGCATAAATTATGTTTTTCTTTTATATGCTGTTTCTCTGCGTAGCTTCTAGTTTTCTTTTATATGCTGCTTCGCTTCGTTTTTCTTTTATATGCTGCTTCTCAGCTTAGCTTCTAGTTTTCTTTTATATGCTGCTTCTCTGCTTAGCTTCTAGTTTTTCTTTTATATGCTGTTTCTCTGCGTAGCTTCTAGTTTTCTTTTATATGCTGCTTCTCCGCTTCACTTCGTTTTCTTTTATATGCTGCTTCTCTGCTTAGCTTCTAGTTTTCTTTTATATGCTGCTTCGTTCTACTTTTCTTTTATATGCTGCTTCTCAGCTTAGCTTCTAGTTTTCTTTTATATGCTGCTTCGCTTCTAGTTTTTCTTTTTATATGCTGCTTCTCTGCGTAGCTTCTAGTTTTTCTATTATATGCTGCTTCTCTGCGTAGCTTCTAGTTTTTCTTTTATATGCTGCTGCTTCACTTCTAGTTTCTTTTATATGCTGCTTCTCTGCTTAGCTTCTAGTTTGTATATGCTGCTTCTTTGCGTAGCTTCTAGTTTTTCTTTTATATGCTGCTTCTCCGCTTAGCTTCTAGATTTCTTTTATATTCTGCTTTGCTTCTAGTTTTCTTTTATATGCTGCTTCGCTTCTAGTTTTTTATATGCTGCTTCTCCGCTTCGCTTCTAGTTTTTCTTTTATATGCTGCTTCTCTGCTTAGCTTCTAGATTTAGTTTATATGCTGCTTCTCTGCTTAGCTTCTGTTTTCTTTTATATGCTGCTTCGCTTCTAGTTTTTTATATGCTGCTTCTCTGCTTAGCTTCTAGTTTTTCTTTTATATGCTGTTTCTCTGCGTAGCTTCTAGTTTTCTTTTATATGCTGCTTCGCTTCGTTTTTCTTTTATATGCTGCTTCTCAGCTTAGCTTCTAGTTTTCTTTTATATGCTGCTTCTCTGCTTAGCTTCTAGTTTTCTTTTATATGCTGCTTCTCTGCTTAGCTTCTAGTTTTTCTTTTATATGCTGTTTCTCTGCGTAGCTTCTAGTTTTCTTTTATATGCTGCTTCGTTCTACTTTTCTTTTATATGCTGCTTCTCAGCTTAGCTTCTAGTTTTCTTTTATATGCTGCTTCGCTTCTAGTTTTTCTTTTTATATGCTGCTTCTCAGCGTAGCTTCTAGTTTTTCTTTTATATGCTGCTTCTCTGCGTAGCTTCTAGTTTTTCTATTATATGCTGCTTCTCTGCGTAGCTTCTAGTTTTTCTTTTATATGCTGCTGCTTCGCTTCTAGTTTCTTTTATATGCTGCTTCTCTGCTTAGCTTCTAGTTTGTATATGCTGCTTCTTTGCGTAGCTTCTAGTTTTTCTTTTATATGCTGCTTCTCCGCTTAGCTTCTAGATTTCTTTTATATTCTGCTTTGCTTCTAGTTTTCTTTTATATGCTGCTTCGCTTCTAGTTTTTTATATGCTGCTTCGCTTCTAGTTTTTCTTTTATATGCTGCTTCTCTGCTTTGCTTCTAGTTTTCTTTTATATGCTGCTTCTCTGCTTAGCTTCTAGATTTAGTTTATATGCTGCTTCTCTGCTTAGCTTCTAGTTTTTTATTATATGCTGCTTCTCTGCTTAGCTTCTAGTTTTCTTTTATATGCTGCTTCTCTGCTTAGCTTCTAGATTTAGTTTATATGCTGCTTCTCTGCTTAGCTTCTAGTTTTCTTTTATATGCTGTTTCTCCGCTTAGCTTCTAGTTTTTCTTTTATATGCTGCTTCTCTGCGTAGCTTCTAGTTTTTCTTTTATATGCTGCTTCTCTGCTTAGCTTCTAGTTTTCTTTTATATGCTGTTTCTCTGCGTAGCTTCTAGTTTTTCTTTTATATTCTGCTTCTCTGCGTAACTTCTAGTTTCTTTTATATGCTGCTTCTCTGCTTAGCTTCTAGTTTTCTTTTATATGCTGCTTCTCCGCTTTGCTTCGTTTTCTTTTATATGCTGCTTCTCCGCTTCGCTTCGTTTTCTTTTATATGCTGCTTCTCTGCTTAGCTTCTAGTTTTCTTTTATATGCTGCTTCGTTCTACTTTTCTTTTATATGCTGCTTCTCAGCTTAGCTTCTAGTTTTCTTTTATATGCTGCTTCGCTTCTAGTTTTTCTTTTTATATGCTGCTTCTCTGCGTAGCATCTAGTTTTTCTTTTATATGCTGCTTCTCTGCGTAGCTTCTAGTTTTTCTATTATATGCTGCTTCTCTGCGTAGCTTCTAGTTTTTCTTTTATATGCTGCTGCTTCGCTTCTAGTTTCTTTTATATGCTGCTTCTCTGCTTAGCTTCTAGTTTGTATATGCTGCTTCTTTGCGTAGCTTCTAGTTTTTCTTTTATATGCTGCTTCTCTGCTTAGCTTCTAGATTTCTTTTAGATTCTGCTTTGCTTCTAGTTTTCTTTTATATGCTGCTTCGCTTCTAGTTTTTTATATGCTGCTTCTCCGCTTCGCTTCTAGTTTTTCTTTTATATGCTGCTTCTCTGCTTAGCTTCTAGATTTAGTTTATATGCTGCTTCTCTGCTTAGCTTCTGTTTTCTTTTATATGCTGCTTCGCTTCTAGTTTTTTATATGCTGCTTCTCTGCTTCGCTTCTAGTTTTTCTTTTATATGCTGCTTCTCTGCGTAGCTTCTAGTTTTTCTTTTATATGCTGTTTCTCTGCGTAGCTTCTAGTTTTCTTTTATATGCTGCTTCGCTTCGTTTTTCTTTTATATGCTGCTTCTCAGCTTAGCTTCTAGTTTTTCTTTTATATGCTGCTTCTCTGCTTAGCTTCTAGTTTTTCTTTTATATGCTGCTTCTCTGCTTCGCTTCGTTTTCTTTTATATGCTGCTTCTCTGCTTAGCTTCTAGTTTTCTTTTATATGCTGCTTCGTTCTACTTTTCTTTTATATGCTGCTTCTCAGCTTAGCTTCTAGTTTTCTTTTATATGCTGCTTCGCTTCTAGTTTTTCTTTTTATATGCTGCTTCTCTGCGTAGCTTCTAGTTTTTCTTTTATATGCTGCTTCTGTGCGTAGCTTCTAGTTTTTCTATTATATGCTGCTTCTCTGCGTAGCTTCTAGTTTCTCTTTTATATGCTGCTGCTTCGCTTCTAGTTTCTTTTATATGCTGCTTCTCTGCTTAGCTTCTAGTTTGTATATGCTGCTTCTTTGCGTAGCTTCTAGTTTTTCTTTTATATGCTGCTTCTCCGCTTAGCTTCTAGATTTCTTTTATATTCTGCTTTGCTTCTAGTTTTCTTTTATATGCTGCTTCGCTTCTAGTTTTTTATATGCTGCTTCGCTTCTAGTTTTTCGTTTATATGCTGCTTCTCTGCTTTGCTTCTAGTTTTCTTTTATATGCTGCTTCTCTGCTTAGCTTCTAGATTTAGTTTATATGCTGCTTCTCTGCTTAGCTTCTAGTTTTCTATTATATGCTGCTTCTCTGCTTAGCTTCTAGTTTTCTTTTATATGCTGCTTCTCTGCTTAGCTTCTAGATTTAGTTTATATGCTGCTTCTCTGCTTAGCTTCTAGTTTTCTTTTATATGCTGCTTCTCCGCTTAGCTTCTAGTTTTTCTTTTATATGCTGCTTCTCTGCGTAGCTTCTAGTTTTTCTTTTATATGCTGCTTCTCTGCTTAGCTTCTAGTTTTCTTTTATATGCTGTTTCTCTGCTTAGCTTCTAGTTTTTCTTTTATATTCTGCTTCTCTGCGTAACTTCTAGTTTCTTTTATATGCTGCTTCTCTGCGTAGCTTCTAGTTTTTCTATATGCTGCTTCTCCGCTTAGCTTCTAGTTTCTTTTATATGCTGCTTCTCCGCTTAGCTTCTAGTTTTCTTTTATATGCTGCTTCTCTGCTTAGCTTCTAGTTTTCTTTTATATGCTGTTTCTCTGCGTAGCTTCTAGTTTTTCTTTTATATTCTGCTTCTCTGCGTAATTTCTAGTTTCTTTTATATGCTGCTTCTCTGCGTAGCTTCTAGTTTTTGTATATGCTGCTTCTCCGCTTAGCTTCTAGTTTCTTTTATATGCTGCTTCTCTGCTTCGCTTCTAGTTTCTTTTATATGCTGCTTCTCTGCGTAGCTTCTAGTTTTTCTTTTATATGCTGCTTCTCTGCGTAGCTTCTAGTTTTTGTATATGCTGCTTCTCTGCGTAGCTTCTAGTTTTTGTATATGCTGCTTCTCCGCTTAGCTTCTAGTTTCTTTTATATGCTGCTTCTCTGCGTAGCTTCTAGTTTCTTTTATATGCTGCTTCTCTGCGTAGCTTCCAGTTTTCTTTTATATGCTGCTTCTCTGCGTAGCTTCTAGTTTTTGTATATGCTGTTTCTCTGCGTAGCTTCTAGTTTTCTTTTATATGCTGCTTCGCTTAGTTTTCTTTTATATGCTGCTTCTCTGCTTAGCTTCTAGTTTTTCTTTTATATGCTGTTTCTCTGCGTAGCTTCTAGTTTTCTTTTATATGCTGCTTCGCTTTGTTTTCTTTTATATGCTGCTTCTCTGCTTAGCTTCTAGTTTTCTTTGATATGCTGTTTCGTTCTACTTTTCTTTTATATGCTGCTTCTCAGCTTAGCTTCTCGTTTTCTTTTATATGCTGCTTCTCTGCGTAGCTTCTAGTTTTTCTTTTATATGCTGCTTCTCTGCGTAACTTCTAGTTTCTTTTATATGGTGCTTCTCTGCGTAGCTTCTAGTTTTTGTATATGCTGCTTCTCTGCGTAGCTTCTAGTTTTCTTTTATATGCTGCTTCTCCGCTTAGCTTCTAGTTTCTTTTATATGCTGCTTCTCCGCTTAGCTTCTAGTTTTTTTTTTTTTTTTTGAGTTTCAAAAGAGCTCTATTTAACTTATCATTCTTACAATTAAGAATATGCACACAATGAGAAAAGGGAACAAAACAGAAACAAGATTAGCAATTCGAGGACTCATAACGTCCTCTAAGTGATCTGTAAACATACTTTTTGAGATGTGTAGTGAGTAGTTCCCAAGAATTCTGCATATACAGTGGTTAATTTAAAACAGATAATGGGGTTTTGTAACTCGGATGGGGGAGAACCAGGGAGTTCCCGCCCAGGAGAGAAAGAAGGGGGGGATAGAAGAATGGGAATAAGAAGGGTAGAGGAGAAGCAGAGGGTTTGGGGATTATATCACCAATCTAGAGTGGGTACGTCGTCAGGGAGGCGATTAATTCTGGACAGGTCTATCTCTAGCTCAGGCTCCCTATTCCGTCCAGGAGGGCTATGAGGGAGAGAGAACATTAGGTCTCCAAGTTGTGTCATAAGTATCTTTCCAGTCGGCCCATATAAGCTCAAATAGGTCAGAGTTGCCTAGATTATAAAATATGCTTTTTTCCATGGTGTATAAGTAGGCCATATAGGAGCAGACTCTCGCCCAGCTGGGGGGGGATTCCGACTTCCAGTCAGAGGCTATCAGGTGTTTGATGGACATAAAGAGGTAAATACTTATGCCAGCATGATGTTTGGGAATGGAATGAGTACCTATGTGTAGGAGGGCTACTGCGGGAGAATTATGTAGGGAAATTCCTAATTTGGGAAGGACTCTGAAACATTTAAGCCATAGGGGGCGTATTTTGGGACATTCCCACCAAATGTGTAGGGAGTCCCCTCTCTGGCCACAACCTCTCCAACAGTACGGGGATGCGCTAGAATATATTTTAGCTAACCTGGTGGGCACATAGTACCAGTGAGCCACCAACTTATAAAAAGTTTCAAAAAGGGTGATGCAATGTATAGTTTTTTTGGTTCGTTCAAGCGCCTGTTCCCAATCGGTTGCTGTAAAAGATCTGTCCAGCAGAGATCCCCACTTTACTAGATGTGGAGCCAGGTCTGAGTTTAGTTCAGAGTTCAACAGAGTGTAATGCCTGGAGAGGGGTTTGTGAAGCCTCTCACCCTGTTTCCAGGTGGACTCCCACAAGGTTAGAGGCCGATTTGACTGAGGCTTAAAGCCCCAGGAGGTCAAGAAGTTTTTAACTCTAAGATATTCAAATTTCAGAATATGGGGCAATGCTCCGTCTGCTCCAAGCTGTGAATCAGGTTTGAATCTGCATTCCGGTGGCGGAAGCCAGAGATCCGAAACCGTCAGTATTCCTAATTGGGACCATTTGGATGGATGAGCATCCTGTAGTCCTACTAATAGGCCGGGCAAGGAGGCTATGGGAGAGGGGTGGGGAGCGACCTGTGTGGAGTGGCGGATTTTATCCCAGAATTGCAGGCATTCCCGAATGATAGGATTTATTAGGAACAAGTCCCTGCGACAATGTGCAGGCGTCCAAATCAGGTCACGTAGAGTTAGGTTGAAGGGCAAGGAGGCCTGCTCAATAGACTTCCATTTAGAGGAAGACTGTGAAACTCCCCATTGAGAGACATGGGTGAGCATGGCTCCCTCATAATATTTTACTATCGAGGGAGAGCCCAAACCTCCCTGTGACCGAGGCAACTGTAAGACTCTCTGCGCCACCCTTGGGGGTTTACCCTGCCAGATGTGCTTAGTAACCTCACTCTGAAACTGTAGTAAGATATGCCTGGGAACTTTGATTGGCAGACAACGGAATAAGTATGTGAGTCGAGGTAGGAAGGACATCTTTAGGGCAGCGATTCGTCCAAGCCAAGAGACTTGGGAGAGGTTCCATTTCACATTGAGGGAACGAAGGTCTGACAGTAAGGGGAGGTAGTTGTCCTTGATAACCCGGGGGAAGTCGTTGGACAGTCTAACTCCCAGATGGGTCACTGAAGATTCCGACCATTTATACGGGTATTTAATCTTTAAGGGGGCAATATAAGAGTTCTGGAAGCCTTGGGTGTAAATCTCAGTTTTAGAGACATTTAGTTTATAATGAGAGTGAGCACCGAATTCCCTGACTAACAGTAGGAGTCTAGGAAGGGTGGTCGCGAGGTCTGACGAGAACAGGGTAATGTCGTCAGCAAATAAGGCTATGTTGTGTTTGGTGCCACATAGGGTGATGCCACTCATATGTGGGTCAAGTCTGATTTTTTCTGCCAACGGCTCGATGGCCAATGCAAAAAGCAGGGGTGATAAGGGACAACCCTGTCTAGTCCCGTTGGAGATTTGAAAAGGGGGAGTTTGGAAACCGATACCCTTTACCGTAGCGGAGGGAGTAGAATATAAAGCTTTGATTGCGCCCAACAGGGAACTTGGGAATTTAAGGGTGTTAAGTACTTCCCACAGGAATCGCCATCTCACCCGATCAAAGGCCTTTTCTGCATCTAATGATATAATTGCCATGGGTTTGTTCATACTGGAAGACAGAGCCATAATATTCAAGAGACGTCTAGTGTTATCCGGACCCTCCCTTTTAGGGATAAATCCCACCTGGTCTGGGTTGATTAGAGAGGGGAGAAGGTTGGCGATACGATTGGCTAGGATTTTAGAGAAAAATTTAATGTCAGTATTGATTAGTGAGATTGGCCTGTAGCTGGCGCAAAGGGAGGGATCTTTACCAGGCTTTAGTATAGTTACAATAGTGGCTACAAGGAATTCACTCTTGAATTTACCCTCTTCTCTAGCCAGATTAAAGAGTCTAAGAAGTAGGGGGGAGATTTCTTGGTTATAAGTTTTATAGAAGTGTACTGGGAAGCCATCTGGTCCAGGTGATTTGAATGATTTAGAATTTTTAATAACTTGTTGAACTTCTCTAAGAGAGAATGGCAAATTTAGAGTATCACTTTGATCGGGCGAGAGGGACGGAAGGTTTAGAGATTTTAAATACTCACGGATGGAATCTTCCGGGGTTACGGGGGGGTTCTCGGATTTTTCTATATTGTATAGTTTAGAGTAAAACTCAGCAAAAGATTCCCCTATGCGCGAGGGAATTTTAAGGAGAGAGCCTTCCCTAACAATGCCATGTATACGTGAAATACTAGTTCTATTCCTGAGTTTCCTGGCTAAAAGGGTGTCCGCCCTATTGCCCTTATAGAAGTATAGTTGTTTGAGTTTGGTTAGGTTTTCCTGTGTTCTCCGAAGTTCTAGTTGGGAAATGTGGTTTTTAATATCGGTTATTTGGGTTGTTAGGGGGGCAGTAGGTTTTACTCTATTTTGGCCTTCAAGTTCTCTGAGCTTAATGTGAGACTGAGCCAGCGAGAGACCCGCTTGCCTTCTGATTTTAGCTTGTTCAGATATCATGAAGCCTCTTATGGTTGCTTTAGCAGCTCCCCATAGGGTATCATCAGCTACCTGTGCCCGGTCGTTAGCTTTAAGGAAATGCCCAATTTCCATGCGTAGTTTCTCTCTGAAAGGAATATCCTGTAGTAAGTAATGGGGCATGCGCCAGGAGGGTCTAGAGCGGGTGGTATTGGAAGAGATGAGGTCAATGATAACGCAGTCGTGGTCTGACCAATGGCAGATATGGATGGACGCGTTAGTAACTAGGTCTAGAGAGTCTGCTGTGGAGAATATGCAGTCGAGGCGCGAATATTGTCGGTGTGAGTGTGAATAGTGCGTGTAGTCTCGGTCTTGAGTGTGGATAGACCTCCAGATATCAAATAACCCTGAACCCGTCATGAGGGTACGGAAGTTCGCTGCAAGTCGTTCATTAGGGGAAAGGGCCCCAGCCTTGCCAGAGAATGTTCTGTCCAATCTGGGCTCCCAGGTCATATTGAAGTCGCCCGAGATAATAACCCTACCTTGTTGATGTTGGGAGATGATATGAAGTATGTGTTTGAGGCACTTAGGTTGATGAGTGTTGGGTAGGTAAACCGATGCAAGTGTGTAGAGCACATGGTTGATGTTACAAATTAGAATGATATATCTGGCTTGTGGGTCTTTAACGGTCAAGATTGGCTCAATGGCTAGTCTCCTATGAAGGAGGATTGCAGTACCCCTGGCTTTTTTTGAGAAGGGAGCATACTCAATATGTGTATAATCTCTAGAGGAAAGTCTAATCGGTTCGTCTTTGAGCCAATGAGTCTCCTGTAGGAACACCACATCAGGGTTGTGGTGTTTCAGTGAGCGCAGTAAAAGACTTCTCTTAAAGGGAGTATTAAGTCCTCTTACGTTTTGAGTAAGAAACCTCAGAGGAGAGCCTGTCATAAATAGTAATGATTAAGAATTGGAGGGAGGGAGTAAGAGGTTCTGGGTCAGGGGGAAAGAAAGGGGGAGAGAGAGAGGGAGGGTAAGTAAGTAGGGAAGGAAGGCACTAGAGAGTGCCTCTGGAGTGGTGGAAGTAGTCCACCTCAGGTGAGCCCTAGAGTGGGCTTCAGTTGGGGGGTTGAGAAAACAACTCCGGAGCTAGCACATCGGAGTAGAAACGTCAGCCCCGCTCTAAGAGTAAGTTTATCAAAGTATAAAGTGCTTAAACCTAAACAAATACAAAACAACAAGTAGCATAACTTATCATAACTTATTATATATAACTTATTCCATAAGTAAACATTTTAACGGATCAATAGGTCTCACTGCGGCCCCATCTCAGCAATGATGTAGGCCAGGTAGAGAAAGCCATCAGGAGAGACCCCAGGGTCAACTGACTTCTGTACCAGGACACATGATTTCCGCAGAGGTCTACTCAGTGAGCTCAGAGTGTCCCAGAGAAGGCTGTGAGTGTTGTGTCTTAGGCCTTTTTATTCTCTGTTCTTTTGTCGACCATTCAGGGGCTGAGGCTCTCAAGGCAGTTTGAGATTGAGCCCGGGTATTGAGAGGGTCCACAAGAAGACCCCATGAGGCCAGTAGAGTCGTACCCTGAGAGGGTGTAGTGATGGTTATGGTTTGGTTGTCCTTGGTGACTATGAGCCTGGTTGGGAACCCCCAGCGGTATCGGTAATTAGCCTTGCGCAAAGCAGTGGTCACTGACTGGAAGTGTCGACGTTGCTGGAGAGTATGTGCAGAAAGGTCAGGCAAGATCTGTATCCCCTCAAACCTACCACTTAGATTTGGTTTACGGTAAGCAGCTTGAAGGAGGCGATCTTTATATAAGTAGCTATGGAAGCACACCACAATGTCTCTCGGCTTGTCGGAACTCACTGATCTGGGGCGTAATGCTCTGTGCGCCCTCTCCATTGTGTTAGATAGGCCCTCAGGGGTGCCTATAAGCTCTTTAAAGAGGTCTTGGAGGTAGCCTTGAATATCCGCTGGAGTCACTGTTTCCGGGACCCCTCTGAATCTGATATTACTTCGTCTCGATCTGTCTTCCATGTCAGCTAATTTAGATTCTAATTGCGAGATCTGCTCTGCAAGATTTTCAGCGTAGGCCAGGATGTTGGATTGGTCCACAGCCTGATCATCTTGCTTGCGCTCCAGAGCATCAACTCTGTCACCGATTTCCGAAATTTCCTTCTTGAGCTCCGCAGAACTGCGCTGAATTTCTTGGGTGATGGACTTGGTCTGGATGGCTAGTAGTTTCTTAAGCGATGATTCTGTGATATAATGTTGGGAAGAAGATGCTGAATGTTGACTAGATTGGGACTCTTCATCTTGGGAGTCCTGTTCGCTCATCTCACCTCCTGGTTGGGGTGGGGGTTCCTTGGTTATGTGGGTGAAATGGTCAAAGACTGTTTTCCTAGGTTTGGGGTTGGACTTTGAATGCTTCTTTATCATGTGAGGCATCTTATATGGAAGTAATCAGATATCCAGCGGATAAATTAGAAAGTCCCGGGGGCTCAAGATAGCGTCCTGCTGTTTTGGAAGGAATTCAAAGGTTATACATACTAAAGTGAAGCACTTAGTTTACATGACACCTGTCTCGTAGTTAGAGCGGGGCTGAGTCACACTTAGAGAGGAAGAGTTACATTAGTACAGAGATGTGTTACAGCTACCCAAGTCCCCCACCTCAGGGAGTAGGGGATACGACCCGAAGGAAGGGAAAAAGGAAGTTGGAGATGACCCACCCGAACTGGCCGGGCGGGAGCAGGGAGGTGAGGGGTCAAATAGCAATAGCCAAAAATCAGATAATATGTCACAAGTAGTTATATCAAATCCGACTGTGTCAGAGCGCCAGCTAAAAGACGGGCCCTCACACACGGGCGGGCTCGTGGGCCTAGGTTACCTGACACACAGTGGCCCCTACTGCTCAGTGCACGGGAGAGAGGCTAAGATTGCTTTCTCATGTAATGGATAGTTCAAGTTAGTGCAGTGAGCAGGTAGGAGAGACCGGGGCCTAAGAGATATGGGGATATAAGGCTTGTGGATAAAAATACAGCAGTTATGCAGGGCTAATGCAAGTAAATAAGACAATAAACCAGGCCCCGGGGGGGTTGAGGCAAATAACTAGTTAAGGGCTACAGGGAAGCCTGTGGAAGGAAAGAGTTGTTATTAAATGACATTACACCATAGGCATCACGCCTAAGGACAATTGCACTGACGCAGCAGCCTTTCACATTTATGCTGGAACAGGGAAATGGGATATGACCCACTGAGAACTCCTCAGTGGGAAATGGGGGGAGAGAGACTTGTAACAACTGAGTATTAACTGTGGTCTGAAGTTAATGCCTTGTGCCCCCTCCAAAAAGGTTGCTGGTCGCCTCTGCCCTGCGACAGTATGAAGTGTGTGTGTGGTGACAAGGGAGTGCTGATGTGCTGTCTGTTCTCCTTCTTGATTTTATGATTAAATTCCTCCTCCAGCTATCAGATTTCTTGAAGTGAGGGATACCGGAGTATTACTGGGCCAGCGATGGTTAATTAGAAGTGGTATTGAGTCTGCTCTGTAAAGGGTTATTGTAGGATGTCATACGTGAAAAAGCTGAGTGGGACGTGTGCTGAGTATCTAAGTGGAGGTGATTAAAAACCAAGTCTGTAACTAGAGTACTAGTGCCACGTGGGGTATAGATGGATCATATATCCTAATGTTCAGGACGTGGTATTTCCTAGAGGGCCCTCTCTACATAAAACTCCGGGGTAGCCGGGAGCTAATTTTGCGGGGTGAAAGTAGAGCGAAAGTAGAGCCAGGCCCTGTGAAGAATCTGCCTTTTATGTGGCGTGTCGTTTGTGGCGCCGTGTCTCCAGGCCTTAGGTAGGAATGAGGAGTGCTGCAGGGTATGTTGATGTTGTGATCCCCGGGCACTGCTATCAAGCTGTATTTGAGGCAGTGGCCCTAAAGAGGTAGCCAGGGGCACTATCCGGTATGGAGAGGTGGTCGGGCCTGACGCTGCTCTATGGGAGGCTGGCGTGGGAGAAGACAAGATGGCGGTTTTTCGCGCCAACCTGCACTGGGTCCCTTATGGCTACAGTCACTTACCCGCTCAGCCTCCCTCTTGTGCCTCAACACCGGTCGGTCTCCCTGCTTCCACTATGCCTCGGAGAAGCCCTGGTAGGTGTTGCAGGGCCGTAGCCGGGTCCCGTGCGTGATGGTAAGTGCAGGGCCGGTCCGTAGATGGAGATGAGGAGATGTGATGGCAGCTGCTGCTGCAGCTCCGGAGCGGAGCCCCGACCCTCCGGAGCTGGATGAGAGAGGAATTAGGCTGGCGGCAGTTGAAAGAGGTATACTCCGTTAGGAATTTCTCCACTCTATCTCTTAAGTGTCCGGTCTTGATGCGGTCCTTTCAAGAAAAAAAAAAGGCGTCCGATGGAGTGGTATTAGGCTCAGCACACAAGCCCACAGTGTATAGAGCCAGTTTAGGGCAAAAAAGGAGTATTCCAAAAGCTTTTAGGCTAACGAAATTAACTTTTAATAACTTTTCAGGCAGGAGCTCTCCTCTGCTGCGACTGCTTAGCTAGGTAGCTAGCTCCGCCCCCCCTTCTAGTTTTCTTTTATATGCTGCATCTCTGCTTCGCTTCTAGTTTTTCTTTTATATGCTGCTTCTCTGCGTAGCTTCTAGTTTTTGTATATGCTGCTTCCCTGCGTAGCTTCTAGTTTTTGTATATGCTGCTTCTCCGCTTAGCTTCTAGTTTTTCTTTTATATGCTGCTTCTCCGCTTAGCTTCTAGTTTTTCTTTTATATGCTGCTTCTCTGCGTAGCTTCTAGATTTAGTTTATATTCTGCTTCTCTGCGTAGCTTCTAGTTTCTTTTATATGCTGCTTCTCTGCGTAGCTTCTAGTTTTTGTATATGCTGCTTCCCTGCATAGCTTCTAGTTTTTGTATATGCTGCTTCTCCGCTTCGCTTCTAGTTTTTCTTTTATATACTGCTTCTCTGCTTAGCTTCTAGTTTTCTTTTATATGCTGCTTCTCTGTTTAGCTTCTAGTTTTTCTTTTATATGCTTCTTCTCTGCGTAGCTTCTAGTTTTTCTTTTATATGCTGCTTCTCTGCGTAGCTTCTAGTTTTTCTTTTATATGCTGCTTCTCTGCTTAGCTTCTAGTTTTCTTTTATATGCTGCTTCTCTGCGTAGCTTCTAGTTTTTCTTTTATATGCTGCTTCTCCGCTTAGCTTCTAGTTTTCTTTTATATGCTGCTTCTATGCTTATAACTAATGATGAGTTCAAAGACACTTTCAGATATAAATAATATTGTTTCAACTGATTTATGTCCTGCTGCAGTACAAATAGAGCCATGCAACTATGATACATAGCATAGTGTTGATGTAAAAGTAAACAATTAACATTAAATAAATCACACTGATCTAAAAATAATCAAATACACAACTAACAACCTGGTAAAAAATAGGACTGCTATTTTATTTTAGCATAAAAGCATATACAGTATCCCACAAAAGTGAGTACACCCCTCACATTTTTGTAAATATTTTATTATATCTTTTCATGTGACAACACTGAAGAAATGACACTTTGCTGCAATGTAAAGTAGTGAGTGTACAGCCTGTATAACAGTGTAAATTTGCTGCCCCCTCAAAATAACTCAACACACAGCCATTAATGTCTAAACCGTTGGCAACAAAAGTAAGTACACCCCTAAGTGGAAATGTCCAAATTGGGCCCAAAGTGTCAATCTTTTGTGTGGCCACCATTATTTTCCAGCACTGCCTTAACCCTCTTGGGCATGGAGTTCACCAGAGCTTCACAGGTTGCCACTGGAGTCCTCTAACACTCCTCCATGACAACATCACAGAGCTGGTGGATATTAGAGACCTTGCACTCCCCGACCTTCCGTTTGAGGATGCCCCACAGATGCTCAATAGGGTTTAGGTCTGGAGACATGCTTGGCCAGTTCATCACCTTTACCCTCAGCTTCTTTAGCAAGGCAGTGGTCGTTTTGGAGGTCTGTTTGGGGTCATTATCATGTTGGAATACTGCCCTGCGGCCCAGTCTCCGAAAGAAGGGGATCATGCTCTGCTTCAGTATGTCACAGTACATGTTGGCATTCTTGGTTTCCTCAATGAACTGTAGCTCCCCAGTGCCGGCAGCACTCATGCAGGCCCAGACCATGACACTCCCACCACCATGCATGACTGTAGGCAAGACACAATTGTCTTTGTACTCCTCACCTTGTTGCCGCCACACACGCTTGACACCATCTGAACCAAATAAGTTTATCTTGGTCTCATCGGACCACAGGACATGGTTCCAGTAATCAATGTCCGTAGTCTGCTTGTCTTCAGCAAACTTCTGGGACGACAGCCATGCAGACCAATTTGATGCAGTGTGCACCGTATGGTCTGAGCACTCACAGGCTGACCCCCCACCCCTTCAAACTCTGCAGCAATACTGGCAGCACTCATACATCTATTTCCCAAAGATAACCTCTGGAAATGATGCTGAGCACGTGCACTCAACCTCTTTAGTCGACCATGGGGAGGCCTTTTCTGAGTGAAACCTGTCCTGTGAAACCGTTGTATGGCCTTGCCCACCATGCTGCAGCTCAGTTTTAGGGTCTTGACCATCTTCTTATAGCCTAGGCCATCTTAATGTAGAGCAACAATTATTTTTTTCAGATCCTCAGAGAGTTCTTTGCCATGAGGTGCCATGTTGAACTTCCAGTGACCAGTATGAGAGAGTGCGAGAGCGATAACACCAAATTTAACACACCTGCTCCCCATTCACACCTGAGACCTTGTAACACTAACAAGTCACATGACACCGGGGAGGGAAATGGCTAATTGGGCCCTTTGGACATTTCCACTTAGGGGTGTACTCACTTTTGTTCCCAACGGTTTAGACATTAATGGCTGTGTGCTGAGTTATTTTGAGGGGGCAGCAAATTTACACTGTTATACAGGCTGTACACTCACTACTTTACACAGCAGCAAAGTGTCATTTCTTCAGTGTTGTCACATAAAAAGATATAATAAAATATTTACAAAAATGTGAGGGATACTGTACAGGGAGTGCAGAATTATTAGGCAAGTTGTATTTTTGAGGATTAATTTTATTATTGAACAACAACCATGTTCTCAATGAACCCAAAAAACTCATTAATATCAAAGCTGAATATTTTTGGAAGTAGTTTTTAGTTTGTTTTTAGTTTTAGCTATTTTAGGGGGATATCTGTGTGTGCAGGTGACTATTACTGTGCATAATTATTAGGCAACTTAACAAAAAACAAATATATACCCATTTCAATTATTTATTTTTACCAGTGAAACCAATATAACATCTCAACATTCACAAATATACATTTCTGACATTCAAAAACAAAACAAAAACAAATCAGTGACCAATATAGCCACCTTTCTTTGCAAGGACACTCAAAAGCCTGCCATCCATGGATTCTGTCAGTGTTTTGATCTGTTCACCATCAACATTGCGTGCAGCAGCAACCACAGCCTCCCAGACACTGTTCAGAGAGGTGTACTGTTTTGCCTCCTTGTAAATCTCACATTTGATGATGGACCACAGGTTCTCAATGGGGTTCAGATCAGGTGAACAAGGAGGCCATGTCATTAGATTTTCTTCTTTTATACCCTTTCTTGCCAGCCACGCTGTGGAGTACTTGGACGCGTGTGATGGAGCATTGTCCTGCATGAAAATCATGTTTTTCTTGAAGGATGCAGACTTCTTCCTGTACCACTGCTTGAAGAAGGTGTCTTCCAGAAACTGGCAGTAGGACTGGGAGTTGAGCTTGACTCCATCCTCAACCCGAAAAGGCCCCACAAGCTCATCTTTGATGATACCAGCCCAAACCAGTACTCCACCTCCACCTTGCTGGCGTCTGAGTCGGACTGGAGCTCTCTGCCCTTTACCAATCCAGCCACGGGCCCATCCATCTGGCCCATCAAGACTCACTCTCATTTCATCAGTCCATAAAACCTTAGAAAAATCAGTCTTGAGATATTTCTTGGCCCAGTCTTGACGTTTCAGCTTGTGTGTCTTGTTCAGTGGTGGTCGTCTTTCAGCCTTTCTTACCTTGGCCATGTCTCTGAGTATTGCACACCTTGTGCTTTTGGGCACTCCAGTGATGTTGCAGCTCTGAAATATGGCCAGCTGCACGCTTGACTTTTCTCAGTTCATGGGCAGTTATTTTGCGCCTTGGTTTTTCTACACGCTTCTTGTAACCCTGTTGACTATTTTGAATGAAACACTTGATTGTTCGATGATCACGCTTCAGAAGCTTTGCAATTTTAAGAGTGCTGCATCCCTCTGCAAGATATCTCACTATTTTTGACTTTTCTGAGCCTGTCAAGTCCTTCTTTTGACCCATTTTGCCAAAGGAAAGGAAGTTGCCTAATAATTATGCACACCTGATATAGGGTGTTGATGTCATTAGACCACACCCCTTCTCATTACAGAGATGCACATCACCTAATATGCTTAATTGGTATTAGGCTTTCGAGCCTATACAGCTTGGAGTAAGACAGCATGCATAAAGAGGATGATGTGGTCAAAATACTCATTTGCCTAATAATTATGCACTCCCTGTATAACCATAACAAGAACGTAATATTACCTTTCTTTTTGCACCTTAACATAGGGTAGAGGAAACGTCACTTTAGTTGTGTTGCATTCATAATACGGTAATATAAACTTGACGAAATACGAGACATGAATGTGAAAAAAAAAATGCTCTTTTGTGTTGGAGCATTTTATTATTGCACTATTGCTTGCTTATTACTAATCCCTGCAAATGGGTAAAACACATAGATAAAGTCAGCTCCAGAGCAGCAATGGATCTAGCTGAACACATCTGGTGAGTCAGTGACAAGCGTTTATATATGTGTAGCCACCAATCACCATTTGGCTCCCTGTAGTGCACTGCTGCTCCTGAAGCTATCTAGGTATGATTTTCAGCAAAGAATACCAATATAACAATATACCATCTGAGCCATGAAAGTTTAATTGGACTTTCATGTCCCTTTCAAGCCCACATAGGTATGGAAACCTGTTCAACCAAGGGAAGTAAGAAAAAAGAAGGGGAAGAAGCCATAAACAATAGGTAGATAAGAGGGCCCTTTTTTTTAGAAATTAAAGAGCAAGCTCAGTTATTTTGTTTAGGTGACAGATAAAGAGGTCTCATTCCATAAGCCCTCATTACAAGGAGCTACGATTTAATGAAACGCTACATTGTTGTTCATCGTGGTAAAGACATGTTCCTCCATTTTATAGAGATGTTCTAAACTGGTATTATTTTGTGCCCATGAGTTAGCTATGGTTTTGTAAAGTTTCTAGCTATGGCCCATTTAAGTAGCAGGCATAATGCATAAATAGAGATACATTTGAGTTTTGGGAACATAATCTAGGCCACAATGGAAGAGACTTGTAGCAACAGCAATACACAGAGGCAAAGAATCTAAAGACTTTGTCCCACAATTGACACCAAATATACAACTTAACAGGGGCCAGGGATGTGCCAGGAGTAAAAAGAATGATGGAAAATCAAGTCCTCAGACTAAGACAATTCACTAGCTAAGTGACAAGATAAATGAAAATGGCCACCATAAAGTTCACTGTATTAGTGTCAAGAAACATAAAGAATATGCATTCTGAATATTCAAAGAAACCTATTTTAATGGTTAAATTGTTCATTTTGGTGAAAACTTCCATTTATGACTTACTTCAAGAGTCATAAATTGTTACTAACTTTTGTGTTGGTTAGTTCTGTAACAGTCAATATTTTCTCATAAAATGTTATACTTTTACCTTCAGCCTCCCACCAATTACACAAGAGGAAGCTTTGCATATTTTGGGATTTCAGCCCCCATTTGAAGAGATTCGATTTGGACCCTTTACTGGGAACACAACTTTGATGAGGTAATTCAAACTGGGGCTTTTATTTTAAGACATTAAAGAAATAAATCATTCCTACAATAAGCATTTAATATTATCTAATATCAAATATATATTTTGCTTTTTATATTTCTCCAACATTGGTGTGTCCGGTCCACGGCGTCATCCTTACTTGTGGGAATATTCTCTTCCCCAACAGGAAATGGCAAAGAGCACAGCAAAAGCTGCCCATATAGCCCCTCCTCTGGCTCCGCCCCCCAGTCATTCTCTTTGCCGCTCTAAACAAGTAGCATCTCCACGGAGATGGTGAAGAGTATGTGGTGTTAGTTGTAGTTTTTTATTCTTCTATCAAGAGTATGTTATTTTAAAATAGTGCCGGTTTGTACTATTTACTCTAAAACAGAAAAGGATGAAGAGTTCTGTTTAAAAGAGGAGTATGATTTTAGCAGCAGTAACTAAAATCAATTGCTGTTCCCACGCAGGACTGTTGAGCCCAGAGAACTTCAGTTGGGGGGAACAGTTTGCAGACTTTTCTGCTCAAGGTATGACTAGTCCATTTTCTAACAAGACTTAGTAATGCTAGAAGACTGTCATTTTCCCTCTTTGGGATCGGTAAGCCATTTTCTTAGACTCATAACAGAATGAAGGCTTATTAATGGGCTATATACTGGTTGACACTATTGTGGGCTAAATCGATTGCTTTATTCGATATTTATATGTGGTTTGAAGTGTTTTAAAACTTGAGAATAATTTGGTAACGTTTTTAAGCGCCAGGCAGTCGTTTAGACACCTTTCCCAGTCAGGAAGGGCCTTTCACTCTAGTAGGCAGAGCCTCATTTTCGCGCCTTAATTGCGCAGTTTCTTTTGGATGCAGTGCATGCAGCTTCATGTGAGAGGGTCTGGTGGCCATTAAAAACGTTCCTGGAAGGCTTATTTCTGTGGCGAATAACCCCCAAGGACAGGTGAAGCCGCAGCAAACGCTGTGGCTGGGACTGTAGTGGGTTTAAAATTGTTAATTGATAAAACAGCTCCGGTTTCCTCATTTAAGGGGTTACAAACTTGAAAATTGGGGTGCAATACTTTTAAAGCATTAAGACACTAGGGTGCAAATTTGGTAAAGATCGGATATTTCCTTCATAGTTTTTCACACATTCAGAAATAAAGTGTGCTCTGTTTAACATTTAAAGAGACAGTAACGGTTTTGTTTAAAAACGGTTTTATTGCATTAATAGCCTGTATAAGCCTGTCTAACATGTCTGTAAATTCAGATAGAACATGTTCTGTATGTATGGAGGCCAAGGTGGTCCCCCCTTCAAATGTATGTGATAATTGTGCTATGGCGTCCAGACAAAGTAAGGACAGTACTGTCACATTTAATAAGGTTGCCCAAGATGATTCCTCAAATGAAGGTAGTGGGTGTAGTTCACCATCCTCTCCTTCTGTGTCAATACCATTTATGCCCGCGCAGGCGACTCCTAGTACATCTAGTGCGCCAATGCTTGTTACTATGCAACAATTAACGGCAGTAATGGATAATTCTATAGCTAATATTTTATCCAAAATGCCAGCATTTCAAAGAAAGCGTGATTGCTCAGTTTTAAATACAGTAGAGCAAGAGTGCGCTGACGATAATTTATCTGTCATACCCTCACACCAGTCAGAATTGGCAGTGAGGGAGGGTTTGTCGGAGGGAGAAATTTCTGATTCAGGAAGAGTTTCTCAACAGGCAGAACCTGATGTTGTGACGTTTAAATTTAAGTTAGAGCATCTCCGCGCCTTCCTTAAGGAGGTACTAACTACTCTGGATGATTGTGACTCTTTAGTCATTCCAGAAAAATTGTGCAAAATGGACAAATTCCTAGAGGTCCCTGTGCACCCTGATGCCTTTCCGATACCTAAAAGGGTGGCGGACATAGTGACTAAGGAGTGGGAGAAACCAGGCATACCTTTTGTCCCATAAGAAAATGTTCCCCATGGTCGACCCAAGGAAGGACGCATGGCAAACAGTCCCTAAGGTTGAGGGGGCAGTTTCTACGCTAGTTAAACGCACGACTATTCCCATTGAGGACAATTGTGCTTTCAAAGATCCTATGGATAAAAAATTGGAGGGTTTGCTTAAAAAGATTTTTGTTCAGCAAGGTTTCCTCCTCCAACCAATTTCGTGCATTATTCCTGTCACTACGGCGGCGTGTTTTTGGTTTGATGAACTAGAAAAGTCGCTCAATAAGGAGACTCCATATGAGGAAGTCATGGACAGAATTCACGCACTTAAGTTAGCTAATTCCTTTATTTTAGATGCCGCTTTGCAATTGGCGAGGTTAGCGGCAAAAAATTTGGGGTTTGCAATTGTGGCGCGCAGAGTCTTGGTCGGCGGATGTACCTTCCAAGACAAAATTGCTTAATATTCCTTTCAAAGGTAAGACCCTTTTTGGGCCAGAATTGAAGGAGATTATTTCAGACATCACTGGGGGAAAGGGCCATGCCCTCCCACAGGATAGGCCTTTTAAGGCTAAGAATAAGTCCAATTTTCGTTTCTTTCGTAACTTCAGGAACGGACCGTCTCCTAACTCTGCAGCCTCTAGACAAGAGGGTAACGCTTCCCAGGCTAAGCCAGCTTGGAAACCAATGCAAGGCTGGAACAAGGGTAAACGGGCCAAGAAGCCTGCTGCTGCTACCAAGACAGCATGAAGGGGTAGCCCCCGATCCGGGACCGGATCTAGTAGGGGGCAGACTTTCTCTCTTTGCTCAGGCTTGGGCAAGAGATGTTCCGGATCCCTGGGCACTAGAAATAGTCTCTCAGGGTTATCTTCTAGAATTCAAGGAACTTCCTCCAAGGGGAAGGTTCCACATGTCTCGCTTATCTTCAGACCAGATAAAGAGACAGGCATTCTTACATTGCGTAGGAGACCTATTAAAGATAGGAGTGATACACCCAGTTCCAACAGCGGAACAAGGTCAGGGGTTTTACTCAAACCTGTTTGTAGTTCCCAAAAAAGAGGGAACTTTCAGACCAATTCTGGATTTAAAAATTCTAAACAAATTCCTCAGAGTTCCATCGTTCAAAATGGAAACCATTCGAACTATTTTACCTACAATCCAGGAGGGTCACTATATGACTACCGTGGATTTAAAGGATGCGTACCTACATATTCCTATCCACAAAGATCATCATCAGTTCCTAAGGTTCGCCTTTCTGGACATACATTACCAGTTTGTGGCTCTTCCGTTCGGTTTAGCCACTGCTCCCAGAATCTTCACAAAGGTGCTAGGGTCCCTTCTAGCGGTTCTAAGACTGAGGGGCATTGCAGTGGCACCTTACCTAGACAACATTCTAATCCAAGCGTCGTCCCTTTCCAGATCAAAGGCTCATACAGACATTGTATTAGCCTTTCTCAGGTCTCACGGGTGGAAGGTGAATGTGGAAAAGAGTTCCCTGTCCCCGTCTACAAGAGTTCCCTTTCTGGGAACAATAATAGATTCTGTAGAAATGAAGATCTTTCTGACAGAGGTCAGAAAATTAAAGCTTCTAAAGGCTTGTCAAGTTCTTCATTCTATTCCTCAGCCTTCCATAGCTCAATGCATGGAAGTAATAGGTCTAATGGTGGCAGCAATGGACGTGGTTCCTTTTGCTCGAATTCATCTAAGACCATTGCAACTGTGCATGCTCAGACAGTGGAATGGGGATTATGCAGACTTGTCTCCCCAGATTCAAGTAGACCAGTTAACCAGAGACTCACTCCGTTGGTGGTTGACTCAGGATCATCTGTCTCAGGGAATGAGTTTCCGCAGACCAGAGTGGGTCATTGTCACGACCGACGCCAGTCTATTAGGCTGGGGCGCGGTCTGGGACTCCCTGAAAGCTCAGGGTCTATGGTCTTGGTAAGAGTCTCTTCTCCCGATAAACATCCTGGAACTGAGAGCGATATTCAATGCGCTCCGGGCTTGGCCTCAACTAGCGAAGGCCGGATTCATAAGATTCCAGTCGGACAACATGACGACTGTAGCTTTCATCAACCATCAGGGAGGAACAAAGAGTTCCTTGGCGATGAGAGAGGTATCCAAGATCATCAAATGGGCGGAGGATCACTCCTGCCATCTATCTGCAATTCACATCCCAGGAGTAGACAACTGGGAGGCGGATTATTTGAGTCGTCAGACTTTCCATCCGGGGGAGTGGGAACTCCACCCGGAGGTCTTTGCCCAGTTAACTCAATTATGGGGCATTCCAGACATGGATCTGATGGCGTCTCGTCAGAACTTCAAGGTTCCTTGCTACGGGTCCAGATCCAGGGATCCCAAGGCGACTCTAGTGGATGCATTAGTGGCGCCTTGGTCGTTCAACCTAGCTTATGTGTTTCCACCGTTTCCTCTCCTTCCCAGGCTCGTAGCCAGGATCAAACAGGAGAAGGCCTCGGTGATTCTGATAGCTCCTGCGTGGCCACGCAGGACTTGGTATGCAGACCTGGTTAATATGTCATCGGCTCCACCTTGGAAGCTACCTTTGAGACAGGATCTTCTAGTACAAGGTCCATTCGAACATCCAAATCTAGTTTCTCTGCAGCTGACTGCTTGGAAATTGAACGCTTGATTTTATCCAAGCGTGGGTTTTCAAATTCAGTGATAGATACTCTGGTCCAAGCCAGAAAACCTGTGACTAGAAAGATTTACCATAAAATATGGAAAAAATATATCTGTTGGTGTGAATCCAAGGGATTCTCCTGGAGTAAAATTAAAATTCCTAAGATTCTTTCCTTTCTCCAAGAGGGTTTGGATAAAGGGTTGTCAGCGAGTTCTCTAAAAGGACAGATTTCTGCTTTATCTGTTTTGTTACACAAACGCCTGGCAGCTGTGCCAGATGTACAAGCTTTTGTACAGGCTTTGGTCAGAATCAAGCCTGTTTACAGACCCATGACTCCTCCTTGGAGTCTAAATTTAGTTCTTTCAGTTCTTCAAGGGGTTCCGTTTGAACCTTTACATTCCATAGATATCAAGTTACTATCTTGGAAAGTTCTGTTTTTGGTTGCTATTTCTTCTGCTAGAAGAGTTTCTGTATTATCTGCTTTGCAGTGTGATCCACCCTATCTGGTGTTCCATTCAGATAAGGTCGTTTTGCGTACCAAACCTGGTTTTCTTCCAAAAGTAGTTTCCAACAAGAATATTAACCAGGAAATAGTTGCTCCTTCTCTGTGTCTGAATCCAGTTTCAAAGAAGGAACGTTTGTTACACAATTTAGATGTGGTCCGTGCTTTAAAGTTCTATTTAGACGCATCAAAGGATTTCAGACAAACTTCATCTTTGTTTGTCGTTTACTCTGGTAAGAGGAGAGGACAAAAAGCTACTGCTACCTCTCTTTCTTTCTGGCTGAAAAGCATCATCCGATTGGCTTATGAGACTGCCGGACGGCAGCCTCCTGAACGAATCACAGCTCACTCTACTAGGGCTGTGGCTTCCACATGGGCCTTCAAGAACGAGGCTTCTGTTGATCAGATATGTAAGGCAGCGACTTGGTCTTCTCTGCACACTTTTGCCAAATTTTACAAATTCGATACTTATGCTTCTTCGGAGGCTATTTTTGGGAGAAAGGTTTTGCAAGCCGTGGTGCCTTCCGTTTAGGTAACCTGATTTGCTCCCTCCCTTCAACCGTGTCCTAAAGCTTTGGTATTGGTTCCCACAAGTTAGGATGACGCCGTGGACCGGACACACCAATGTTGGAGAAAACAGAATTTATGCTTACCTGATAAATTTCTTTCTCCAACTGTGTGTCCAGTCCACGGCCCGCCCTGGTTTTTTAATCAGGATTGAAAAATGTCTTTCTCTATACACTACAGTCACCACGGCACCCTATAGTTTCTCCTTTTTTTCTCCTAACCGTCGGTCGAATGACTGGGGGGCGGAGCCAGAGGAGGGGCTATATGGGCAGCTTTTGCTGTGCTCTTTGCCATTTCCTGTTGGGGAAGAGAATATTCCCACAAGTAAGGATGACGCCGTGGACCGGACACACCGTTGGAGAAAGAAATTTATCAGGTAAGTATAAATTCTGTTTCTTTAAGTACATTTAATTTAATTTTGTTCATCAACTGTTTACAAAAGTTTTTTTTTGTCTTTCTCATATATATATATAATTTATTTTCTGTGAATTAATTATATCTTATAGCAACTGAGCCATTTTCCCACTTGGTTAAAGTCCACCAGTACTTTCATTATTGATAGCCATATCAAATTCTGAAAATTACCTACTAAACACTGTTACTAAGGTGCTCATAGGATATATTTAGTACTGACAAATATTGTGATGCCCATTTTTTTTTAACCATTACTCTGCTATGCATTTTTTATATTTAATAAAAAGGGCTTTATTATATATAGCTAAATATACTCATCTCTCATCAGGTGGTTCAGACAAATTAATGACTATTTTCATGTCAAAGGATGTTCATATATTCTGTATAAACCACATGGAAAGAACAAGACAGCTGGGGAATCTGGTAAGTGTGTTCAGTTGTTTATTGTAAATATTTCATCTGCTTTGCTTACTTTCTTACTTCTTATGTTGTTATTGGGTTCTGCACAGTCTAATCTGTTTCTTTTGGATGTGGATAATCAGAATGGATTTATCATTGTTTTGTTAATTAATATACGGCTAGATTATGAGTTTTGCGTTACGGTGCGGTATAGGTTTTAACTCTGAAAATTTGGCCATTACGTGGAATGGCCAGGAACGCATATTAAGTGTTGTGTCGGTATAGCTATACCACAAGCATTTTAGCCTGTAACGCAACGTCCATTACGCACTCAAAAAATGACGTATTTGTGTGGGATTTTCATATCGCCGGTATTACAGGTTGTGCGTTCAGGCTAAAATGCTTGCGATAGAGCCTATACTGACACAATCTATAACACCATCTGAGAGCAGTAGTTATGGATTTTGCGAAACAAAAAAGTTTCACAAAACTCATAATAATAAAATGTTACAAAGTACACTAACACCCATAAACTACCTATTAACCCCTAAACCGACACCCTCCCGCATCACAAACACTATATTAAACCTATTAACCCCTAATCAGCTGCCCACCCACATTGCGACTATTAAATAGTTATTAACCCCTAATCAGCCGCCCACCCACATTGCGACTATTAAATAGTTATTAACCCCTAATCTGCCGCCCACCCACATTGCGACTATTAAATAGTTATTAACCCCTAATCTGCCGCCCACCAACATTGCCAACACTATTTAAATATATTAACCCCTAATCCGCCGCTCCCCAACATCGCCGACACCTAAATAAACCTATTAACCTCTAAACCTCCAGCCCCCACATTGTAACTACTAAACTAAACCTATTAACCCCTAGAGCGCCGCTCCCCAACATCGCAAAACACTAAATTAAAGTACTAACCTCTAAACCTAACACTCCCCTAACTTTAAATTAAAATTACAATATATCTATATTGAAATAAATAAAAACTTACCTGTGAAATAAAAATGAACCTAACATTAAACTATAAATTAAACTAACATAACTATTCTAATAAAATAAAAAAATACTACCAATGAAAAACCTAAATTACAAATTTAAAAAACCCAACACTACGAAAAAAAATAAAAGAATCTAAAATTACAAAAAATAAACACTAAATTACGAAAAATAATAAAACACTAAGTTTACAAAAAAGAATAAATGAAATTATTAAAAATAAAAACAATTACACCTAATCTAATAGCCCTATAAAAATAAAAAGCCCCCCCCCAAAATAAAAACACCCCTTAGCCTACAATAAACTACCAATAGCCCTTAAAAGTGCCTTTTGTAGGCCATTGCCCTAAGTTAAACAGCTCTTTTACCCCAACAGTAAAACCAACCACCCAACTAACCCCCCAAAATAAAATAAAAAAAACTCTCTAAAAAATCCTAAACTACCCATTGCCCCTAAAGGGGTATTTGTATGGGCATTGCCCTTTAAAAGGGCATTCAGCTCTTTTACACTGCCCTTCCCTAATCTAAAAAAAAACCACCCCAAAAAAATAAAATAACCTAACACTAACCCCAGAATATCTACTCACGGTTCCTGAAGTCTGGACATCCATCTCCATCCAGACGGCAGCCAAATTATTTTCGAATATAGGAAGATATTTTTAATAGAATAATACATGAACAAGAGGTTATAATTTTAAGCAACAGGACAGTTTATTAAAAAATAATTTCCTAAAGTCTTTTTACTTTTAGTTGATATATGGCTTTCATAGACTTCCATTTATAGTGGTATTGTCAAATGCTGGAAAGAAAAATGCATTAAATAAACATAGGATGACCATGGATATTGTCTTTTTCTATTATATGCACTTTACGATGGACCTTTTTGTTTTTATCTACCGACAAAATATAAGCTTACACGTTTAAATTATTAGTTGTGAGCTATTTATAGTGCTGCAGAATCCATTGGAGCTGTACAAATAAAATATAATAATAATTTAGTTACATTGTGCTTCAGCAGCATCTGAATTTTTTTCCGATATCAATGTTTTGGAAGACAAACTAAATGTGATAATGAAGGGTTCTCATAGATCATACAAAAACACTGCCATATACATGTTAGAATGTGGTAGGAGTTAAGAGCACTCATGAGTGCTAAACTTGTTTAAACACACAGCTGTAAGAGGCTTATACCATCATATTTTTCAGGAGTTCTCAAGGTTCCCAAATATGTCAGTGGACTTGCATCAGCTTTGATATAAGGTGACCAGTTCTCCTGGCTTCAGGCTTTCTAGTTAAAGTGCCAGTAAACCTAAAAAGTAATGTTATATAATTCTGCACATAGTGCAGAATTATATAACATTATATTAGTGCTAGTTTTTTATTACATAATATATCCAGTATTTTTTATAAAAAGAAGAGTTTTCCAGACCCGCCCTCTGACAGCAGGAGCGAGCTGCATTGTATGTAATGGCGCGTTTGGGCCGGGCTGTTACTAGACAGCTGGCCCGATGCGCTCTGAGGGAAAACCAGACCCGCTCAGTAGAGCACAGAGGGCGGGTCTGGAAAACCCTCTTCTTTTTATAAAAAATACCGGATATATTATGTAATAAAAAACTAGCACTAATATAATGTTATATAATTCTGCACTATGTGCAGAATTATGTAACATTATTTTTTAGGTTTACTGGCCCTTTAAGTAGATAAAATTCTATGAAAAGGACATGAAAATCTAAATTAAAGGGACATGAAACCCAAATTTTTTTCCCTTCAGGATTCAGATAGAGCATGTGATTTTAAACAACTTTACAATTCATTTCTATTAGCTAATTTTGTTTTGCTCTTTTGGTATCCTTTGTTAAAAAAAGATACCTAGGTAGGCTCTGGAGCTGCTGATTAATTGCTGCACATATATTGGTTCACCCTATGTGCTGGCAAGCTCCTAGTAGTGTATCACTGCATCTTCAACAAAGGATACCAAGAGAAAGTTGTTTAAAATTGTACACTCTATCTGAACCATAAAAGAAAACATTTGGGTTTCATGTCCTTTTTAAACTTTTATGCTTCAGACAAAGCATACAATGTTAAAAATACAAATTACTTTTATTATTATATTTACCTCTTTTTCTTTGTATCCTTTGTTTAAACATAGCTTATTTTCATGAGAGCATACTGAATATCACTTGAATGGACGCTAATGTGCGCTGGTATTACAAGTAAAGCTCAATGTAAATGCAAGCTTGCGTTCGCAGTGCTATGAAGCTTTGCGCTCACGAGAGCAAGCTTCCATAGTCTCCAATGGGAGCCTTGTTCTGATGCCGTCAGAGACCCTGCACAGCTAAGGGGTAAGTAGTGCAGCGATTGCAGTGTGTATGTGTGTGTATATGTGTGTGTATGTATATATATATATATATATATATATATATATATACACACATACCATATATATATATATATATATATATATATATATACACACATACCATATATATATATATATATATAGTAATCTGCAACATAGGACTGCACTCACTGGATTTATGTAAAAAATCTCTTTAATTAGGTAACGTTTCGGAGCACGCAGGCTCCTTCCTCAGACCAATACAAAACATGCAACTAAACACTGTGTCTTATAAACATATTGTGCCCCACCCACCACCAAATTAACTGTGAATTGCGCCAAAACTGGGGTTGTCATAGTGATAACCCCTAACCCCCTCAGTGTTACCATACTACTAATCAAACAATTCCTAGGATAATTCATAAAAGCTTCAAAGTTGTATAGGTGGTACAATAAATGCATGAGCCACAAAAAGTGCCTATTACTAAATGTAAAGCTAAACATCCATGTGTTCCAGTACATACATAAATGGATTACTTAGATAAAAGATATATGACTGCCAAAACATTTCATATTGGTGTAAATTAGACCTTCATATGTGATATATCGACATATAGATATATATGGCAGTACAGCAGTGCATTACACATAGTCACATCGGTTATACATGTATTAGTCATTACATCAGAGTAGCACTGTGTAACCCTCTTATTGTGTTTGAACTGTTAGTTCATATTAACGTTTATGATATGCCGTTCCCACTAGGTGATAATGTATCTGCAGCTGATCTCTATTCAATCAAAATTAGGGACTCGTACTGTAAACCCTTAAAGTAGCATTATCACTCTTACCTTATGTATTACTTTATAATATGTCTGTATATGTTGTGTTTTAAGGTCAGATTAGGCTCCCAATCTTCTGTAGGACAGATCGTTGCATGAACAAAAACGTAGCTAAAAGAACGGGCCACTAGATTGTATTAGACGCCCAGAGAAGCAGCTCCGGCGCCCGTACTGCTCATTAGCATAGCGCATGGCTAATTTACATAAGTTGATGACGTATGCGCGTGTATCTGCGCGTCGTCATGGTGACCCAGCAGGGCGTTAGGCAATATGCGATCATGACCGCTTGTGTTACATCGTGTTAGCTATAGTCAAAGCCTTAATATGGGACACACTTAAAGGAATATTCCTTTAGCAAGGGCATACAAAATAAAAAATAAAGATTTAAAATTTATATTTCACACTGAGTGGGCTGAGAGCATCGTAATGGATGTATATATATGTGTGTGTCACCACTGTATTACTGACATACATCTAAGTGTCTCATAAGGCTAACCACATTATGTATAAAGTTTGTACATATACTTTAAGTTAGGCACACTAAGTATGACAGAGAGACCTTATCCCCTGTAATGTTGATAACAAAAATAATCAAGTAGCAATCCATAGAAATGCAGAAGGCTGTGTAAGTCTTTGTAGCCTATTCAACAATAAAACAGCCATAGGGTTAGACTACGTGTGGGGTCAGTTCAGATAGAACTGAAAGTTTTTTACATTAACACATATGTGTATACAAATGTTTAATAATAGTACAGTCTAGGACCTTGTGCCTCGACCCTCATGAGTCCATTCAGCAAAACCTCAAAATATATCATTGGTTTACTGTTATAAATGGCAATCAAAGTGACATCACATTCTCCCGAATAGCTTAGTATAGGTTTAGCAATATAGTGTTATTAGATTGTTAATGTCTTTAGGTAAAAAAAGTCTGTATCAGTCCTACTGAAAACAGATCCTGTGTTAGGTTGCCAGGAACAAACACAGTGTACTCCAACTAGTTCAAGAATACCATAGGTGTCCCATTAATACCCATATGTCACGTATTAAAGTGACCTGCTTCCATCACTAAGTAGCCAACACACAGGCCCATAAATGACACTTAAGTTGGACCCACCAAGTGTGTATCACACTAGGGCATATGAAACTCACTGGTTAGTTAACCAACTATAGTGTGTCCAGGCAGGTCCTGTACCTTATCTGTGCACCGCTGGTCCAACATCATGACCTGACTTGTGTCCCACACTCGCGGGTGGAATGCACCAGGTGCCTCATCACAAGACCGGAATGTAAAGTAGCCATTGTAGCTTAGTTTCAGAGGAAGCAGTGCCAGTCATTGGACATATTCAGGCCTTTGGGGTATAGGGTACCAAGTCTATGAATCCATCTCGCTTCCATCTGGAGTAGGGTTCTATCTCTGTCCCCACCTCGTTTGAGGGATGGAACGTGGTCAATCAAGATGAACCTTAAATCTGTTACTTTATGTTTGGCCATAAGGAAATGTCTTGCCACAGGTTGGTCCGAAGTTCCTTTATCCAGGGCGCTTCTTATGGCTGATCTATGGTTCGCCATTCTGAGACGTGCATTGTCTGTCGTTTTTCCTACATAAAATTGGCCACAGCAGCAACTCAATAGATAGATCACATGAGACGTCGTACAGGTGATATAATGTCTTATTGTGTACTTTTGAGTAGTGTGTGGATGTCTAAACACTTTACATGGGATCATTCCACTGCAAGTTGTGCATCCAAGGCATCTGTAGCAGCCCTTTTTCTTTGTCATAAGCCATTGCTGTTTCATATAGCATTGCTGTGGGTCTGTAGCCATGAGTAGATCCCTTAGACTCCTTCCACGTCTATACCCCATAATGGGGGGGTCCATATGTGTAAATGGTAAACTCTGGTCAGTCGCTAGGATCTCCCATCTATTTCTGATGTCCTGTGCCATCTTGTCTTTCCCTTTATTATAGGTGGTGGTGAATATCATCCTTTCCTTTTTGGTCTGTGCCAGACATTTAGACTGGTGATCCTCCTGAGTAATGATCTCATCAATGACACCCTGTATGAGCTCCATCTTGTATCCCCTTTGTAGGAACTTCTCTGTCATCATTTGTAGTTGTGGTTCACGGTTACTATTTTCAGTATTATTTCTTAATACTCGGATCATCTGTGACTTTATGATCGCCTTTCTGGTGTGTGGAGGATGGTTACTGGATGCCTCAAGAATAGAGTTTCGATCAGTTGGTTTGGTGTATAGAGTTGTGAATAGTTTGCCTCCTTTCTTATAGATTCTTAGATCTAGAAAGTCAATACTGTTCAGGTCATATTTCAACTCAAATTTAATTGGGGATTCAAGTGTGTTAAGTTGTACTACCCATTCCTTCAAGGATTCCTCCGTGCCCTGCCATATGAGGAAGACATCATCAATGTACCTTTTGAAATGTCTTATTGTATCAATATTGTATACATCTATGATATCACGCTCATAGCGCTCCATGTACAAGTTAGCGTAAGATGGGGCCATGTTCGACCCCATTGCTGTCCCCATAAGCTGTTGGTAGAACGTACTTTCAAAGCGAAAGTAGTTGAGGGTTAAACATTTCTCCAGTAGGTCAAGTATCAGGGAAAGCGGAGGTCCCACATATGGGAACCTTGACAGGGCTAGTGTGACTGCCTTGAGTCCATCTGTGTGGGGGATAACCGTGTATAGGCTCCTTACGTCCATAGTGACCAACAGGTCACTGTCGCTAATTGTGTCCACGGTACTAAGTATGGTAATGAGGTCACCTGAGTCCCTAATATATGAGTCCATTGATCTCACCAGTGGCTGTAGGATTGCGTCAACAAATATTGCTAGGGGTTGCAGCAGGGACCCCCGTGCCGATACAATTGGCCTCCCAGGGGGGTTCTTTTGGTCCTTGTGTATCTTGGGAAGGGTATATAGAATTGGATGTATGGGATACATACTATTGAGAAAATTAAATTCATCACTGCTGATCCAATTCAGCCGTTTTGCTTCAGATAGAGTCATATCAATGTCCCTTTTAAAAGAGTTAGTTGGATCTCGGGTAAGTTTTTTGTAAGTCTGATGATCATTAAGTTGGCGAAGAATTTCCTTGCGATATTGGTCATAGTTCATCACAATAATGGCTCCTCCCTTGTCCGCTGGGCGAATGACTATCCCAGTGTCATTGGATAATGATTTGAGTGCCATTCTTTCAGCTCTATTGAGGTTAGGTCTGTGTTTCATCTGTTCCAGTTTTTTACTGTCATTGCCAATAAGTCTGGTGTAGGTTTTGATGCTTGATCCGCATGTTTTTGGTTCGAATTTGCTTTTTGGTTTAAATCGCTTAATTTCTTTCTCAGTTGGAAAGTCTTTGAAATGTTCTTTTAATTTAAGGTTCCTTTGGAATCTGTGTATATCCAAATAGTTTTCAAAGTCCCCACAGACCCACAGCAATGCTATATGAAACAGCTATATGAAACAGCAATGGCTTATGACAAAGAAAAAGGGCTGCTACAGATGCCTTGGATGCACAACTTGCAGTGGAATGATCCCATGTAAAGTGTTTAGACATCCACACACTACTCAAAAGTACACAATAAGACATTATATCACCTGTACGACGTCTCATGTGATCTATCTATTGAGTTGCTGCTGTGGCCAATTTTATGTAGGAAAAACGACAGACAATGCACGTCTCAGAATGGCGAACCATAGATCAGCCATAAGAAGCGCCCTGGATAAAGGAACTTCGGACCAACCTGTGGCAAGACATTTCCTTATGGCCAAACATAAAGTAACAGATTTAAGGTTCATCTTGATTGACCACGTTCCATCCCTCAAACGAGGTGGGGACAGAGATAGAACCCTACTCCAGATGGAAGCGAGATGGATTCATAGACTTGGTACCCTATACCCCAAAGGCCTGAATATGTCCAATGACTGGCACTGCTTCCTCTGAAACTAAGCTACAATGGCTACTTTACATTCCGGTCTTGTGATGAGGCACCTGGTGCATTCCACCCGCGAGTGTGGGACACAAGTCAGGTCATGATGTTGGACCAGCGGTGCACAGATAAGGTACAGGACCTGCCTGGACACACTATAGTTGGTTAACTAACCAGTGAGTTTCATATGCCCTAGTGTGATACACACTTGGTGGGTCCAACTTAAGTGTCATTTATGGGCCTGTGTGTTGGCTACTTAGTGATGGAAGCAGGTCACTTTAATACGTGACATATGGGTATTAATGGGACACCTATGGTATTCTTGAACTAGTTGGAGTACACTGTGTTTGTTCCTGGCAACCTAACACAGGATCTGTTTTCAGTAGGACTGATACAGACTTTTTTTACCTAAAGACATTAACAATCTAATAACACTATATTGCTAAACCTATACTAAGCTATTCGGGAGAATGTGATGTCACTTTGATTGCCATTTATAACAGTAAACCAATGATATATTTTGAGGTTTTGCTGAATGGACTCATGAGGGTCCAGGCACAAGGTCCTAGACTGTACTATTATTAAACATTTGTATACACATATGTGTTAATGTAAAAAACTTTCAGTTCTATCTGAACTGACCCCACACGTAGTCTAACCCTATGGCTGTTTTATTGTTGAATAGGCTACAAAGACTTACACAGCCTTCTGCATTTCTATGGATTGCTACTTGATTATTTTTGTTATCAACATTACAGGGGATAAGGTCTCTCTGTCATACTTAGTGTGCCTAACTTAAAGTATATGTACAAACTTTATACATAATGTGGTTAGCCTTATGAGACACTTAGATGTATGTCAGTAATACAGTGGTGACACACACATATATATACATCCATTACGATGCTCTCAGCCCACTCAGTGTGAAATATAAATTTTAAATCTTTATTTTTTATTTTGTATGCCCTTGCTAAAGGAATATTCCTTTAAGTGTGTCCCATATTAAGGCTTTGACTATAGCTAACACGATGTAACACAAGCGGTCATGATCGCATATTGCCTAACGCCCTGCTGGGTCACCATGACGACGCGCAGATACACGCGCATACGTCATCAACTTATGTAAATTAGCCATGCGCTATGCTAATGAGCAGTACGGGCGCCGGAGCTGCTTCTCTGGGCGCCTAATACAATCTAGTGGCCCGTTCTTTTAGCTACGTTTTTGTTCATGCAACGATCTGTCCTACAGAAGATTGGGAGCCTAATCTGACCTTAAAACACAACATATACAGACATATTATAAAGTAATACATAAGGTAAGAGTGATAATGCTACTTTAAGGGTTTACAGTACGAGTCCCTAATTTTGATTGAATAGAGATCAGCTGCAGATACATTATCACCTAGTGGGAACGGCATATCATAAACGTTAATATGAACTCACAGTTCAAACACAATAAGAGGGTTACACAGTGCTACTCTGATGTAATGACTAATACATGTATAACCGATGTGACTATGTGTAATGCACTGCTGTACTGCCATATATATCTATATGTCGATATATCACATATGAAGGTCTAATTTACACCAATATGAAATGTTTTGGCAGTCATATATCTTTTATCTAAGTAATCCATTTATGTATGTACTGGAACACATGGATGTTTAGCTTTACATTTAGTAATAGGCACTTTTTGTGGCTCATGCATTTATTGTACCACCTATACAACTTTGAAGCTTTTATGAATTATCCTAGGAATTGTTTGATTAGTAGTATGGTAACACTGAGGGGGTTAGGGGTTATCACTATGACAACCCCAGTTTTGGCGCAATTCACAGTTAATTTGGTGGTGGGTGGGGCACAATATGTTTATAAGACACAGTGTTTAGTTGCATGTTTTGTATTGGTCTGAGGAAGGAGCCTGCGTGCTCCGAAACGTTACCTAATTAAAGAGATTTTTTACATAAATCCAGTGAGTGCAGTCCTATGTTGCAGATTACTATGAATACTTATTGATCTGGCACCCTGGTTGGCGACTTTTGGACATTGAGAGTGCAGATACACATGGAGGATATATATATATATATATATATATATATATATACATACATACACACACACACACACACACACACACACACACACACACACACACACACACACACACACATATATATATATATATATATATATATATATATATATATATATACATATACACACACACTACCTAGACTCTCTCTATATGCAGCAGTTTATATACACTTGTCAGGACAATCCAGCAATCCAGCTCGGTTAGATATTTCAGTATCTACAGAGGTCAGCAGTGCAATAAGTAAATGCAGGACTTTGCCTATCAACCTAAACAAGCAACAGCAATAGGTGTGCAGGATACAGCCTACAGCTACTTCCACAAAAGTAGTTGCCTCTTACCATACACTCCCTTGGCCTAAAGTGGATCCTAACTGGAGTCGGATGTCTATCCTTTGTATTATCGAGGACTTGGATGGTAGCATGGCTCCCCGTCTCCTTACACCTTCACATCTGCGAGATGCTGCTGTGTTGCTCTGTGTAGTCCCACCGCTGAATAGCACTCCTTTCCGCTCCGGCAGCAAAACAGCTGTGGCTGGTTAGTTGCAAGTTCTCCCGGCCTCAATATCGTCCTTAGTCGTCACGGTCTCTTTGCCTTTGATCAAGTTAACAAGCTCCCCCTTCGCTTGTAGCAGAGAATTCACCAAAAAATAGAGCGACCCAGGCAATAAAAAAAAAATCACACTTTATTCAAACGGAATAAAATAACATAACATAGCAAGTACTTGTAGTGTGGAAAACGGAGGTCTTACGCGTTTCGGCTTACAATCATGCCATAATCATAAACCATACTTTCAAACACTTCACCTGTGACTTAATACCCAGGTAAAAGACCGCACCACTCCCACTTAACTATTACAGATCCTTAACCTAGAAGACTCTCCAATATACCTATACAATTGAGTGTATATATATATATATATATATATATATATATATGTATATATATATATATATATTTATATAATATCTGAATATTAATTCAATTTCTATTGATATGTACAACTTTTAGTTCAAAATAGAGAAACTGTAATTCAAAATAGAGTAACAGTAAAACCATACTCAAACCTAAGGCATATATAGAGAATATAGAAAACAAAGTATACACATGATTAGTACTGCTATATAAAAATAGTCAACCTCTTCTAAAATATTAGAATCTTAAAGTTTTAAGCTTAGAAGGCTCAATGTTTTAGTCTAGTTAGTTATTACATTATATATATATATATATATATATATATATATATATATATATATATATATATATATATATATATATATATATATATATAATCCTTTAGGACAAAGGACTAAGCTGGAATTTATGTAAACAAATAAGCTATGAGTACAGCTTGCACCTTCCAAAACGGATACCTTAGGACAAGAGTATAAATAGGGGTTTGTATAAACAATTTAGATTTAAGTTTAGCATGCATAGATCATTATAGAGTGCCTTGTATTTTGCACTTCCCTGTTCTATGCTGTATTATTAAAACCAGCAATTAATGATATCATGCTCTGAATTGAATCCTAGGAGTACCTGAGTTTTGAGCCTAACGATCCAATATGCTTTTTGCCTTTTTAACTGGTTAAGCCTATCCCCTCCTCTCTGGGGTTTCCTAATAACCTCTATTGCATTCCACCTTAATATTTTTACATCCTGATTATGTTCATCTATAAAATGTTTAGCTAGAGCAGAGCATGGTATGTCGTTTTCAATATATGTGAGATGTTCTCTTATGCGTGTTTACGTCACGAGTTGTCATCCCAATATACTGCTTTTTATGTTCAGAGCATTCTATCATATATATAACATAGTCTGTGGTACAATTGATACAGCCTTTTATATCGAACTCTTTACCAGTAGTGTAAGAACTGAACTTTTTCGGCACTTTAATATAGCCACATGCACGGCACCTCCTACTACCATATCTGTAGGTGCCATTTGTTCGAAGCCAGGCTAGGGGAAAGCAAATTACCCAATGTTTTACCTCTTTTGTACACAAATTTACAGCCTTGTTCTATTGTTTTCTTAAGGGCAACATCTCCATACATCATAGCTTGATATTTTTTAATGATATTGCAAATAGTTGTATATTGATTTGAGTACTGGGCAATAAACAACGGTTTCTGATCTTTAGGTTTAACTTCTTTAGGGGCTAGGAGTTCACCTCTGTCCATATCGTCTACCTGTTTACCAATACTTTCAATCTGCTTTTTGGGGTATCCCCTATCTGTCAGTTCCTTTTTGGCTTTTTTTGTATCCACTTGTTTGCAAACAGCTTCTTTTCACCCTCACCATTTGTCCTTTGATAATTCCTTTTACCACGTATCTAGGGTTATTACTGGTAGCATGAAGGAGGGCATTACCTGCTATAGACTTTCAATAGAGGTCAGTTTTAACTTTCTTTGCAGTATTATTTGCACTTAACATTAAGTCAAGATAGTTAATTTTATCTTTATTCCACTCATATGTGAATCTCCTACCCATAGAATTTCTATTAAGAAATTAAACATAGTTCTGACCCTTCTTTGTCACCATCCCAGACCATAATCAGGTTGTCTATAAATCTTTTATACAGGATTATAGACTTCCTAAACGGGTTACTATCTCCTAGGACCAGACACGGTTTCAGCCACCCCATAAACAAGTTAGCATATGAGGGCGCAAACCACGCCCCCCCAGCAGTTCCTTGCTTTTGTAGGTAGTATTCCCCCTCGAACATTAAATAGTTATGCTCTAGGAGGAACTTGATAACATCCAATAGAAATTCTTTAAATCCATTGTCAAAGTTTCTTTCCAAATCTAGGAATTGAGCAATAACTCTTAAACCAAGGTCATGTGGGATTGTGGAATATAAAGAAACCACATTGACTGTCAACCAGCTGAATGTTTCTTTCCATACAAAATCTTTAAAGATGTTTAAAACTTGCTTAGTGTCTTTTAGATGACTCTCTAATCTTTGGAGCCGGGGCTGTAAAATCTCATCCACCCAATTTGAAAGTAGTTCAAGTACTGATCCCATTCCTGATATGATCGGTCTCCCTTTTATATCATTCAGCCCTTTGTGTGTTTTAGGCAGATGATAGAAAATGGGTATTTTAGGTTGCTCTACAAAAAGACTCTCAAATGCAGCTCTATTTATGTGGCCATTTTCCAGCCCCTCATCCAAAATAGATTGCAGCTTTCTCTGTATCCATACTGTAGGATTCATAGATAATTTACAATAGACAGCTTCATCACTTAGTTGTCTTATGGATTCTGCTATATACCAGCTTCTGTCACTTACCACTATACTATTCCTTTTGTCTGATCTTCCTCTTTTTTTTTATTGAGATGATGCAAACAAACAATCAATATATAAAAATTACCAACATAATGGCAAAATATATTAATGTGAAGGAATGTCTCAACCTAAACATGTCTTGCGTGAAAAGATAAGCAGATAGTGCAACATCTCATTTTTTTTTTAAGTTTTTCAAACTATAGATATAAACATATATCCCTTGTGACTATGATAAAACATCTTAAAAAGTGTTGTCCCAGGGTAGTGAACAAGGGTCATTCATGGACCTCCAAAATAATAATTATAGCTGGGGGGGAGTTTTAGGGCGGGGGATGGAAAGGAATAAAATAGGGTTTGCGTAGGATGCATTTTCCTATGCTTATCCAGTAAGGATAAGGGGGTTGGGGAGGGAGCTATATTTGGCGAATATGTACTATCAGAGCTGATGCAGCTATGTGCAGTATAAGCTAGTAGGTGATACACAAAATAAGATCATATGTAATATAGGGTTGAAATATGGGTATATTGAAGACTCATTTCAGCGATGAATACTATATGAACTATTAACTAAATTTGTAACTTCAAACCAAAAGGAAAGAAAAATCAATTAAATACAGAGGCTAATCAAATCAATATTATAGGAGGGTGTGCCACGTTCTAAATATATAGAGGCAAATGGATCTTCTATGTATACAGTATCTCACAAAAGTGAGTGCAGCCCTCACATTTTTGTAAATATTTTATTATATCTTTTCATGTGACAACATTGAAGAACTGACACTTTGCTACAATGTAAAGTAGTGAGTGTACAGCCTGTATAACAGTGTAAATTTTGCTGTCCCCTCAAAATAACTCAACATACAGTCATTAATGTCTAAACCGTTGGCAACAAAAGTGAGTACACCCCTAAGTAGAAATATCCAAATTGGGCCCAAAGTGTCAATATTTTGTGTGGCCACCATTATTTTCCAGCACTGCCTTAATCCTCTTGGACATGGAGTTCACCAGAGCTTCACAGGTTGCCAGTGGAGTTCTCTTCCACTCCTCCATGATGATATCACGGAGCTGATGGATTTTAGAGACCTTGCGCTCCCCCACCTTCCGTTTGAGGATGCCCCACAGATGCTCAATATGATTTAGGTCTGGAAACATGCTTGGCCAGTCCATCACCTTTACCATTAGCTTCTTTAACAAGGCAGTGGTCGTCTTGAAGGTGTGTTTGGGGTCTTTATCATGTTGGAATACTGCCCTGCGGCCCAGTCTCCAAAGGGAGGGTATCATGCTCTGCTTCAGTATGTCACAGTACATGTTGGCATTCATGTTCCCTCAATGAACTGTAGCTCCCCAGTGCTGGCAGCACTCATGCAGGCCCAGACCATGACACTCCCATCACCATGCTTGACTGTAGGCAAGACACACTTGTCTTTGTACTCCTCACCTGGTTGCCGCCACAGACGCTTGACACCATCTAAACCAAATAAGTTTATCTTAGTCTAATCGGACCACAGGACATGGTTCCAGTTATCAATGTCCTTAGTCTGCTTGTCTTCAGCAAACTGCGGGCTTTCTTGTGCATCATCTTTAGAAGAGGCTTCCTTCTGGACAACAGCCATGCAGACCAATTTGATGCAGTGTACGGCGTATGGTCTGAGCACTGACAGGCTGACCCCCCACCTCTTCAATCTCTGCAGCAATGCTGGCAGCACTCATACATCTATTTCACAAAGACAAAATCTGGATATGATGCTAAGCACGTGCACTCAACTTCTTTGGTCGACCATGGCGAGGCCTGTTTTGAGTGGAACCTGTCCTGTGAAACCGCTGTATGGTCTTGCCCACCAAGCAGCTTTCAGGGTCTTGGCAGTCTTCTTATAGCCTAGGCCATCTTTATGTAGAGCAACAATACTTTTTTTCAGATCCTCAGAGTTCTTTGCCATGAGGTGCCATGTTGAACTTCCAGTGACCAGCATGATAGAGTGTGGGAGCGGTAACACCAAATTTAACACACCTGCTCCCCATTTATGCCTGAGACCTTGTAACACTGAGTCACATGACACTAGGGAGGGAAAATGGCTATATGGGCCCAATTTGGACATTTCCACTTAGGGGTGTACTCACTTTTGTTGCCAACTGTTTAGACATTAATGGCTGTGTGTTGAGTTATTTTGAGGGGACAGCAAATGTACACTGTTATACAGGCTGTACACCCACTACTTTACATTTAGCAAAGTGTAATTTCTTCAGTGTTGTCACATGAAAAGATATAATAAAATATTTACAAAAATGTGTACTCACTTTTGTGAGATACTGTGTGTATATGTGTGAGTGTGTATATATATATATATATATATATATATATATATATATGTGTATGTGTATGTATATATATATATATATATATATATATATTTATTTTTTCTTACACCCCACTACTACCAACTGTGCAGTTTTTATTTTTATTATTAAAAAACAAACAAAACAAAAAACGCATTATAATGCCCTCTAATATTTTGAGGGCATTTGGGGCACTTTTAGAAAATTAACCAGAGATCGGATCTCTGGTTAATTCTCTGAGTGTTGCTACTCGCGGTAGCAATAACCTGCCACTTGTAATGGCTGGGTAATTAACTTGCACCCGCAAACGGGCAAATTTGCCTGTTTGCGGGCATGCTGTAATTTAGCACTCCACTTGTAATCTGGCACTATATGTATAACACTGCTGCCATATAGTGCCTAAGACATATGTGCATGCAGTTTTACAAGAATAAATTTGGCTCCGATAATAGCTGAATGGCATAAGCTGAATCCTCTGAACACACATCTACTACCTCAGTATGCTGTAAATGTGATATATTAGGATTTTTTTTTTTTTTTTCCAATTATGCGCTTTGTCTGAATCATTAAAGTTTACTTTTGATTTCCATGTCCTTTAAAACACAGGCATATTTAAATGTAATTTGTGATATTCTCCATATGTTTAGTGTAATATAATTCTGTTAGCTAAATGTCAATTAAATCACAAAAAGACAGCTTATGAAAAAGCTAATATAGTTTCTAAAATAAACTTTTTATAAATACTGATATCATTATGCAATAACATTTGTTTTTGTATTCTAGCTGCTGGGGCTTTGGCAAAGTTAACACAAGGATTGAAAGAGGAATCAATGGCTTATATATATCACTGTCAGAACCATTATTTTTGTCCTATTGGATTTGAAGCTACCCCTACAAAAGCCTGTAAGGCTTATAGGTGAGCAAATTGTATCCATGCCATGATGAGCAGATAAAGTGATGCAGGTCTGATTACTAAAAAGAAAAAAAAAAACATGATCATAGACGGGCCAATAGCCAGCAAGGGGGATACATTGTTGTGTTTTTTATTTTAAAAATTACAAATACTGTGCTTATACTTACTGATCAGTGACGAGTGTAACTATCTCTTTATTTGTGGCCTCTGTCATCTCTTGGCAACTTCTGATTTTATATGTGTGTGTGTATGTGTGTATGTATATATATATATGTATATATATATATATATATATATATATATACAGGGAGTGCAGAATTATTAGGCAAATGAGTATTTTGACCACATCATCCTCTTTATGCATGTTGTCTTACTCCAAGCTGTATAGGCTCGAAAGCCTACTACCAATTAAGCATATTAGGTGATGTGCATCTCTGTAATGAGAAGGGGTGTGGTCTGACATCAACACCCTATATCAGGTGTGCATAATTATTAGGCAACTTCCTTTCCTTTGGCAAAATGGGTCAAAAGAAGGACTTGACAGGCTCAGAAAAGTAAAAAATAGTGAGATATCTTGCAGAGGGATGCAGCACTCTTAAAATTGTAAAGCTTCTGAAGCGTGATCATCGAACAATCAAGCGTTTCATTCAAAATAGTCAACAGGGTCGCAAGAAGCGTGTGGAAAAACCAAGGCGCAAAATAACTGCCCATGAACTGAGAAAAGTCAAGCGTGCAGCTGCCAAGATGCCACTTGCCACCAGTTTAGCCATATTTCAGAGCTGCAACATCACTGGAGTGCCCAAAAGCACAAGGTGTGCAATACTCACAGACATGGCCAAGGTAAGAAAGGCTGAAAGACGACCACCACTGAACAAGACACACAAGCTGAAACGTTAAGACTGGGCCAAGAAATATCTCAAGACTGATTTTTCTAAGGTTTTATGGACTGATGAAATGAGAGTTAGTCTTGATGGGCCAGATGGATGGGCCCGTGGCTGGATTGGTAAAGGGCAGAGAGCTCCAGTCCGACTCAGACGCCAGCAAGGTGGAGGTGGAGTACTGGTTTGGGCTGGTATCATCAAAGATGAGCTTGTGGGGCCTTTTCGGGTTGAGGATGGAGTCAAGCTCAACTCCCAGTCCTACTGCCAGTTTCTGGAAGACACCTTCTTCAAGCAGTGGTACAGGAAGAAGTCTGCATCCTTCAAGAAAAACATGATTTTCATGCAGGACAATGCTCCATCACACGTGTCCAAGTACTCCACAGCGTGGCTGGCAAGAAAGGGTATAAAAGAAGAAAATCTAATGACATGGCCTCCTTGTTCACCTGATCTGAACCCCATTGAGAACCTGTGGTCCATCATCAAATGTGAGATTTACAAGGAGGGAAAACAGTACACCTCTCTGAACAGTGTCTGGGAGGCTGTGGTTGCTGCTGCATGCAATGTTGATGGTGAACAGATCAAAACACTGACAGAATCCATGGATGGCAGGCTTTTGAGTGTCCTTGCAAAGAAAGGTGGCTATATTGGTCACTGATTTGTTTTTGTTTTGTTTTTGAATGTCAGAAATGTATATTTGTGAATGTTGAGATGTTATATTGGTTTCACTGGTAAAAATAAATAATTGAAATGGGTATATATTTGTTTTTTGTTAAGTTGCCTAATAATTATGCACAGTAATAGTCACCTGCACACACAGATATCCCCCTAAAATAGCTATAACTAAAAACAAACTAAAAACTACTTCCAAAACTATTCAGCTTTGATATTAATGAGTTTTTTGGGTTCATTGAGAACATGGTTGTTGTTCAATAATAAAATTAATCCTCAAAAATACAACTTGCCTAATAATTCTGCACTCCCTGTATATATATATATATATGTGTGTGTGTGTGTGTGTATTTATTTCTGCTTGGTGATATTAGTGAGGACTATTGGCTGTAACGTATTTTATAAACAATTTGTACCATTGCAATTTAGCACTGAACTACTGAATCCTGCACTATCTATACTGGCAGAATGATAAACTTTGGCTGATTATATCTCAGATATGAGAGAGTCTGCACGTATACATGTGTTTGGTTACACTGCTGTAACATAAGCATGTTTGTACAAGAGACCCAGACGTAGGGTAAAATCTCAATACAAATATTAACATCTATTTAAATGTACAAGTATCCCTTTATGGTTATTCGAAACTGCTTAGTATTGTATATTCTTCATGTGATTTAGTCTAGGAGGTTCTGTTAGGGAGACAAAACACTTTGGGGCAGGGTTTGCATATCCTCTGGGTAGGTTTGGGCATTCCTTGAGTGAGGGCATACATAGAACATTGCTGGCAGAAGGAAGAGAAGTAGTGAATGCAAGATGATTAGGAGCTCTATTCCTAAAAAAAAAAGTATTATTCAGCCAATCGATAAACAGGGCTGCTATGCTTTGAGCTTCTCTTATATGCATAGCAACCAAGCCATCATAATGAGACTGGCGGTCTGAGAACTTGTGAAGGTAAGATTGTACTAAAAACATAGGTAGAATTTGCAGGATTAAGATTACTTACATTTCCATGAGGGATTTGTATTATTTGTGTTCCGAAATATTGCTGCATATTAAAAAAATGCATTATTAAATAAATGTTTGAACTACAATTCTGTTAAATATTTCAGAGGCCAGCTCTTCCAACATGAAGTTGAATATTGGATATTGATTGGCGAGCCAAGCAGGAAACATCCAACAATTCACTGTAAAAAGTATGTTTTAAAATTACTAAATATATTAAACCAGTTTAATTGCTGCTCACACCTTTTTTAAACATATAAATTATATAATTTGAAATAAAACAAATGCCAATTTGTGCAAACTATAAGTTGAAGATTAAATCTTATTCCCGTTCTCTGAGTACATTGCTATTCTTGCAGGTGGGCAGACATTGTAATTGACTTGAACACTCAAAATCCAGAATATTTTGATATTCGACACACTGAAAGGGGTCTGCAGTATAGGAAAACAAAAAAGGTGAGTTATTTTCATGTAGTCATACATGTATTAAAAGTGTTTGCTGAAGAAAAATTATTATTATTATTATTCTCTTGATATAGAAACCAAAAGTTGTTTTAGCATATTCCCACCTTGCTATCACCCACCATGTGAAACATCTCAAAGGCACATAATACAGCAGGCAATAAATATTTTGAAAGTTAATAAATCTTATATATATAACCTTATATCTTGAAATGCCCTTCCAGCCATGCAAACAAATATTCACAAGTATGGATTTGTGCTGTTGCCTTGGCTTAATAAGTCATTCCCTTTGTCACTTGGTTAGTATAAGCGTTTGTATTTAGAGAGCACAGACACAGAGAAACTCCTGATGATGTAGTGTAACATACTGAGTTTCTTTATTTGGAATAAAAAACTAACAAAAAAAAAACCTCACAAATGTTATTGAAATCACTTTATAGATTAATTCATGCAGTGTTGGTCATTTTATATGACCAGGGTATAAAATCACTATGCTGGTATAAATCCAGAATCCTGACTGACAACTGCCATAGCTTAGACTTCAAAGGGTCAGACAAGTACTTGTCTCTAATCTTTTTCTCTGATCTGTTCTAGATATGCAGAAGGGCAGATTCCTCCCATTATCCCCTTTATGACACACCCTAGTTTCTCCAACATAGGTGTGTCCGGTCCACGGCGTCATCCTTACTTGTGGGATATTCTCTTCCCCAACAGGAAATGGCAAAGAGCCCAGCAAAGCTGGTCACATGATCCCTCCTAGGCTCCGCCTACCCCAGTCATTCTCTTTGCCGTTGTACAGGCAACATCTCCACGGAGATGGCTTAGAGTTTTTTAGTGTTTAACTGTAGTTTTTCTTATTCAATCAAGAGTTTGTTATTTTAAAATAGTGCTGGTATGTACTATTTACTCTGAAACAGAAAAGAGATGAAGATTTCTGTTTGTAAGAGGAAAATGATTTTAGCAACCGTTACTAAAATCCATGGCTGTTCCACACAGGACTGTTGAGAGGAATTAACTTCAGTTGGGGGAACAGTGAGCAGTCTTTTGCTGCTTGAGGTATGACACATTCTAACAAGACGATGTAATGCTGGAAGCTGTCATTTTCCCTATGGGATCCGGTAAGCCATTTTTATTCAGACAGTAAATAAGGGCTTCACAAGGGCTTATTAAGACTGTAGACATTTTCTGGGCTAAATCGATTCATATATTACACATATTTAGCCTTGAGGAATCATTTAATCTGGGTATTTTGGTAAAATAATATCGGCAGGCACTGTTTTAGACACCTTATTCTTTAGGGGCTTTCCCTAATCATAGGCAGAGCCTCATTTTCGCGCCGGTATTGCGCACTTGTTTTTGAGAGGCATGACATGCAGTCGCATGTGTGAGGAGCTCTGATACATAGAAAAGACTTTCTGAAGGCGTCATTTGGTATCGTATTCCCCTTTGGGCTTGGTTGGGTCTCAGCAAAGCAGATACCAGGGACTGTAAAGGGGTTAAAGTTAAAAACGGCTCCGGTTCCGTTATTTTAAGGGTTAAAGCTTCCAAATTTGGTGTGCAATACTTTTAAGGCTTTAAGACACTGGTGAAAATTTGGTGAATTTTGAACAATTCCTTCATACTTTTTCGCAATTGCAGTAATAAAGTGTGTTCAGTTTAAAATTTAAAGTGACAGTAACGGTTTTATTTTAAAACGTTTTTTGTACTTTGTTATCAAGTTTATGCCTGTTTAACATGTCTGAACTACCAGATAGACTGTGTTCTGAATGTGGGGAAGCCAGGGTTCCTTCTCATTTAAATAAATGTGATTTATGTGACACTGAAAATGATGCCCAAGATGATTCCTCAAGTGAGGGGAGTAAGCATGGTACTGCATCATTCCCTCCTTCGTCTACACGAGTCTTGCCCACTCAGGAGGCCCCTAGTACATCTAGCGCGCCAATACTCCTTACTATGCAACAATTAACGGCTGTAATGGATAATTCTATCAAAAACATTTTAGCCAAAATGCCCACTTATCAGCGTAAGCGCGACTGCTCTGTTTTAGATACTGAAGAGCATGAGGACGCTGATGATAATGGTTCTGAAATGCCCCTACACCAGTCTGAGGGGGCCAGGGAGGTTTTGTCTGAGGGAGAAATTTCAGATTCAGGGAAAATTTCTCAACAAGCTGAACCCGATGTGATTACATTTAAATTTAAGTTGGAACATCTCCGCGCTCTGCTTAAGGAGGTATTATCCACTCTGGATGATTGTGAGAATTTGATCATCCCAGAGAAACTATGTAAAATGGACAAGTTCCTAGAGGTCCCGGGGCTCCCAGAAGCTTTTCCTATACCCAAGCGGGTGGCGGACATTGTAAATAAAGAATGGGAAAGGCCCGGTATACCTTTCGTCCCTCCCCCCATATTTAAAAAATTGTTTCCTATGGTCGACCCCAGAAAGGACTTATGGCAGACAGTCCCCAAGGTTGAGGGAGCGGTTTCTACTTTAAACAAACGCACCACTATACCCATAGAAGATAGTTGTGCTTTCAAAGATCCTATGGATAAAAAGTTAGAAGGTTTGCTTAAAAAGATGTTTGTTCAGCAGGGTTACCTTCTACAACCAATTTCATGCATTGTCCCTGTCACTACAGCCGCGTGTTTCTGGTTCGATGAGCTAGTAAAGGCGATCGATAGTGATTCTCCTCCTTATGAGGAGATTATGGACAGAATCCGTGCTCTCAAATTGGCTAATTCTTTCACCCTAGACGCCACTTTGCAATTGGCTAGGTTAGCGGCAAAGAATTCTGGGTTTGCTATTGTGGCGCGCAGAGCGCTTTGGTTGAAATCTTGGTCAGCTGATGCGTCTTCCAAGAACAAACTCCTTAACATTCCTTTCAAGGGGAAAACGCTGTTTGGCCCTGACTTGAAGGAGATTATCTCTGATATCACTGGGGGTAAGGGCCACGCCCTTCCTCAGGATAGGTCTTTCAAGGCCAAAAATAAACCTAATTTTCGTCCCTTTCGTAGAAACGGACCAGCCCCAAGTGCTACGTCCTCTAAGCAAGAGGGTAATGCTTCTCAAGCCAAGCCAGCCTGGAGACCAATGCAAGGCTGGAACAAGGGAAAGCAGGCCAAGAAACCTGCCACTGCTACCAAGACAGCATGAAATGTTGGCCCCCGATCCGGGACCGGATCTGGTGGGGGGCAGACTCTCTCTCTTCGCTCAGGCTTGGGCAAGAGATGTTCTGGATCCTTGGGCACTAGAAATAGTCTCCCAAGGTTATCTTCTGGAATTCAAGGGGCTTCCCCCAAGGGGGAGGTTCCACAGGTCTCAATTGTCTTCAGACCACATAAAAAGACAGGCATTCTTACATTGTGTAGAAGACCTGTTAAAAATGGGAGTTATTCATCCTGTTCCATTAGGAGAACAAGGGATGGGGTTCTACTCCAATCTGTTCATAGTTCCCAAAAAAGAGGGAACGTTCAGACCAATCTTAGATCTCAAGATCTTAAACAAGTTTCTCAAGGTTCCATCGTTCAAAATGGAAACCATTCGAACAATTCTTCCTTCCATCCAGGAAGGTCAATTCATGACCACGGTGGATTTAAAGGATGCGTATCTACATATTCCTATACACAAGGAACATCATCGGTTCCTAAGGTTCGCATTCCTGGACAAGCATTACCAGTTCGTGGCGCTTCCTTGCGGATTAGCCACTGCTCCAAGGATTTTCACAAAGGTACTAGGGTCCCTTCTAGCGGTGCTAAGACCAAGGGGCATTGCAGTAGTACCTTACTTGGACGACATTCTGATTCAAGCGTCGTCCCTTCCTCAAGCAAAGGCTCACACGGACATAGTCCTGGCCTTTCTCAGATCTCACGGATGGAAAGTGAACGTGGAAAAGAGTTCTCTATCTCCGTCGACAAGGGTTCCCTTCTTGGGAACAATAATAGACTCCTTAGAAATGAGGATTTTTCTGACAGAGGCCAGAAAAACAAAACTTCTAAACTCTTGTCGGACACTTCATTCCGTTCCTCTTCCTTCCATAGCGCAGTGCATGGAAGTAATAGGTTTGATGGTAGCGGCAATGGACATAGTTCCTTTTGCGCGCATTCATCTAAGACCATTACAACTGTGCATGCTCAGTCAGTGGAATGGGGACTATACAGACTTGTCTCCGAAGATACAAGTAAATCAGAGGACCAGAGACTCACTCCGTTGGTGGCTGTCCCTGGACAACCTGTCACAAGGGATGACCTTCCGCAGACCAGAGTGGGTCATTGTCACGACCGACGCCAGTCTGATGGGCTGGGGCGCGGTCTGGGGATCCCTGAAAGCTCAGGGTCTTTGGTCTCGGGAAGAATCTCTTCTACCGATAAATATTCTGGAACTGAGAGCGATATTCAATGCTCTCAAGGCTTGGCCTCAGCTAGCAAAGGCCAAGTTCATACGGTTTCAATCAGACAACATGACGACTGTTGCGTACATCAACCATCAGGGGGGAACAAGGAGTTCCCTGGCGATGGAAGAAGTGACCAAAATCATTCAATGGGCGGAGACTCACTCCTGCCACCTGTCTGCAATCCACATCCCAGGAGTGGAAAATTGGGAAGCGGATTTTCTGAGTCGTCAGACATTACATCCGGGGGAGTGGGAACTCCATCCGGAAATCTTTGCCCAAATTACTCAACTGTGGGGCATTCCAGACATGGATCTGATGGCCTCTCGTCAGAACTTCAAGGTTCCTTGCTACGGGTCCAGATCCAGGGATCCCAAGGCGACTCTAGTAGATGCACTAGTAGCACCTTGGACCTTCAAACTAGCTTATGTATTCCCGCCGTTTCCTCTCATCCCCAGGCTGGTAGCCAGGATCCATCAGGAGAGGGCGTCGGTGATCTTGATAGCTCCTGTGGCCACGCAGGACTTGGTATGCAGATCTGGTGAATATGTCATCGGCTCCACCATGGAAGCTACCTTTGAGACGAGACCTTCTTGTTCAAGGTCCATTCGAACATCCGAATCTGGTCTCACTCCAGCTGACTGCTTGGAGATTGAACGCTTGATCTTATCAAAACGAGGGTTCTCAGATTCTGTTATTGATACTCTTGTTCAGGCCAGAAAGCCTGTAACTAGAAAAATTTACCACAAAATATGGAAAAAATATATCTGTTGGTGTGAATCTAAAGGATTCCCTTGGGACAAGGTAAAGATTCCTAAGATTCTATCCTTTCTTCAAGAAGGATTGGAGAAAGGATTATCTGCAAGTTCCTTGAAGGGACAGATTTCTGCCTTGTCTGTGTTACTCCACAAAAAGCTGGCAGCTGTGCCAGATGTTCAAGCCTTTGTTCAGGCTCTGGTTAGAATTAAGCCTGTTTACAAACCTTTGACTCCCCCTTGGAGTCTCAACTTAGTTCTTTCAGTTCTTCAGGGGGTTCCGTTTGAACCCTTACATTCCGTTGATATTAAGTTATTATCTTGGAAAGTTTTGTTTTTGGTTGCAATTTCTTCTGCCAGAAGAGTTTCAGAATTATCTGCTCTGCAGTGTTCTCCTCCTTATCTGGTGTTCCATGCAGATAAGGTGGTTTTACGTACTAAACCTGGTTTTCTTCCAAAAGTTGTTTCTAACAAAAACATTAACCAGGAGATAGTCGTGCCTTCTTTGTGTCCGAAACCAGTTTCGAAGAAGGAACGTTTGTTGCACAATTTGGATGTTGTTCGCGCTCTAAAATTCTATTTAGATGCTACAAAGGATTTTAGACAAACATCTTCCTTGTTTGTTGTTTGTTCTGGTAAAAGGAGAGGTCAAAAAGCAACTTCTACCTCTCTCTCTTTTTGGATTAAAAGCATCATCAGATTGGCTTACGAGACTGCCGGACGGCAGCCTCCTGAAAGAATCACAGCTCATTCCACTAGGGCTGTGGCTTCCACATGGGCCTTCAAGAACGAGGCTTCTGTTGATCAGATATGTAGGGCAGCGACTTGGTCTTCACTGCACACTTTTACCAAATTTTACAAGTTTGATACTTTTGCTTCTTCTGAGGCTGTTTTTGGGAGAAAGGTTTTGCAAGCCGTGGTGCCTTCCATTTAGGTGACCTGATTTGCTCCCTCCCTTCATCCGTGTCCTAAAGCTTTGGTATTGGTTCCCACAAGTAAGGATGACGCCGTGGACCGGACACACCGATTTTGGAGAAAACAGAATTTATGTTTACCTGATAAATTACTTTCTCCAACGGTGTGTCCGGTCCACGGCCCGCCCTGGTTTTTTAATCAGGTCTGATAATTTATTTTCTTTAACTACAGTCACCACGGTATCATATGGTTTCTCCTATGCAAATATTCCTCCTTAACGTCGGTCGAATGACTGGGGTAGGCGGAGCCTAGGAGGGATCATGTGACCAGCTTTGCTGGGCTCTTTGCCATTTCCTGTTGGGGAAGAGAATATCCCACAAGTAAGGATGACGCCGTGGACCGGACACACCGTTGGAGAAAGTAATTTATCAGGTAAACATAAATTCTGTTTTTATTGCTAATCTAGACAATTGCCTTAGGAACAAAATTGCACAATAAACACAATTTTTGGGCTCTTTCTATAAAAAACTGTACGCTTCGCAAGGTGTGTCTTGGTCAAAAGGCATCTTTTCTTCCACACTTCTTCTTCTTTCATCTTTATTTCCTTTTCTCCCTGTTTCTTTAATTTTCTTTTTCTATTCCTCTCTAAGTCAATAACTTCACACTTTATTTGATTGTGAAGGGATGAGGCTCTGCCCCTACCCCTCTCAGATTACCAAGGCATGATGTCAGATAAGATTCATTGAAATTGTCAATCATAGAGTTCTTGAACAATATAAATCTGTTACAGGGTTAAGAAATATTTATGTTTCAGAATCTCTTTGGAATGCATGGAACATGCTCGTTGCTAGATGACGTGTTCAAATGTCTACCATTATGTTGCAATGTTTCAAAGAATTTCTTGTCTCTTTTTATGTACAAGTTATATTTCAATAAAAATGTATTTCATTTAAAATAGACAGAGGTGATATTGGAGTATGGGGCAGTGACAGAATCACCCTCAGTGAAGGAATTATTCACAAGACTACCACAGGTGTCGCGGGAACCGATCCCTCCTGTTGGGTTGTCAAAAAATAGTAATTTTTTGTTCATTTTGTCAATCTAGGAACCAACAATCTTAATCCTCCTTACAATGACCTGAATCTTCCAGATTTTCCTGGAATTTTTAATCTATTTGGTACAAGACCAAGCATTATATAAACCTTTTTCCTCTTCCAAATCAGCATGAAGGTATGGCCCCAATCCAGATTCTTTTTTGGTAGGTGGCAGTTTAAGCCTTTTTCTCTTGTAAGGTGTATCCAGTCCACGGATTCATCCTTTACTTGTGGGATATTCTCCTTCCCTACAGGAAGTGGCAAAGAGAGCACACAGCAGAGCTGTCCATATAGCTCCCCCTCTAGCTCCACCCCCCAGTCATTCTCTTTGCCGGCTCTAAGCAATCGGAAGGGTAAAGGGAATGTGGTGTTAGAATTGTAGTTTTTATTTTCTACAAGCAAAAGTTTGTTATTTTAAATGGTACCGGTGTGTACTATTTACTCTCTCTAGCAGAAAAGAGATGAAGATTTCTGCAGGGAGGAAGATGATTTTAGCATGTTGTAACTAAAATCCACTGCTGTTCCCACAAAGGACTGAGGAGTACAAGAAAACTTCAGTTGGGGAGAATGGTTTTGCAGGTCAGGCTGCAATAAGGTATGTTCAGTCATTTATTTCTAGACAAGACTGTGATAATGATAGAAAAGACTGATAAGATCCCCATGAGGGAAGGGTAAGCTGTATTCAGAGACTAAGTATGGAATTGCTAGCTTACATAACAGGGCTAATTTATGCTGGTTGACACTACTTAATGGCAAACGGTTTTTATTGAAAAATATTGTTTTTTGAGACACTTTGAAGGTTCCTTTGGGTTTCTTTCAGGGGTTGTTACCCACATGGCTATTATTAAAACACTTAGGAGTGTTTCTTTAGGCCTCACAGCACCGGAGTAAGGTGGGAGGGGCCTAATTTCCCGCCTCAGATGCAGTTTTAGTGACTAGAACTTCAGGCTGTTTCACATGGAGGGTCCTGCTACAGTTTCAGGACCCATAAGAAGCTTTTTCCCCACAAATCTGACTCCTAAGGGCAGGTAGGGCCACAGCAGGGCTGTGGCAAGGTGCTGAAGTTGTTTTAACCGGTCTGTTGGCTTAATATCGATCCGGTTTGGGCATTAAGGGGTTAATCGTTTTTATTGCTAGTGGTGCAATCTTACTAATGCTTTAGGTACATACTGTAAAAATTTCGAAAAGTTTGCTGCATTTTTCACTGTTTTGGAAAAATTGTGTGCCTTTTTATCTCTTAAAGGCACAGTAACGTTTTTTGCAAAGTGTGTTTTTACTTGATTAAAGTGATTTCTAAGCCTGTTTGCCTTACTTACTAGTCTGTTAAACATGTCTGACACCAAGGAACATCCTTGTTCAATGTGTTTAGAAGCCATGGTGGAACCCCCTCTCAGAATGTGTCCCACTTGTACTGATATGTCTATACATTTTAAAGAACATATTGTTGCACTTAAAAATGTGGCCCTAGATGATTCTCAGATAGAAGGTAATGAGGTTAGCCCGTTAACCTCTCCCCAAGTGTCACAACCAGTTACGCCCCTCTAGTGCGTCTAACTCTTTTATCTTACAAGACTTGGCGGCAGTCATGGATAATACCCTCTCAGTGTTTTTATCTAAACTGCCAATGTTACCTGCAAAGCGTGATAGCTCTGTTTTAAGAACAGATTCTGAACATTCTGACGCTTTAGTAGCCGTATCCGATATACACTCACAACGCTCTGAAATGGGGGCGAGGGATGTGCTGTCTGAGGGAGAAATTTCCGATTCAGGAAATGTTGCTCCTCAGACAGACTCAGATACGTTGGCTTTTAAATTTAAACTAGAACACCTCCGCTTATTGCTCAGGGAGGTATTAGTTACTCTGGATGACTGCGACCCTATGGTGGTTCCAGAGAAATTGTGTAAAATGGACAAGTACCTAGAAGTTCCTGTCTACACTGATGTGTTCCCGGTCCCTAAGAGGATTGCGGATATCGTTACTAGGGAGTGGGATAAACCAGGTATTCCCTTCGTTCCCCCCCTATTTTTAAGAAAATGTTCCCCATATCTAACCCCATGCGGGACTCGTGGCAGACGGTCCCTAAGGTGGAGGGGGCTGTTTCTTCACTTGCTAAACGCACAACTATACCAATCGAAGACAGTTGTGCTTTTAAAGACCCTATGGATAAAAAATTAGTTTACTTAAGAAAATTTTTGTTCAACAAGGTTTTCTTCTCCAACCTATTGCGTGCATTGTTCCTGTAACCACTGCAGCTGCTTTCTGGTTCAAGACAGTGGAAGATGCGCTCCAGAAGGAGACCTCATATGAGGACATTATGGACAGAATTAAGGCTCTTAAGCTGGCTAATTCTTTTATCACAGATGCCGCTTTCCAAATAGCTAAGTTAGCGGCAAAAAATTCAGGTTTCGCCATTTTAGCGCGCAGGGCATTATGGCTAAAGTCCTGGTCGGCTGATGTGTCGTCAAAATCCAAACTATTGAACATCCCTTTCAAAGGAAAGACCCTCTTCGGGCCTGAATTGAAAGAGATTATTTCAGAAATCACTGGGGGAAAAGGCCATGCTCTCCCCAGGACAAGTCCTTCAAGACGAAGAACAAACAAAATAATTTTCGTTCCTTTCGGAATTTCAGGAGCGGTCTTGCTTCATCCTCCCCTGCTGCAAAGCAAGAGGGTAACACTTCACAACCCAGGGCAGCCTGGAAGCCTTACCAGGGCTGGAAAAAGGGTAACCAGGCCAAGAAGCCTGCTGCTGCCTCTAAGACAGCATGGAGGGGTAGCCCCCGATCCGGGACCGGATCTAGTAGGCGGCAGACTCTCTCTCTTCGCTCAGGCCTGGGCAAGAGACGTACACGATCCCTGGGCCTTAGAGATTGTATCCCATGGATATCTTCTAGAATTCAAGGACTCCCCTCCAAGGGGAAGGTTCCATTATTTCTCGTCTGTCTTCAGACATGACAAGGAAAGAGGCGTTCTTACGCTGTGTAGAAGACCTACATACAATGGGAGTGATCCACCCAGTTCCAATTGCTGAACAAGGGCTGGGGTTTTACTCAAACCTGTTTGTGGTTCCCAAAAAAGAAGGAACTTTCAGACCAATCCTGGATCTCAAAATTCTAAACAAGTTCCTCAGTCCCATCATTCAAGATGGAGACCATTCGGACAATCTTACCAATGATCCAGGAGGGTCAATATATGACTACCGTGGATCTAAAGGATGCGTACCTACATATTCCTATCCACAAAGATCATCACCAGTTTATCAGGTTCGCCTTTCTGGAAAAGCATTATCAGTTTGTGGCTCTTACTTTCGGGTTGGCCACTGCTCCCAGAATTTTCACAAAGGTGCTAGGGTCCCTCCTGGCGGTTCTAAGACCGCGGGGCATAGCAGTGGCGCCTTATCTAGACGACATCTTAATTCAGGCGTCGACTTTCCAAAGAGCCAAGTGTCACACGGAAATTGTATTGGCCTTTCTGAGGTCTCACGGGTGGAAGGTGAACATCAAAAAGAGTTCTCTCTCCCCCCTCACAAGAGTTCCATTCCTAGGAACCCTAATAGACTCGGTAGAAATGAAAATATTTCTGACGGAGGTCAGAAAGGTAAAACTCTTAACTACTTGCCGAGTTCTTCATTCCATTCCTCGGCCATCTGTAGCTCAGTGCATGGAGACAATCGGACTAATGGTAGCGGCAATGGACATAGTCCCTTTTGCATGGATACACCTCAGACCACTGCAATTGTGCATGCTCAAACAGTGGAATGGGGATTATGCAGATTTGTCTCCTCAAATACAGTTGGACCAGGGGACCAGAGATTCTCTTCTCTGGTGGTTGTCTCAGGATCACCTGTCTCAGGGAATGTGTTTCCGCAGACCAGAGTGGATCATCGTAACGACCGACGCCAGTCTGTTGGGCTGGGGTGCAGTCTGGAACTCCCTGAAAGCTCAGGGCTTATGGTCTCGGGAAGAAGCTCTTCTCCCGATAAACATTCTGGAACTGAGGGCGATATTCAACGCGCTTCAGGCATGGCCTCAGCTAGCTGCGGCCAAATTCATCAGATTTCAGTCGGAAAACATCACGACTGTAGCTTATGTCAATCATCAAGGGGGAACAAGGAGTTCCCTAGCAATGATGGAAGTAACCAAAATAATCAGGTGGGCGGAGGATCACTCTTGCCATCTCTCAGCAATTCACATCCCAGGAGTAGACAACTGGGAGGCGGATTTCCTAAGTCGTCAGACTTTTCACCCGGGGGAGTGGGAACTCCACCCGGAGGTGTTTGCCCAGCTGATTCAGCTATGGGGCACTCCAGAATTGGATCTGATGGCGTCCCGTCAGAACACCAAACTTCCTCTTTACGGGTCCAGGTCCCGGGATCCCCAGGCGGTGTTGATAGATGCTCTAGCAGCGCCTTGGTCCTTCAATCTGGCCTATGATTTTCCACCGTTTCCTCTACTCCCGCGTCTGGTTGCCAGAATCAAGCAGGAGAGGGCTTCGGTGATTCTAATAGCGCCTGCATGGCCACACAGGACCTGGTATGCAGACCTAGTGGACATGTCCTCTGTGCCACCATGGACACTACCAGTGAGGCAGGACCTTCTAATATAAGGTCCTTTCAAACATCCAAATCTAATTTCTCTGCGTCTGACTGCTTGGAGATTGAACGCCTAATTCTATCAAAGCATGGGTTCTCTGAGTCGGTTATTGATACCCTGATTCAGGCTAGAAAGCCTGTCATCAGGAAGATCTACCATAAGATTTGGCGAAAATATCTTTTCTCTTGTTAAGTGTATCCAGTCCACGGATCATCCATTACTTGTGGGATATTCTCCTTCCCAACAGGAAGTTGCAAGAGGATCACCCACAGCATAGCTGCTATATAGCTCCTCCCCTCACTGCCATATCCAGTCATTCTCTTGCAACTCTCAACAAAGATGGACGTAGTAAGAGGAGAGTGGTGTATTATAGTTAGTTTCTTAACTTCAATCAAAAGTTTATTTTAAATGGTACCGGAGTGTACTGTTTTATCAAAGGCAGCATTAGAAGAAGAATCTGCCTATGATTTCTATGATCTTAGCAGAAGTAACTAAGATCCATTGCCGTTCTCACATATTCTGAGGAGTGAGGTAACTTCAGAGGGGGAATGGCGTACAGGTTTTCCTGCAATAAGGTATGTGCAGTTAACATATTTCTAGGGATGGAATTTGCTAGAAAGATGCTGCTGATACCGGATTAATGTAAGTTAAGCCTAAATGCAGTGATTTAATAGCGACTGGTATCAGGCTTATTAACAGAGATACATACTCTTATAAAAGTGTAATATAAAACGTTTGCTGGCATGTTAATCGTTTTTATATATGTTTGGTGACAAAACTTATTGGGGCCTAGTTTTTTCTCCACATGGCTGGCTTGATTTTTGCCTAGAAACAGTTTCCTGAGGGTTTCCACTGTTGTAATATGAGTGGGAGGGGCCTATTTTAGCGCTTTTCTGCGCAGCTAAAATTACAGACAGAGACACTCAGCTTCCTTCTGCATGATACAGTACATCTCTGAAGGGCTCAAAAGGCTTCAAAAGTCGTGTTTGAGGAGGGTAACAACCACAGTAGACCTGTGGCAGTTGTTGTGACTGTGTTTAAAAACGTTTTTGTCATTTATAATTCCGTTTTTGGTATTAAGGGGTTAATCATCCATTTGCAAGTGGGTGCAATGCTCTGCTAACTTGTTACATACACTGTAAAAATTTCGTTAGTGTAACTGCCTTTTTTCACTGTTATTCCAAATTTTGCCAAAATTTGTTTCTCTTAAAGGCACAGTAACGTTTTTATATTGCTTGTTAACTTGGTTTAAAGTGTTTTCCAAGCTTGCTAGTCTCATTGCTAGTCTGTATAAACATGTCTGACACAGAGGAAACTACTTGTTCATTATGTTTAAAAGCCATGGTGGAGCCCCATAGGAGAATGTGTACTAAATGTATTGATTTCACCTTAAACAGTAAAGATCAGTCTTTATCTATAAAAGAATTGTCACCAGAGGGGTCTGTCGAGGGGGAAGTTATGCCGACTAACTCTCCCCACGTGTCGGACCCTTCGCCTCCCGCTCGAGGGACGCACGCTAATATGGCGCCAAGTACATCAGGGATGCCCATAGCGATTACTTTGCAGGACATGGCTGCAATCATGAATAATACCCTGTCACAGGTATTAGCCAGATTGCCTGAATTGAGAGGCAAGCGCGATAGCTCTGGGGTTAGACGAGATACAGAGCGTGTAGATGCTGTAAGAGCCATGTCTGATACTGCGTCACAATGTGCATAACCTGAGGACGGAGAGCTTCAGTCTGTGGGTGACGTCTCTGAATCGGGGAAACCTGATTCAGAAATTTCTAATTTTAAATTTAAGCTTGAGAACCTCCGTGTATTGCTTGGGGAGGTATTGGCTGCTCTGAATGACTGCGACACAATTGCAGTGCCAGAGAAATTGTGTAGGCTGGATAAATACTATGCAGTGCCAGTGAGTACTGATGTTTTTCCAATACCTAAAAGGCTTACAGAAATTATTAGTAAGGAGTGGGATAGACCCGGTGTGCCCTTTTCCCCACCTCCTATATTTAGAAAAATGTTTCCAATAGATGCCACTACACGGGACTTATGGCAGACAGTCCCTAAGGTGGAGGGAGCAGTTTCTACTTTAGCAAAGCGTACCACTATCCCGGTTGAGGACAGTTGTGCTTTTTCAGATCCAACGGATAAAAAATTAGAGGGTTACCTTAAGAAAATGTTTATTCAACAAGGTTTCATTTTACAGCCCCTTGCATGCATTGCGCCTGTCACTGCTGCGGCGGCGTTCTGGTTTGAGGCCCTGGAAGAGGCCATCGATACAGCTCCATTGACTGAAATTATTGACAAGCTTAGAACACTTAAGCTAGCTAACTCATTTGTTTCTGACGCCATTGTTCATTTGACTAAACTAACGGCTAAGAATTCCGGATTCGCCATCCAGGCGCGCAGGACGCTATGGCTTGAATCCTGGTCAGCTGATGTGACTTCAAAGTCTAAATTACTCAACATTCCTTTCAAGGGGCAGACCTTATTCGGGCCTGGTTTGAAAGAAATTATTGCTGACATTACTGGAGGTAAGGGTCATACCCTTCCTCAGGACAGGGCCAAATCAAGGGCCAAACAGTCTAATTTTCGTGCCTTTCGAAATTTCAAGGCAGGTGCAGGATCAGCTCCCTCTACTTCAAAACAAGAGGGAACTTTTGCTCAATCTAAGCAGGCCTGGAAACCTACCCAGTCCTGGAACAAGGGCAAGCAGGCCAGAAAGCCTGCTGCTGCCTCCAAGACAGCATGAAGGAGCGGCCCCCTATCCGACAACGGACCTAGTAGGGGGCAGACTCTCTCTCTTCGCCCAGGCGTGGGCAAGAGATGTTCAGGATCCCTGGGCGTTGGAGATCATATCTCAGGGATATCTTCTGGATTTCAAAGCTTCTCCCCCACAAGGGAGATTTCACCTTTCAAGATTATCTGCAAACCAGATAAAGAAAGAGGCATTCCTAAGCTGCGTGCAAGACCTCCTTGTAATGGGAGTGATCCATCCAGTTCCACGGACGGAACAAGGACAGGGGTTTTATTCAAATCTGTTTGTGGTTCCCAAAAAAGAGGGAACCTTCAGACCAATTTTGGATTTAAAGATCCTAAACAAATTCCTCAGAGTTCCATCATTCAAGATGGAAACTATTCGAACCATTTTACCCATGATCCAAGAGGGTCAGTACATGACCACAGTGAACTTAAAGGATGCCTACCTTCACATTCCGATTCACAAGAATCATCATCGGTTCCTGAGGTTTGCCTTTCTAGACAGGCATTACCAGTTTGTAGCTCTTCCATTCGGGTTGGCTACAGCCCCAAGAATTTTTACAAAGGTTCTGGGCTCACTTCTGGCGGTTCTAAGACCGCGAGGCATAGCGGTGGCTCCTTACCTAGACGACATCCTGATACAGGCGTCAAGCTTTCAAATTGCCAAGTCTCATACAGAGATAATTCTGGCATTTCTGAGGTCGCATGGGTGGAAAGTGAACGAAGAAAAGAGTTCTCTATCTCCTCTCACAAGGGTTTCCTTCCTAGGGACTCTGATAGATTCTATAGAAATGAAAATTTACCTGACGGAGTCCAGGTTATCAAAACTTCTAAATGCTTGCCGTGTTCTTCACTCCATTCCGCGCCCCACGGTGGCTCAGTGCATGGAAGTAATCGGCTTAATGGTAGCGGCGATGGACATAGTGCCATTTGCGCGCCTGCATCTCAGACCGCTGCAATTATGCATGCTCAGTCAGTGGAATGGGGATTACACAGATTTGTCCCCTCCACTAAATCTGGATCAGGAAACCAGAGATTCTCTTCTCCGGTGGTTATCTCGGGTCCATCTGTCCAAAGGTATGACCTTTCGCAGGCCAGATTGGACCATTGTAACAACAGACGCCAGCCTTCTAGGTTGGGGTGCAGTCTGGAACTCCCTGAAGGCTCAGGGTTCATGGACTCAGGAGGAGAAACTCCTCCCAATAAATATTCTGGAGTTAAGAGCAATATTCAATGCTCTTCTAGCTTGGCCTCAGTTATCAAAACTGAGGTTCATCAGATTTCAGTCGGACAACATCACGACTGTGGCTTACATTAACCATCAAGGGGGGACCAGGAGTTCCCTAGCGATGTTGGAAGTCTCCAAGATAATTCGCTGGGCAGAGACTCACTCTTGCCACCTGTCAGCGATCCATATCCCAGGGGTAGAGAACTGGGAGGCGGATTTTCTAAGTCGTCAGACTTTTCATCCGGGGGAGTGGGAACTCCATCCGGAGGTGTTTGCTCAATTGGTTCTCCGTTGGGGCAAACCAGAACTGGATCTCATGGCGTCTCGCCAGAACGCCAAGCTTCCTTGTTACGGATCCAGGTCCAGGGACCCAGAAGCGGCACTGATAGATGCTCTAGCAGCGCCTTGGTTCTTCAACCTGGTTTATGTGTTTCCACCGTTTCCTCTGCTCCCTCGTCTGATTGCCAAAATCAAACAGGAGAGAGCATCGGTGATATTGATAGCGCCTGCGTGGCCACGCAGGACCTGGTATGCAGACCTAGTGGACATGTCATCCTTTCCACCATGGACTCTGCCTCTGAGACAAGACCTTCTAATACAAGGTCCTTTCAATCAGCCGAATCTACTTTCTCTGAGACTGACTGCATGGAGATTGAACGCTTGATTCTATCAAAGCGTGGCTTCTCCGAGTCAGTAATTGATACCTTAATACAGGCACGAAAGCCTGTCACCAGGAAAATTTACCACAGGATATGGCGTAAATATCTTCATTGGTGTGAATCCAAGAATTACTCATGGAGTAGGGTTAAGATTCCTAGAATATTGTCCTTCCTCCAAGAGGGTTTGGACAAAGGATTATCAGCTAGTTCTTTAAAGGGACAGATTTCTGCTCTGTCTATTCTTTTACACAAGCGTCTGGCAGAAGTTCCAGACGTTCAGGCATTTTGTCAGGCTTTAGTTAGAATTAAGCCTGTGTTTAAACCTGTTGCTCCCCCATGGAGCTTAAACTTGGTTCTTAAAGTTCTTCAAGGGGTTCCGTTTGAACCCCTTCATTCTATTGATATCAAACTTCTATCATGGAAAGTTCTTTTTCTTATGGCTATTTCCTCGGCTCGAAGAGTCTCGGAGTTATCTGCCTTACATTGTGATTCTCCTTATCTGATCTTTCATTCAGATAAAGTAGTTCTGCGTACAAAACCTGGGTTTTTACCTAAGGTGGTTTCTAACAAGAATATCAATCAAGAGATTGTTGTTCCATCATTATGCCCTAATCCTTCTTCAAAGAAGGAACGTCTTTTGCATAATCTAGACGTAGTCCGTGCATTGAAGTTTTACTTGCAGGCTACTAAAGATTTTCGTCAAACATCTACCCTGTTTGTTGTTTACTCTGGACAAAGAATTACAGCTCATTCTACTAGAGCTGTGGCTTCCACCTGGGCCTTTAAAAATGAGGCCTCTGGAGTGCAACCTTCTTTATATATGGACAGTCTCCTTACAAGGCTCCCTATCTCCAAACTCTATACCTGGGCTGTGAAACTCTGTAGCAGCGGCTTGGGAATATTTATAGAGAACTTGCAGGAGCCTTTAGGTCATCTGACAAGAGAGACCACTTAACGCATCTATCTCACCTCCTTAAAAGCACAATGTGATAGAGACTGCAATCTTAACATCTATTCTGCCTGACAATGGATTCATATGTACCCTGTAAATAGAGGGTTCCTATCAACATGAGCGTAAAACCCTAAAAAGTCCCTATAAATCCTAAGAGTAAACAAGTGCAAGACATACTGAACACCTAGGCTCCCCACAACCGAAAACCCCAAACAAGAGATACCCTCTATCAAACTTCTCAAAATGAAGAATAAATCACAAACAGTAAAGGAATGCCTATCGAGATCTCAATCTAAACAAAAAGGTATAGATAAAGGCAATTCCCCTGTGGCACCTAGTTCACCAACACAGAGCACTGAGAAACCTGGGGAACCCAGAACAGAGGAAACCAACAAAGAGCTTCTATCCCAAATTAAGTCTTTGTTTCAAGAAGAATTTAAAATGGCTCTAGCTGAGATCAAACAAGACCTCAGAGAGATAGGTGGGAGAACTGCTGATTTGGAAGAAAAACTGGACAGTGTGACCGAAGAAATCCCTATCCTCAGAAACTCGATACAAGATAACTCTGCATATGTCCGTAGACTCGAAGAGCAGATAGAAGATCTGGAAAACAGATCACGCAGATCTAACCTAAGAATCCGAAATCTTCCAGAGACTTATAGTAATCTAGAGGAAACAGTTACTGAGCTATTTGTACAGTTAGTTCCAGATATAGAACCAACCATGCTGCTGATGGACAGGGTCCATAGGGCTCTCACAAGACCACAACAAAATGCCAACAGGGATGTCATCTTAAAACTACATTACTATCATGTTAAAGAACGGATTTTGAAAGCTGCAAGAGACAAAAGATGTATAGAATTTGAAGGACATAATATCCAAATCTACACGGATCTAGCTCCAATTACACTCAGGAAAAGAAGGGATTTGAAACCCATCACTGCCGCTCTCACAAAGGAACATTTAAAATACAGATGGAACTTTCCCTTTAAATTAACCTTCACACACCAGAATGGGAATTACAGCTGTACCACCCTAGAGGAAGGAAAGGCTCTATTAGACCGACTACAAATCCAAAATGACATTACTATTACTCCCGCAAGTTCAGTTCCTCCTAGAAAAGCTTTTCAAAAAGAATGGACACCAGTCGGGAGGAATGGAAAAGCAAAGAAACAGAAGATTACCCCTAACAAAGATCTAGAGGAAGAAGATTCCGACGAAGCTACTGACTCACCAACATGAAACCAATGCTAAAATAAGAAGCTGTGAGTCTCTCAGGACTAAATCTCAAGATGTAAGGTCTATCCCATTGAATTGGGACAAGGCCTACATGGTAATGTTTTTCTGTGTCAGACTCATTATTACTGGGTTTTATGTTCAAGTTGTTTTATTTACCAGTTCTAGGTTATAATGTTCATAAGTTAAGTCCCTGAGGCATAACACGCTAAGGTGAGGTAAAGCCCCCTTTCCAGCCCCCCGCTTCCCACAGCTAAGTCCTGCCCATATGAGGCTCCTACGCTAAAATTTTAGATAAGAATCATTACTGGCCCCTCTCACCCTTAATTACCAATCTACCTCAAAAGGGACCTCAGGGATTTATACCCTCTAACCCTCACTAAAACATTTGATTATACTGTTCAATGTCATCTGTTACACAAATAATATATACTCTTAGGATATGTTCAATACCCCCCCTCACCCAGACCCCCCCCTTTTTGTCTCCCCCCTCCTTCCCCTCCCTCTCCCACGCTCATGTTAAGCACCTGATCAGGTAGAATGAGATGTAACATTTATATGATAAGTCATGCATAAGTCTTTATCTCTAACATTTATTTATATTTTATTTATGTTTCAATTTTGGTCACTAATCCTTCGGTCACTTCTCTATGGTGAGTTGGTTCAGAAAGTTGTTGTTGATTTTGTGAAGCCTGAAGAAACAATGTATGTTTTGCTAAACCTCTTTTCTGTCATTCATGAAGGCGTGATTATAACTCCTCTACTGAAGCTGAGCTCGGCCTGGTCCATGAAACCCCTCCTCCAATTCAGAGAGACCACGATCCTCCTCTCACAGACTCACAGGTACTTTTCTAAAGCAGTCCTCCCCGACAATACAACATGCCCATAAAAATAATATCACATAACGTCAGAGGGCTAAATTCTGACATCAAAAGGAAAAAAGCAATCATGGAATACAAGGCACTGGGGGCTAAGATAATAATGTTGCAGGAAACACATTTCACATCAGCTTATACGCCCACTTACTGGGATAAGGCATACCCCACGCAATTTCATGCTATAGGCCCAAAAAAAAAATGCGGAGTTTCCATTTTAATTCATTCATCCCTCAATTTCCAAGAAGAATCGGTAATAAGAGACAAAGAAGGGAGATATCTTATCATACAAGGCTCGATACAAAACACCCCACTCCTATTAGTTAACGTATATGCCCCCAATGAATCACAGGCTAACTTTATCTCTAAACTAAGCAAGCACCTAACCCTATGGAAAAGATATAAAACTATAGTAGGAGGTGATTTCAATATCACTATGAATGACAAAATCGACAGATCCTCACAAGCACACACATCTCACAACACTCCTACAAAACCGAGTAGAATCTTATTAGACTTTACATTAGATCACAACTTAATAGATTGCTGGCGAGCCCGGAATAGGGATGCTAGAGACTACACATACTATTCTCCGATGCACTCCTCACAGTCCAGAATAGACTATATCTTAGTAAGTCAAATTTTAGTACCATTGCTTAATGACGCGTCAATCACAAACTGCTCCTGGTCCGACCACTCCATAATGGAAATCACTCTAGCAGGATTGATTAATCCACATAGGACTAAATCTTGGACCCTAAATGCATCCCTGCTCAGGGAAGGACCGGAACTAGAAAAGTTAAAGCAGCAAATAGTTGAATTTATTACCATTAACAATAACTCCACACAAAACCCTACCCTTGAGTGGGGAGCATTGAAGGCTTACACACGAGGCTTACTTATGGCCGAATCTAGAAGACAAAATAAGTTCAGAGAAACTAAAACACTAGAATTAAAAGCAGAAACTAACAGGCTGAGATCACAACTCGGGCTTAATCCCTCCCGATCTTTAGTCAATCAGCTTAAAGCCAAAAATGCAGAGCTAGACTCACTTCTAAACAAAGAGGCAGCTAGATCAATAAAAATAGTGGACACCCAATATTACATCTACGGCAATAAGCCGGACCGAATGCTAGCTAACAAACTGAAAGATATAGTGAAAACCACGACAGTCCCACAAATACAAGCCCCAAATAACAAGACCACCAATGACCCTCAAGACATAGCGAACTTATTCGCAGACTACTATGGTAAACTATATAACTTATCAACAACACATACAGAGAGAAACAGAGCCCTTGATCTATTGTCTTTTCTTGGAGATAGCACTCTACCAACCATCACCACAGACGAGCTTGACTCCCTAAATAAACCCATAACCCCAGAAGAGATAATACTCAATATAAAGAACCTCAAACGATCCAAAGCCCCAGGACCCGATGGCTTTCCTGCCATATTCTACAAAATATTACACCCTATCTTAGTACCCCAACTAGTTAAAGTTTTTAATGCTATGATGCAAGGTAAGGAAATCCCCAGAGAAATGTTGATGGCTCGAATCACAGTGATCCCAAAACCGGGTAAAAACAAGCAACATTGCCAAAACTACAGGCCCATCTCCCTTATCAATCAGGACATTAAACTATTCACCAAAATTTTAGCAAACCGATTCAACCCACTTCTTACTAAATTAATCCACCCAGACCAAGTAGGTTTTATCACGCAAAGAGAAGCCCCAGATAACACGAGGAAAATTATCAATTTGATTAATATAGCCACGATTGAAAGAATGCCTTCTCTGTTCCTCTCGTTGGATGCAGAGAAGGCATTCGATAGAATTAACTGGGACTATATGTTTGCGGTTCTAGAAACAGTAGGCATCACGGGTCCCTTCTACGATGCCATCAAAACATTATACTCACATCCAACAGCTTATGTCAAATTGTCAGGCTACCAATCGAACCCCATACATGTTAATAATGGAACCAGACAAGGCTGCCCACTGTCCCCGCTTTTATTCGCCTTAAGCATTGAACCATTAGCTATCAAGATAAGGGAAAACCAGGATATCTCTGGTATACAGGTAGGCCAAACAGAACATAAGATCTCCCTATTTGCTGACGACATAATCCTGACATTGACTAAACCCTTACTCTCCCTCCCTCCAGTTTATAAATTAATACAACAATTTGGATCCCTTTCGGGATATAAAATAAATGACGAGAAATGCGAAGCCCTTGGAGTCGGTATCCCAAACCACACTAAAAAATTAATGGAACTCAACTTTTCATTTAAATGGCCAAAGAAGTCCATTAAATACTTAGGAATCAACTTATCTAATAACATACACTCTCTATACCAGCTAAACTACCTTCCTATGTTTAAAAACATTAGAGCTTTAATTACAAAATGGATGAAACTCAAAATCTCATTCTATGGTAGAATTATCTCGACTAAAATGTCCTTATTACCTAATTTACTCTACTTATTCCGCTCCCTACCCATATCTCTCCCCTTATCAGACCTGCAAAAACTCCAGAAGGACATCTTAAAATTTGTATGGCAGGGTAAAAGAGCGAGAATCAATAAGAAACTTATGTGTACTACTAAGGGAGATGGGGGGATAGGTCTCCCAAATCTAATATCGTATTATTATTCGGCCCGCACTGCCCAAACCCTACACTGGTTCAATATCAACAATAATTCACAATGGGTAAATATTGAATCAAGTGTTATGAATACCATCCCATTATCTAACCTCTTATGGACACCTGACACCACATCCACTACCAAAAGATGCGAATATATCACAATCCAACACACCCTACACATTTGGAAAACATTAAACTCTAAATTCCCCTTACTCAATAGGAGATCTATGATCACCCCTTTGATAACTAATAATACCTCTTTCGATAAAACCACTCAACAAAAATGGCGTAATAGAGGACTCTATAGAATTGCAGATATATATAAAGAAGGTAGGATGATTACATATGAACAATATCAGGCTCTAGATCACGAAGACAAGAATATTTGGTATCACTACCTACAATTAAAATCTAGAGCACAGCAAGTCTTAGGGGGGGAGAGGGTCCCAACAAATACCACACTAGAGAGGCTCTGCCTAACAGATCATCAAATCAGAGGGGGCATATCCACCTTGTACACTCTATTCAACAGCGAACCTCAAGACAGTAAACCACCTATAATGCTAAAATGGGAAAATGACACAGGGAAAACTTGGTCAGTTAAGACATGGAGAGAGACCTTAGCTAATGGCTTATCTTTCTCGCAAAACGCGACCCTTAGGGAAAATTTCCTTAAGGTAGCTTTCAGATGGTACCTATTCCCAACTAGATCAGGAAATGGAGGAGACCCATCATCCAACCTCTGTTACAGAGGCTGTGGCGAACTTGGGACATACCCACATATGTGGTGGGATTGCAGAAGCGTTAGAGAAACCTGGAACCATACATCTGCTCTTCTGAGCGATATCTTCCAAAAACCAATCACCTTGACTATGGAACAGGCTTTACTCCACTTTCCGATCCCTGGCATATCTAAGTATAATAATAAGTTAGCTAGGTGGATATGTACAATTGTTAGACTAGGCATAGCCCAATTTTGGAAAGAAACTCCCCCTAGTTTTGAAAGGATAAAACAAAAGATGATATTCCATTTCGATATGGCGAGCTCCACAGCAGAATATCTAGATGATAAAAAACCATTCCTTCAACAATGGGAACCCTTTATACATTACTATGAAGCCATGAGGAGAGGGGGAGGGGCGGAAGTGGACCGGGCTGAGCAAAGCATTTCAGAAACAACACCATTAACCCCCTCAGGGGTGTAGAGATATCTTTAGAATCTGTTAACTATATTACATGGGAATGTAGAGCTTTTTCAATGTACCGAATGACCTCTAAATGCTGAGATTTGTGACCAATGTTTATTGTTTACAAAGAGAGAAGCGCTCTACCAGGAACGAACAACAGCTCAGTGGCTTGTTCTATGGCGATTTACCACCCGGAAGCAGCCTCTTTTAGACCAGTGTGCTTTTCACAGAAGAAAACTTTCCTGAAGTATATCAGTCTGATCCCGCCAAGTAAGGTCAGTCCAGCCCCGAAATACCAGGCAATTCTCCTCTGAACAAGGAACATGACAACCCCAGACGATCGTTTCGGCCTCCTATGGGCCTCGTCAGTGAGGTGCAGCCACATTCCTCTAAGCACACTGGGCAAGGAGTCCACGTCTGGTTTCCCCCATCACCCATAGGGAGACTTCCCCAGGGTCATAATAATTTGCATACAAAGAGAGAAGCGCTCTACCAGGAACGAACAACAGCTCAGTGGCTTGTTCTATGGCGATTTACCACCCGGAAGCAGCCTCTTTTAGACCAGTGTGCTTTTCACAGAAGAAAACTTTCCTGAAGTATATCAGTCTGATCCCGCCAAGTAAGGTCAGTCCAGCCCCGAAATACCAGGCAATTCTCCTCTGAACAAGGAACATGACAACCCCAGACGATCGTTTCGGCCTCCTATGGGCCTCGTCAGTGAGGTGCAGCCACATTCCTCTAAGCACACTGGGCAAGGAGTCCACGTCTGGTTTCCCCCATCACCCATAGGGAGACTTCCCCAGGGTCATAATAATTTGCATACAAAGAGAGAAGCGCTCTACCAGGAACGAACAACAGCTCAGTGGCTTGTTCTATGGCGATTTACCACCCGGAAGCAGCCTCTTTTAGACCAGTGTGCTTTTCACAGAAGAAAACTTTCCTGAAGTATATCAGTCTGATCCCGCCAAGTAAGGTCAGTCCAGCCCCGAAATACCAGGCAATTCTCCTCTGAACAAGGAACATGACAACCCCAGACGATCGTTTCGGCCTCCTATGGGCCTCGTCAGTGAGGTGCAGCCACATTCCTCTAAGCACACTGGGCAAGGAGTCCACGTCTGGTTTCCCCCATCACCCATAGGGAGACTTCCCCAGGGTCATAATAATTTGCATACAAAGAGAGAAGCGCTCTACCAGGAACGAACAACAGCTCAGTGGCTTGTTCTATGGCGATTTACCACCCGGAAGCAGCCTCTTTTAGACCAGTGTGCTTTTCACAGAAGAAAACTTTCCTGAAGTATATCAGTCTGATCCCGCCAAGTAAGGTCAGTCCAGCCCCGAAATACCAGGCAATTCTCCTCTGAACAAGGAACATGACAACCCCAGACGATCGTTTCGGCCTCCTATGGGCCTCGTCAGTGAGGTGCAGCCACATTCCTCTAAGCACACTGGGCAAGGAGTCCACGTCTGGTTTCCCCCATCACCCATAGGGAGACTTCCCCAGGGTCATAATAATTTGCATACAAAGAGAGAAGCGCTCTACCAGGAACGAACAACAGCTCAGTGGCTTGTTCTATGGCGATTTACCACCCGGAAGCAGCCTCTTTTAGACCAGTGTGCTTTTCACAGAAGAAAACTTTCCTGAAGTATATCAGTCTGATCCCGCCAAGTAAGGTCAGTCCAGCCCCGAAATACCAGGCAATTCTCCTCTGAACAAGGAACATGACAACCCCAGACGATCGTTTCGGCCTCCTATGGGCCTCGTCAGTGAGGTGCAGCCACATTCCTCTAAGCACACTGGGCAAGGAGTCCACGTCTGGTTTCCCCCATCACCCATAGGGAGACTTCCCCAGGGTCATAATAATTTGCATACAAAGAGAGAAGCGCTCTACCAGGAACGAACAACAGCTCAGTGGCTTGTTCTATGGCGATTTACCACCCGGAAGCAGCCTCTTTTAGACCAGTGTGCTTTTCACAGAAGAAAACTTTCCTGAAGTATATCAGTCTGATCCCGCCAAGTAAGGTCAGTCCAGCCCCGAAATACCAGGCAATTCTCCTCTGAACAAGGAACATGACAACCCCAGACGATCGTTTCGGCCTCCTATGGGCCTCGTCAGTGAGGTGCAGCCACATTCCTCTAAGCACACTGGGCAAGGAGTCCACGTCTGGTTTCCCCCATCACCCATAGGGAGACTTCCCCAGGGTCATAATAATTTGCATACAAAGAGAGAAGCGCTCTACCAGGAACGAACAACAGCTCAGTGGCTTGTTCTATGGCGATTTACCACCCGGAAGCAGCCTCTTTTAGACCAGTGTGCTTTTCACAGAAGAAAACTTTCCTGAAGTATATCAGTCTGATCCCGCCAAGTAAGGTCAGTCCAGCCCCGAAATACCAGGCAATTCTCCTCTGAACAAGGAACATGACAACCCCAGACGATCGTTTCGGCCTCCTATGGGCCTCGTCAGTGAGGTGCAGCCACATTCCTCTAAGCACACTGGGCAAGGAGTCCACGTCTGGTTTCCCCCATCACCCATAGGGAGACTTCCCCAGGGTCATAATAATTTGCATACAAAGAGAGAAGCGCTCTACCAGGAACGAACAACAGCTCAGTGGCTTGTTCTATGGCGATTTACCACCCGGAAGCAGCCTCTTTTAGACCAGTGTGCTTTTCACAGAAGAAAACTTTCCTGAAGTATATCAGTCTGATCCCGCCAAGTAAGGTCAGTCCAGCCCCGAAATACCAGGCAATTCTCCTCTGAACAAGGAACATGACAACCCCAGACGATCGTTTCGGCCTCCTATGGGCCTCGTCAGTGAGGTGCAGCCACATTCCTCTAAGCACACTGGGCAAGGAGTCCACGTCTGGTTTCCCCCATCACCCATAGGGAGACTTCCCCAGGGTCATAATAATTTGCATACAAAGAGAGAAGCGCTCTACCAGGAACGAACAACAGCTCAGTGGCTTGTTCTATGGCGATTTACCACCCGGAAGCAGCCTCTTTTAGACCAGTGTGCTTTTCACAGAAGAAAACTTTCCTGAAGTATATCAGTCTGATCCCGCCAAGTAAGGTCAGTCCAGCCCCGAAATACCAGGCAATTCTCCTCTGAACAAGGAACATGACAACCCCAGACGATCGTTTCGGCCTCCTATGGGCCTCGTCAGTGAGGTGCAGCCACATTCCTCTAAGCACACTGGGCAAGGAGTCCACGTCTGGTTTCCCCCATCACCCATAGGGAGACTTCCCCAGGGTCATAATAATTAGCATACAAAGAGAGAAGCGCTCTACCAGGAACGAACAACAGCTCAGTGGCTTGTTCTATGGCGATTTACCACCCGGAAGCAGCCTCTTTTAGACCAGTGTGCTTTTCACAGAAGAAAACTTTCCTGAAGTATATCAGTCTGATCCCGCCAAGTAAGGTCAGTCCAGCCCCGAAATACCAGGCAATTCTCCTCTGAACAAGGAACATGACAACCCCAGACGATCGTTTCGGCCTCCTATGGGCCTCGTCAGTGAGGTGCAGCCACATTCCTCTAAGCACACTGGGCAAGGAGTCCACGTCTGGTTTCCCCCATCACCCATAGGGAGACTTCCCCAGGGTCATAATAATTTGCATACAAAGAGAGAAGCGCTCTACCAGGAACGAACAACAGCTCAGTGGCTTGTTCTATGGCGATTTACCACCCGGAAGCAGCCTCTTTTAGACCAGTGTGCTTTTCACAGAAGAAAACTTTCCTGAAGTATATCAGTCTGATCCCGCCAAGTAAGGTCAGTCCAGCCCCGAAATACCAGGCAATTCTCCTCTGAACAAGGAACATGACAACCCCAGACGATCGTTTCGGCCTCCTATGGGCCTCGTCAGTGAGGTGCAGCCACATTCCTCTAAGCACACTGGGCAAGGAGTCCACGTCTGGTTTCCCCCATCACCCATAGGGAGACTTCCCCAGGGTCATAATAATTTGCATACAAAGAGAGAAGCGCTCTACCAGGAACGAACAACAGCTCAGTGGCTTGTTCTATGGCGATTTACCACCCGGAAGCAGCCTCTTTTAGACCAGTGTGCTTTTCACAGAAGAAAACTTTCCTGAAGTATATCAGTCTGATCCCGCCAAGTAAGGTCAGTCCAGCCCCGAAATACCAGGCAATTCTCCTCTGAACAAGGAACATGACAACCCCAGACGATCGTTTCGGCCTCCTATGGGCCTCGTCAGTGAGGTGCAGCCACATTCCTCTAAGCACACTGGGCAAGGAGTCCACGTCTGGTTTCCCCCATCACCCATAGGGAGACTTCCCCAGGGTCATAATAATTTGCATACAAAGAGAGAAGCGCTCTACCAGGAACGAACAACAGCTCAGTGGCTTGTTCTATGGCGATTTACCACCCGGAAGCAGCCTCTTTTAGACCAGTGTGCTTTTCACAGAAGAAAACTTTCCTGAAGTATATCAGTCTGATCCCGCCAAGTAAGGTCAGTCCAGCCCCGAAATACCAGGCAATTCTCCTCTGAACAAGGAACATGACAACCCCAGACGATCGTTTCGGCCTCCTATGGGCCTCGTCAGTGAGGTGCAGCCACATTCCTCTAAGCACACTGGGCAAGGAGTCCACGTCTGGTTTCCCCCATCACCCATAGGGAGACTTCCCCAGGGTCATAATAATTTGCATACAAAGAGAGAAGCGCTCTACCAGGAACGAACAACAGCTCAGTGGCTTGTTCTATGGCGATTTACCACCCGGAAGCAGCCTCTTTTAGACCAGTGTGCTTTTCACAGAAGAAAACTTTCCTGAAGTATATCAGTCTGATCCCGCCAAGTAAGGTCAGTCCAGCCCCGAAATACCAGGCAATTCTCCTCTGAACAAGGAACATGACAACCCCAGACGATCGTTTCGGCCTCCTATGGGCCTCGTCAGTGAGGTGCAGCCACATTCCTCTAAGCACACTGGGCAAGGAGTCCACGTCTGGTTTCCCCCATCACCCATAGGGAGACTTCCCCAGGGTCATAATAATTTGCATACAAAGAGAGAAGCGCTCTACCAGGAACGAACAACAGCTCAGTGGCTTGTTCTATGGCGATTTACCACCCGGAAGCAGCCTCTTTTAGACCAGTGTGCTTTTCACAGAAGAAAACTTTCCTGAAGTATATCAGTCTGATCCCGCCAAGTAAGGTCAGTCCAGCCCCGAAATACCAGGCAATTCTCCTCTGAACAAGGAACATGACAACCCCAGACGATCGTTTCGGCCTCCTATGGGCCTCGTCAGTGAGGTGCAGCCACATTCCTCTAAGCACACTGGGCAAGGAGTCCACGTCTGGTTTCCCCCATCACCCATAGGGAGACTTCCCCAGGGTCATAATAATTTGCATACAAAGAGAGAAGCGCTCTACCAGGAACGAACAACAGCTCAGTGGCTTGTTCTATGGCGATTTACCACCCGGAAGCAGCCTCTTTTAGACCAGTGTGCTTTTCACAGAAGAAAACTTTCCTGAAGTATATCAGTCTGATCCCGCCAAGTAAGGTCAGTCCAGCCCCGAAATACCAGGCAATTCTCCTCTGAACAAGGAACATGACAACCCCAGACGATCGTTTCGGCCTCCTATGGGCCTCGTCAGTGAGGTGCAGCCACATTCCTCTAAGCACACTGGGCAAGGAGTCCACGTCTGGTTTCCCCCATCACCCATAGGGAGACTTCCCCAGGGTCATAATAATTTGCATACAAAGAGAGAAGCGCTCTACCAGGAACGAACAACAGCTCAGTGGCTTGTTCTATGGCGATTTACCACCCGGAAGCAGCCTCTTTTAGACCAGTGTGCTTTTCACAGAAGAAAACTTTCCTGAAGTATATCAGTCTGATCCCGCCAAGTAAGGTCAGTCCAGCCCCGAAATACCAGGCAATTCTCCTCTGAACAAGGAACATGACAACCCCAGACGATCGTTTCGGCCTCCTATGGGCCTCGTCAGTGAGGTGCAGCCACATTCCTCTAAGCACACTGGGCAAGGAGTCCACGTCTGGTTTCCCCCATCACCCATAGGGAGACTTCCCCAGGGTCATAATAATTTGCATACAAAGAGAGAAGCGCTCTACCAGGAACGAACAACAGCTCAGTGGCTTGTTCTATGGCGATTTACCACCCGGAAGCAGCCTCTTTTAGACCAGTGTGCTTTTCACAGAAGAAAACTTTCCTGAAGTATATCAGTCTGATCCCGCCAAGTAAGGTCAGTCCAGCCCCGAAATACCAGGCAATTCTCCTCTGAACAAGGAACATGACAACCCCAGACGATCGTTTCGGCCTCCTATGGGCCTCGTCAGTGAGGTGCAGCCACATTCCTCTAAGCACACTGGGCAAGGAGTCCACGTCTGGTTTCCCCCATCACCCATAGGGAGACTTCCCCAGGGTCATAATAATTTGCATACAACTGGACTGACCTTACTTGGCGGGATCAGACTGATATACTTCAGGAAAGTTTTCTTCTGTGAAAAGCACACTGGTCTAAAAGAGGCTGCTTCCGGGTGGTAAATCGCCATAGAACAAGCCACTGAGCTGTTGTTCGTTCCTGGTAGAGCGCTTCTCTCTTTGTATGCAAATTATTATGACCCTGGGGAAGTCTCCCTATGGGTGATGGGGGAAACCAGACGTGGACTCCTTGCCCAGTGTGCTTAGAGGAATGTGGCTGCACCTCACTGACGAGGCCCATAGGAGGCCGAAACGATCGTCTGGGGTTGTCATGTTCCTTGTTCAGAGGAGAATTGCCTGGTATTTCGGGGCTGGACTGACCTTACTTGGCGGGATCAGACTGATATACTTCAGGAAAGTTTTCTTCTGTGAAAAGCACACTGGTCTAAAAGAGGCTGCTTCCGGGTGGTAAATCGCCATAGAACAAGCCACTGAGCTGTTGTTCGTTCCTGGTAGAGCGCTTCTCTCTTTGTATGCAAATTATTATGACCCTGGGGAAGTCTCCCTATGGGTGATGGGGGAAACCAGACGTGGACTCCTTGCCCAGTGTGCTTAGAGGAATGTGGCTGCACCTCACTGACGAGGCCCATAGGAGGCCGAAACGATCGTCTGGGGTTGTCATGTTCCTTGTTCAGAGGAGAATTGCCTGGTATTTCGGGGCTGGACTGACCTTACTTGGCGGGATCAGACTGATATACTTCAGGAAAGTTTTCTTCTGTGAAAAGCACACTGGTCTAAAAGAGGCTGCTTCCGGGTGGTAAATCGCCATAGAACAAGCCACTGAGCTGTTGTTCGTTCCTGGTAGAGCGCTTCTCTCTTTGTATGCAAATGTTTATTGTTTATTGTATATATGAAAATTTTTGAATAAAATATTTTCAACATAAAAATGAGGCCTCTGTTGAACAGATTTGCAAGGCTGCGACTTGGTCTTCGTTTCATACCTTTTCAAAATTTTACAAATTTGATACTTTTGCTTCTTTGGAGGCTGTTTTTGGGAGAAAGGTTCTACAGGCAGTGGTTTCTTCCGTTTAAGTTCCTGCCTTGTCCCTCCCATCATCCGTGTACTTTAGCTTTGGTATTGGTATCCCACAAGTAATGGATGATCCGTGGACTGGATACACTTAACAAGAGAAAACATAATTTATGCTTACCTGATAAATTTATTTCTCTTGTAGTGTATCCAGTCCACGCCCCGCCCTGTCCTTTTAAGGCAGGTCTAAATTTTAATTAAACTTCAGTCACCACTGCACCCTATGGTTTCTCCTTTCTCGGCTTGTTTCGGTCGAATGACTGGATATGGCAGTGAGGGGAGGAGCTATATAGCAGCTCTGCTGTGGGTGATCCTCTTGCAACTTCCTGTTGGGAAGGAGAATAACCCAAAAGTAATGGATGATCCGTGGACTGGATACACTACAAGAGAAATAAATTTATCAGGTAAGCATAAATTATGTTTTTTGGTGCGAATCCAAGGGTTACTCATGGAGTAAGGTTAGGATTCCCAGGATTTTGTCCTTTCTCCAAGATGGATTGGAGAAAGGATTATCAGCTAGTTCTTTAAAGGTACAGATATCTGCCTTGTCTATTCTTTTTCACAAACGTTTAGTCAGGCTTTAGTCAGAATCAAGCCTGTTTATAGACCTGTGACTCCGCCATGGAGTCTGAATTTAGTTCTTTCAGTTCTGCAAGGGGTTCCGTTTGAACCTTTACATTCCATAGATATTAAGCTTTTTTCTTGGAAAGTTTTGTTTTTTGGTAGCTATCTCTTCTGCTCGAAGAGTTTCAGAGTTATCTGCTTTACAGTGTGATTCACCTTACCTGGTGTTCCATGCGGATAAGGTAGTTTTACGTACCAAACCCGGTTTTCTTCCTAAGGTTGTGTCTAATAAGAATATTAACCAGGAAATTGTTGTTCCTTCTCTGTGTCCTAATCCTTCGTCGAAGAAGGAACGTCTGTTACACAATCTTGATGTGGTTCGTGCTTTAAAGTTCTATTTACAAGCAACTAAGGATTTCAGACAAACAACTTCTTTGTTTGTTATCTATTCTGGTAAGAGGAGAGGTCAGAAGGCGACCGCTACCTCTCTTTCCCTTTGGCTGAAAAGCATCATCCGTTTGGCCTATGAGACTGCTGGCCAGCAGCCTCCTGAAACAATTACTGCTCATTCTACCAGAGCAGTGGCTTCCACATGGGCTTTTAAAAATGAGGCTTCTGTTGAACAGATTTGTAAGGCAGCGACTTGGTCTTCGCTGCATACTTTTTCCAAATTTTACAAATTCGATACCTTTGCTTCTTCGGAGGCTATTTTTGGGAGAAGGTTTTACAAGCAGTGGTGCCTTCCGTTTAAGGTACCTGTCTTGTTCCCTCCCTTCATCCGTGTCCTAAAGCTTTGGTGTTGGTATCCCACAAGTAAAGGATGAATCCGTGGACTGGATACACCTTACAAGAGAAAACGGAATTTATGCTTACCTGATAAATTACTTTCTCTTGTGGTGTATCCAGTCCACGGCCCGCCCTGGCTATTAAGTCAGGTAGATTTTTTTGTTTAAACTACAGTCACCACTGCACCCTTTGGTTTCTCCTTTTTCTTCCTAACCTTCGGTCGAATGACTGGGGGGTGTAGCTAGAGGGGGAGCTATATGGACAGCTCTGCTGTGTGCTCTCTTTGCCACTTCCTGTAGGGAAGGAGAATATCCCACAAGTAAAGGATGAATCCGTGGACTGGATACACCACAAGAGAAAGTAATTTATCAGGTAAGCATAAATTCTGATTTTTAGAAGGCCTATCACAGTCTGCCCAAGATGCTTGGGTTCTAAACATAGTTTCCCAGTATTACTGAATAGGTTTCAAATCTAGGCCTTTTCGAAGGTCTCTTCTGTCTCACATTCCAAAAGACTTTCTGAATTTTACTAGCTGTGGTTTAAGTTTTGGAACGAGGCCAAGGATTGTATTCCTAGATAGGTTCATATGCTAATTTTTAATCTTATCTTAGTGCATTTCAACAGTTTTTCATAGCTAGACAGCACCAGTTCATGTATGCCATATAGATTGCATAGTGCTCCCTCCTGTAGCGTTATTTATGAGTCGGCACTGATTGGCTAAAATGCACGTTTGTCAAAAGAACTAAGATAAGGGGGCAGTCTTCAGAGGCTTACATACAAGCTATTAGGTAAAAAGTGTATTAGTAATATCAGTGTTGGTTATGCAAAACTGGGGAATGGGTAATAAAGGGATTGTCTATCTTATTAAAGGGACAGTCTAGTCCAAAATAAACTTTCATGATTCATATAGGGCATGTACTTATAAACAACTTTCCTATTTACTTTTATCACCAATTTTGCTTTGTTTTCTTGGTATTCTTAGTTGAAAGCTAAACTTAGGAGGTTCATATGCTAATTTCTCCAACATAGGTGTGTCCGGTCCACGGCGTCATCCTTACTTGTGGGATATTCTCTTCCCCAACAGGAAATGGCAAAGAGCCCAGCAAAGCTGGTCACATGATCCCTCCTAGGCTCCGCCTACCCCAGTCATTCTCTTTGCCGTTGTACAGGCAACATCTCCACGGAGATGGCTTAGAGTTTTTTAGTGTTTAACTGTAGTTTTTATTATTCAATCAAGAGTTTGTTATTTTAAAATAGTGCTGGTATGTACTATTTACTCAGAAACAGAAAAGAGATGAAGATTTCTGTTTGTATGAGGAAAATGATTTTAGCACCGTAACTAAAATCCATGGCTGTTCCACACAGGACTGTTGAGAGCAATTAACTTCAGTTGGGGGAACAGTGTGCAGTCTCTTACTGCTTGAGGTATGACACATTCTAACAAGACGATGTAATGCTGGAAGCTGTCATTTTCCCTATGGGATCCGGTAAGCCATGTTTATTAAGATAGTAAATAAGGGCTTCACAAGGGCTTATTAAGACTGTAGACTTTTTCTGGGCTAAATCGATTCATTATTAACACATATTTAGCCTTGAGGAATCATTTATTCTGGGTATTTTGATATGATTATATCGGCAGGCACTGTTTTAGACACCTTATTCTTTAGGGGCTTTCCCTAATCATAGTCAGAGCCTCATTTTCGCGCCGGTATGGCGCACTTGTTTTTGAGGACAGCATGGCATGCAGCTGCATGTGTGTGGAGCTCTGATACATAGAAAAGTCTTTCTGAAGGCATCATTTGGTATCGTATTCCCCTTTGGGCTTGGTTGGGTCTCAGCAAAGCAGATTCCAGGGACTGTAAAGGGGTTAAATATAAAAACGGCTCCGGTTCCGTTATTTTAAGGGTTAAAGCTTCCAAATTTGGTGTGCAATACTTTTAAGGCTTTAAGACACTGTGGTGAAATTTTGGTGAATTTTGAACAATTCCTTCATACTTTTTCGCAATTGCAGTAATAAAGTGTGTTGTGCTTTGTTATCAAGTTTATGCCTGTTTAACATGTCTGAACTACCAGATAGATTGTGTTCTGACTGTGGGGAAACCAAGGTTCCTTCTCATTTAACTATATGTATTTTATGTCATAAAAAATTTAGTAAAATGATGCCCAAGATGATTCCTCAAGTGAGGGGAGTAAGCATGGTACTGCATCATCCCCTCCTTCGTCTACACCAGTCTTGCCCATACAGGAGGCCCCTAGTACATCTAGTGCGCCAATACTCCTTACTATGCAACATTTAACGGCTGTAATGGATAATTCTATCAAAAACATTTTAGCCAATATGCCCACTTATCAGCGAAAGCGCGACTGCTCTGTTTTAGAAAATTCTGTAGAGCATGAGAACGCTGATGATATGGTTTCTGAAGGGCCCCTACACCAGTCTGAGGGGGCCAGGGAGGTTTTGTCTGAGGGAGAAATTTCAGATTCAGGAAACATTTCTCAACAAGCTGAACCTGATGTGATTACTTTTAAATTTAAGTTGGAACATCTCCGCGCTCTGCTTAAGGAGGTGTTATCCAATTTGGATGATTGTGATTATCTGGTCATTCCAGAACCACTATGTAAAATGGAAAAGTTCTTAGAGGCCCCGGGGCCCCCCGAAGCTTTTCCTATATCCAAGCGGGTGGCGTACATTGTTAGTAAAGAAACAGGCCCGGTATACCTTTAGTACCTCCCCCCATATTTAAAAAATTGTTTTCCTATAGCGACCCCAGAAAGGACTGATGGCAGACAGTCCCCAAGGTCGAGGGGGCGGTTTCTACTCTACACAAGCGCGCCACTATACCCATAGAAGATAGTTGTGCTTTCCAAGATCCTATGGATAAAAAATTAGAAGGTCTGCTAAAAAAGATGTTTGTTCAGCAAGGTTCCCTTCTACAACCATTTGCATGCATTGTCCCTGTCACTGCAGCCGCGTGTTTCTAGTTTGATGAGCTAGGAAAGGCGATTATTAGTAATTCTTCTTCTTATGAGGAGATTATGGACAGAATTCGTGCTCTTAAATTGGCTAATTCTTTCACCCTAGACGCCACCTTGCAATTGGCTAGGTTAGCGGCGAAAAAATTCTGGGTTTGCTATTGTGGCGCAGAGCGCTTTGGTTAAAATCTTGGGCAGCGGATGCGTCTTCCAAGAACAAATTGCTTGACATTCCTTTCAAGGGGAAAACACTCTTTGGCCCTGACTTGAAAGAGATTATCTCTGATATCACTGGGGGCAAGGGCCACGCCCTTCCTCAGGATAGGTCTTTTCAAGACCAAAAATAAACCTAAGTTTCGTCCCTTTCGCAGAAACGGATCAGCCCCAAGGGCTACGTCCTCTAAGCAGGAAGGTAATACTTCTCAAGCCAATCCAGCCTGGAGACCTATGCAAGGCTGGAACAAAGGAAAGCAGGCCAGGAAACCTGCCACTGCTACCAAGACAGCATGAAATGCGGGCCCCCGATCCGGGACCGGATCTGGTGGGGGGCAGACTCTCTCTCTTCGCTCAGGCTTGGGCAAGAGATGTTCTGGATCCTTGGGCGCTAGAAATAGTCTCCCAAGGTTATTCTCTGGAGTTCAAGGGGCTTCCTCCAAGGGGGAGGTTCCACAGGTCTCAGTTGTCTTCAGACCACATAAGAAGACAGGCATTCTTACATTGGGTAGAAGACCTGCTAAAAATGGGAGTGATTCATCCTGTTCCATTAGGAGAACAAGGGATGGGGTTCTACTCCAATCTGTTCATAGTTCCCAAAAAAGAGGGAACGTTCAGACCAATCTTAGATCTCAAGATCTTGAACAAGTTTCTCAAGGTTCCATCGTTCAAGATGGAAACCATTCGAACACTTCTTCCTTCCATCCAGGAAGGTCAATTCATGACCAAGGTGGATTTCAAGGATGCGTATCTACATATTCCTATCCACAAGGAACATCATCGGTTCCTAAGGTTTGCATTCCTGGACAAGCATTTCCAGTTCGTGGCGTTTTCTTTCGGATTAGCCACTGCTCCTAGGATTTTCTCATAGGTACTAGGGTCCCTTCTGGCGGTGCTAAGACCAAGGGGCATTGTTGTAGTACCTTACTTGGACGACATTCTGATTCGAGCGTCGTCCCTTCCTCAAGTAAAGGCTCACACGGACATTGTCCTGGCCTTTCTCAGATCTCACGGATGGAAAGTGAACGTGGAAAAGAGTTCTCTATCTCCGTCAACGAGGGTTCCCTTCTTGGGAACTATAATAGACTCCTTAGAAATGAGGATTTTTCTGACACAAGCCAGAAAAACAAAACTTCTAGACTCTTGTCGGATACTTCATTCCGTTCCTCTTCCTTCCATAGCGCAGTGCATGGAAGTGATAGGTTTGATGGTAGCGGCAATGGACATAGTTCCTTTTGTGCGCATTCATCTAAGACCATTACAACTGTTCATGCTCAGTCAGTGGAATGGGGACTATTCAGACTTGTCTCCGAAGATACAAGTAAATCAGAGGACCAGAGACTCATTCCGTTGGTGGCTGTCCCTGGACAACCTGTCACAAGGGATGACCTTCCGCAGACCAGAGTGGGTCATTGTCACGACCGACGCCAGTCCGATGGGCTGGGGCGCGGTCTGGGGATCCCTGAAAGCTCAGGGTCTTTGGTCTCGGGTAGAATCTCTTCTACCGATAAATATTCTGGAACTGAGAGCGATATTCAATGCTCTCAAAGCTTGGCCTCAGCTAGCGAGGGCCAAGTTCATACATCAACCATCAGGGGGGAACAAGGAGTTCCCTAGCGATGGAAGAAGTGACCAAAATCATTCTATGGGCGGAGTCTCACTCCTGCCACCTGTCTGCTATCCACATCCCAGGAGTGGAAAATTGGGAAGCGGATTTTCTGAGTCGTCAGACATTGCATCCGGGGGAGTGGGAACTCCATCCGGAAATCTTTGCCCAAGTCACTCAACCGTGGGGCATTCCAGACATGGATCTGATGGCCTCTCGTCAGAACTTCAGAGTTCCTTACTACGGGTACAGATCCAGGGATCCCAAGGCGGCTCTAGTGGATGCACTAGTAGCACCTTGGACCTTCAAACTAGCTTATGTGTTCCTGCCGTTTCCTCTCATCCCCAGGCTGGTAGCCAGGATCAATCAGGAGAGGGCGTCGGTGATTTTGATAGCTCCTGCGTGGCCACGCAGGACTTGGTATGCAGATCTGGTGAATATGTCATCGGCTCCACCATGGAAGCTACCTTTGAGACGAGACCTTCTTGTTCTAGGTCCGTTCGACCCACTCCAGCTGACTGCTTGGAGATTGAACGCTTGATCTTATCAAAGCGAGGGTTCTCAGATTCTGTTGTTCAGGCCTGAAAGCCTGTAACCAGAAAAATTACCACATAATTTGGTATATCTGTTGGTGTGAATCTGCAGGATTCCCTTGGGACAAGGTTAAGATTCCTAAGAGTCTATCCTTCCTTCGAGAAGGATTGGAAAAAGGATTATCTGCAAGTTCCTTGATGGGACAGATTTCTGCCTTGTCTGTGTTACTTCACAAAAAGCTGGCAGCTGTGCCAGATGTTCTAGCCTTTGTTCAGGCTCTGGTTAGAATCAAGCCTGTTTACAAAATTTTGACTCCTCCTTGGAGTCTCAACCTAGTTCTTTCAGGGGGTTCCGTTTGAACCCTTACATTCCGTTGATATTAAGTTATTATCTTGGAAAGTTTTGTTTTTGGTTGCAATTTCTTCTGCTAGAAGAGTTTCAGAATTATCTGCTCTGCAGTGTTCTTCTCCTTATCTGGTGTTCCATGCAGATAAGGTGGTTTTGCGTACTAAACCTGGTTTTCTTCCAAAAGTTGTTTCTAACAAAAACATTAACCAGGAGATAGTTGTGCCTTCTTTGTGTCCTAATCCAGTTTCAAAGAAGGAACGTTTGTTGCACAACTTGGATGTAGTTCGTGCTCTCAAATTTTACTTAGCAGCTACTAAGGATTTCAGACAAACTTCGTCTTTGTTTGTTGTTTATTCTGGTAAACGGAGAGGTCAAAAAGCAACTTCTACCTCTCTCTCCTTCTGGATTAAAAGCATTATCCGATTGGCTTATGAGACTGCCGGACGGCAGCCTCCTGAAAGAATCACAGCTCACTCCACTAGGGCTGTGGCTTCCACATGGGCCTTCAAGAACGAGGCTTCTGTTGATCAGATATGTAAGGCAGCGACTTGGTCTTCACTGCACACTTTTTCTAAATTTTACAAATTTGATACTTTTGCTTCTTCTGAGGTTATTTTTGGGAGAAAGGTTTTGCAAGCCGTGGTGCCTTCCATTTAGGTGACCTGATTTGCTCCCTCCCTTCATCCGTGTCCTAAAGCTTTGGTATTGGTTCCCACAAGTAAGGATGACGCCGTGGACCGGACACACCTATGTTGGAGAAAAAAGAAATTATGTTTACCTGATAAATTACTTTCTCCAACGGTGTGTCCGGTCCACGGCCCGCCCTGGTTTTTTTAATCAGGTCTGATAATTTATTTTCTTTAACTACAGTCACCACGGTAACATATGGTTTCTCCTATGCAAATATTCCTCCTTAACGTCGGTCGAATGACTGGGGTAGGCGGAGCCTAGGAGGGATCATGTGACCAGCTTTGCTGGGCTCTTTGCCATTTCCTGTTGGGGAAGAGAATATCCCACAAGTAAGGATGACGCCGTGGACCGGACACACCGTTGGAGAAAGTAATTTATCAGGTAAACATAAATTCTGTTTTCTTATACCTTAAAAGGCTGCCTCTTATCTGGATGCATTTTTAAAGTTTTTCACCACTAGAGGGTGTTAGTTCATGTGTGTCATATAGATAACATTGTGCTCATGCACGTGGAGTTACCTAGAAGTCAGCACTGATTGGCTAAACTGCAAGTCTGTCAAAAGAACTGAAATAAGGGGGCAGTTTACAGAGGCTTAGATACAAGGTAATCACAGAGGTAAAAAGTGTATTAATATAACTGTAATGGTTATGCAAAACTAGGGAATGGGTTATAAAGGTATTATGTATCTTTTTTTTTAAAACAATAGCATTTTTCAAATAGTAACAATATGGACAATTCTACTCCTTTTTCAACAAGGCCAATTTATGTCAAGGTTTAATTTGAAGGATACATGCCTTCCCATTCCTAGACCATCTCCAGCTTCTAAGATTTGACTTTCAGGACAAACTTTTTCAGTTTGTGGCTCTTCCATTTGGTCTATCTACAGCTCATAGAATTTTTACGAAGGTTCTAGAAACTCTCTAGTCTGTAATAGCACTCATGTAATTCAGTGGCTCTATAACTGGACAACATATTAGTAAACGCTCTATTTCTCTTACTTGGTGTATTCAGTCCACGGATTCATCCTTACTTGTGGGATATTCTCAATCCCTACAGGAAGTGGCAAAGAGAGCACACAGCAGAGCTGTCCATATAGCTCCCCTCAGGCTCCGCCCCCCAGTCATTCTCTTTGCCGCTCTAACAAGTAGCATCTCCACGGGAGGGTAAAGAGTATGTGGTGTTAGATTTGTAGTTTTTATTTCTTCAATCAAGAGTTTGTTATTTTAAAATAGTGCTGGTTTGTACTATTTACTCTGAGGCAGAAAGTGATGAAGATTTCTGCTGAGAGGAAAAAGATTTTAGCATGTTGTAACTAAAATCCATTGCTGTTCCCACGCAGGACTGTTGAGTACAGGAGAACTTCAGTTGGGGGGAACAGTTTGCAGGCTTATACTGAACAGTTTGCAGGCTTATACTGCTTAAGGTATGTTCAGTCATTTTTTCTAACAAGAACTGGTAGTGCTAGAAGACTGACAGAAATCCCATGAGGGAAGGTAAGCCATTTTCTGAGACACAGTATAGAATGATGGCTTCAGTTAAGGGCTTTAATACTGGCAGACACTGTGATGGGCTAAATCGATTACTTTATTAAGGTAATCTTATATTTATTAAGCGTTTTAGACGTTGGAAACACTTTTTGGGGACTTTTTTTATGCCTGGCATTTTGTAAGACAGCTAATCTGACTCAGAAAGGCCCCATAACTCTGGAGTAATGAAGGAGGGGGCCTCAATTGCGCAGTTGATTTGCAACACAGCTCCATGCAGCTTCATGTGCAGGGCCTTTAGAGTACAGGAGGACTTCAGGGAGGCTTAATTTACACCTGCAAATAACCCTAAAGGAAGGTAAAGCCACAGCAAAGACTGTGGCATCGTACTGTAGTGGGTAAAACAATTTGAAAATTTGTGTGCAATCATTTCAAGGCATTAGGATCATATGGTGCAAATTTCATTAAGATCGGATGTTTTTTGATGATTTGGTAAAAAAGTGTGTGCTTTTTATTATTTAAAGAGACAGTAAAGTTTTTTCAAAAAGTATTTTTTTCAATATTTTAGTGTTGTCTGAGTCTGTCAAACATGTCTGAGCCTTCAGATAGACCTTGTTCTTTATGTTCAAAAGCCATGGCAATACCCCCATTGCATTTATGTTTAAAGTGTGCACAAATATCTAAGCATTTTAAAGATCATCCAGTGACAATTAAAAATGCTGCCCAAGATGATTCCTTAACGGAGGGTAATGAGGATAGTCCTTCTTCCTCCCCCCACGTGTCTACACCAGTTACGCCCGCGCAAGCAATGCCTAGTACCTCTAGCGCATTGGCCCCTATTACTTTACAACAATTAGCAGCAGTAATGGATAATTCCCTTGCAGCATTTTTATCCAAACTGCCAGTTTTTCCAAGAAAGCACGATAGCTCAGTTTTAAATACAGAGGATGAGCAATCTGAAGCTTTGGATAATTTATCTGTTGTACCCTCACAAAACTCAGAGGTAGCAGTGAGGGAAGGGCTGTCTGAGGGAGAAATTTCTGACACAGGAAAAGTTTCTCAGCAGGCAGAGTCAGATTCCTTAGCGTTTAAATTTACGCTGGAACACCTCCGCGTCCTGCTTAAGGAGGTTTTAGCTACGCTGGATGATTGTGACCCCATGGTGGTCCCTGAAAAATTGTGTAAAATGGACAGATTTTTAGAGGTCCCTGTATACACTGAGGCATTTCCGATCCCAAAGAGGGTGGCGGATATTGTGACTAAGGAGTGGGAGAGACCAGGTGTACCCTTTGTTCCCCCACCTATCTTTAAGAAAATGTTCCCCATAAACGACCCTAGGCAGGACGCGTGGCAGACGGTCCCTAAGGTAGAGGGGGCTGTTTCAACACTGGCCAAGCGTACAACTATACCAATAGAGGACAGTTGTGCTTTCAAAGATCCTATGGTTAAAAAATTGGAAGGATTGCTGAAGAAAATTTTTGTTCAGCAAGGCTTTCTGCTTCAACCAATTGCCTGCATTATTCCGGTAACTACTGCAGCGGCTTTTTGGTTTGAGGCCCTGGAGGAGTCGCTCCAGAGGGAGACTTCATACGACGAGGTCATGGATAGAATTCATGCTCTAAAGCTGGCTAATTCTTTTATCACTGATGCCGCTCTACAGTTAGCTAAACTAGCGGCGAAAAACTCAGGTTTTGCCATCATGGCGTGAAGAGCGCTTTGGCTCAAATCATGGTCGGCGGATGTGTCGTCCAAAACAAAACTGTTAAATATTCCCTTCAAGGGGAAGACCCTTTTCGGCCCTGAGCTGAAAGAAATTATTTCAGATATCACTGGGGGCAAAGGTCATGCCCTTCCACAAGATAGGCCGTTTAAGGCCAAAAACAAGGCTAATTTTCGCTCCTTTCGCAACTTCAGCAGCGGACCTGCTGTCGCAAAACAAGATAACGCTTCCCAGCCCAAAGCAACCTGGAAACCCTTGCAGGGCTGGAATAAGGGTAAACAGGCCAAGAAGCCTGCTCCTGCTACCAAGACAGCATGAAGGGGTAGCCCCCGATCCGGGATCGGATCTGGTAGGGGGCAGACTTTCTCTCTTTGCTCAGGCTTGGGCAAGAGACGTTCCGGATCCCTGGGCATTGGAAATAGTTGCTCAGGGGTATCTTCTAGAATTCAAGGATTCTACTAAAAATGGGAGTGATACACCCAGTTCCAAATGCAGAACAAGGACTGGGCTTTTACTCAAACCTGTTCGTAGGTCCCAAAAAGGAAGGAACTTTCAGGCCAATCCTGGATCTAAAAATTCTAAACAGATTCCTCAGAGTTCCGTCTTTCAAGATGGAAACCATTCGGACAATGTTGCCGATGATCCAGGAAGGTCAATATATGACTACCGTGGATCTAAAGGATGCGTACCTACATATTCCTATCCACAAAGATCACCATCAGTTCCTAAGGTTCGCTTTTCTGGACAAACATTACCAGTTCGTGGCCCTTCCTTTCGGGTTGGCCACCGCTCCCAGAATTTTCACAAAGGTGCTAGGGTCCCTTCTATCGGTTCTAAGACCGCGGGGCATTGTAGTAGCACCTTACCTAGACGACATATCAATACAGGCGTCGTCCTTTCACAGAGCCAAGGCTCATACGGACATCGTTCTGGCCTTTCTAAGGTCTCACGGGTGGAAGGTGAATGTAGAAAAGAGTTCTCTGTCCCCGCTCACAAGGGTTCCCTTCCTGGGAACACTAATAGACTCGGTAGAAATGAAAATCTTTCTGACAGAGGTCAGGAAGTCAAAACTGCTGAATACTTGCCGAGTTCTTCATTCCATTCCTCGGCCTTCCGTGGCTCAGTGCATGGAAGTAATTGGTTTAATGGTTGCGGCAATGGACGTAGTCCCTTTCGCCCGAATCCATCTCAGACCACTGCAGCTGTGCATGCTCAAACAGTGGAATGGAGATTACGCAGATTTGTCTCCTCAAATCCAAATGGATCAAAAAACCAGAGACTCTCTTCTCTGGTGGTTGTCTCTGTGGTTATCTATTAATCCAGTAATAAAATGTCACCACAGTCTCAAGTTCACCTGTCTCAGGGAATGAGTTTCCGCAGACCGGAGTGGATCATTGTCACGACCGATGCCAGTCTGGTAGGCTGGGGTACGGTCTGGAACTCCCTGAAGGCTCAGGGACTATGGTCTCGGGAAGAATCTCTTCTCCCGATAAACATTTTGGAACTGAGAGCGATATTCAACACGCTCCAGGTGTGGCCTCAACTAGCAGAGGCCAAATTCATCAGGTTTCAGTCGGACAACATCACGACTGTGGCGTACATCAATCATCAGGGAGGAACAAAGAGTTCCCTAGCGATGAAGGAAGTAACCAAGATCATCAAATGGGCGGAGGATCACTCCTGCCATCTATCTGCAATTCACATACCAGGGGTAGACAACTGGGAGGCGGATTTTCTAAGTCGTCAGACTTTCCATCCGGGGGAGTGGGAACTCCACCCGGAGGTTTTTGCTCAGCTGACCCAGCTTTGGGGCATTCCAGAGTTGGATCTGATGGCGTCCCGTCAGAACACCAAACTTCCCCTTTACGGATCCAGATCCAGGGATCCCAAGGCGGCATTGATAGATGCATTAATAGCGCCTTGGTCATTCAGTCTAGCTTATGTCTTTCCACCGTTTCCTCTTCTCCCTTGGCTAATAGCCAGAATCAAACAGGAGAAGGCTTCGGTAATTCTGATAGCGCCTGCGTGGCCACGCAGGACTTGGTATGCAGACCTAGTGGACATGTCATCGGTCCCACCATGGAAACTGCCATCGAGGCAGGATCTTCTAATCCAAGGTCCTTTCAAGCATCCAAATCTAGTTTCTCTGCAACTGACTGCTTGGAGATTGAACGCTTAATCCTAGCTAAGCGGGGTTTCTCTGATTCAGTTATAGATACTCTGATACAGGCCAGAAAGCCTGTCACCAGGAAAATGTACCATAAGATATGGCGGAAATATCTTTGTTGGTGTGAATCCAAGGGTTACTCGTGGAGTAAGGTTAGGATTCCAAGGATATTGTCTTTTCTCCAAGAAGGTTTGGAGAAAGGTCTGTCAGCTAGTTCCTTAAAAGGACAGATATCTGCTCTGTCTATTCTGTTACACAAGCGTCTGGCAGCTGTACCAGACATTCAGGCGTTTGTACAGGCCCTAGTTAGAATCAAGCCTGTCTACAGACCTGTGGCTCCTCCATGGAGTCTAAATTTAGTTCTTTCAGTTCTTCAAGGGGTTCCGTTTGAACCTTTGCATTCCATAGATATCAAGTTATTATCTTGGAAAGTTTTGTTTTTAGTAGCTATTTCTTCTGCTCGAAGAGTTTCAGAATTGTCTGCTTTGCAGTATGATTCACCCTATCTGGTGTTCCATGCAGATAAGGTCGTTTTGCGTACTAAACCTGGTTTCCTTCCAAAGGTGGTTTCTAATAGGAATATTAACCAGGAAATTATTGTTCCTTCTCTGTGCCCTAATCCAGTTTCTAAGATGGAACGACTGTTGCACAATCTTGATGTGGTTCGTGCTTTAAAGTTCTATTTAAAAGCAACTAAAGATTTCAGACAAACATCATCCTTGTTTGTTGTGTATTCTGGTAAGAGGAGAGGTCAGAAAGCGACTGCTACCTCTCTGTCATTCTGGCTGAAAAGCATCATCCGATTGGCTTATGAGACTGCTGGTAAGCAGCCTCCTGAACGAATTACAGCTCATTCCACCAGAGCTGTGGCTTCCACATGGGCTTTCAAGAATGAGGCTTCTGTTGAACAGATTTGTAAGGCAGCGACTTGGTCTTCACTGCATACATTCGCCAAATTTTATAAATTCGATACTTTTGCTTCTGCGGAGGCTATTTTTGGGAGAAAGGTTTTGCAAGCAGTGGTGCCTTCCGTTTTGGTTACCTGACTTGTTCCCTCCCTTCATCCGTGTCCTATTGCTTTGGTATTGGTATCCCACAAGTAAGGATGAATCCGTGGACTGAATACACCAAGTAAGAGAAAACAGAATTTATGCTTACCTGATAAATTACTTTCTCTTACAGGTGTATTCAGTCCACGGCCTGCCCTGATATTTAAGTTAGGTTCAAATTTCATTTACAATAACTACAGTCACCGCTGCACCCTATGGTTCTCCTTTTTCTCCTAACCGTCGGTCGAATGACTGGGGGGGCGGAGCCTGAGGGGAGCTATATGGACAGCTTTGCTGTGTGCTGTCTTTGCCACTTCCTGTAGGGATTGAGAATATCCCACAAGTAAGGATGAATCCGTGGACTGAATACACCTGTAAGAGAAAGTAATTTATCAGGTAAGCATAAATTCTGTTTTTTTTCCTTCAGCTGTATTTCATACCAACATTGTACTGTTTTCTTTGCAGACATTGTTGCAGAATTCATTTTAAAAGAGTTATCTCTCATTTTATCTCTTTTCTAGAAGTCCTTATAGGCTTAGGGGCATATTTAACAATGTGCGAGCGGACATGATACGAAGTAGCGTATCATGTCCGCTGCACATCAATAAATGCCGACAGCATACGCTGTCGGCATTTATCATTGCACCAGCAGTTCTTGTGAACTGCTGGTGCAATGCCGCCCCCTGCATATTCGCGGCCAATCGGCTGCTAGCAGGTGGTGTCAATCAACCCGATCGTATTTTTTAGACCGCTGCTTCATAACTTCTGTTTCCGGCGAGCCTCGAGGGGCATCAAGCTCCATACGGAGCTTGATAAATATGCCCCTTAGTGACTATGCAGCTTTCTCTAACAGGTCAGGGATCAAAGTTAGTCATTTTGCTCACTCTATCTGTAGCTCAGTGTATGGAAGAGTTAGGTCTGATGATTGCAACATCAGATGTTCTTCCTTTGGCACGGTTCTGTAATTTCTCATAGACTCCTATGGGATTCTTTAGTAAGGCAATCTCTGTCCCAGGGGATAGTTTTTCAAACTATTTTTCTGGGGGCGTCCTTTATTCGCCCAACTTGGAAAATGTCTGCAGACATCATTCTCTGGTATTGGGGTTTAGCCTTAGCTCATATTGAATAGAGCATTCTTCATTAATCTGAATGCTCCAGTCAGGCTCCCTCAGGACATTGATTGTGAATCAGTTGTCAAGCTTTCTCCAATCATCAAGATCTCAAGTCTCTCATCCTAATGGATTAGAGGTTGTTTACCTATTTTTTTTATAACAGAAGTTTCATTGATGCTGTATTGAGCACCTTATTTCAGACTACACAGTAAATTATTTTCAAACCATTTGGAAAATTGTTTCTTTCCTGCTTTTGAAAACCAGGTTTTTAGCTGGCATACTTTTAGAATACTCTTAGAATTCAAGAATTCTTCCAATTGCAAGTTGGTTTGGATAGCGACTTATCTGTTAACTCTTTAACCCCTTAATGACCGACGCCGTACGTCCTCACAAAAAATACCCTTAACGACCGAGGACGTATGGAGTACGTCGTCGATCTTGGAAAGCATCTGAAGCGATCCTGATCGCTTCCAGCTGCTTTCCGGTTATTGCAGTGATGCCTCGAGGCATCTTGCAATAACATTTCTTACCCCTCTGATGCAGAGAAAGCGCCACTCTGTGGCCCTCTCTGCACCGGACATCGATGGCTGGTATCGTTGGTGGGTGGGAGCCAGGTGGGTGGCAATCAATGGCTTAGATCAGTAAGAGGGGGGCGGGATCAGGGGCGCTCACGGACGGCGGCGGGTGCACGGGGAGAGAGCGGGTGGGAACCGCTACATTACAGAACTTTATGTTTGGCAAAAGTGGGAGAATGGGGGGAGGGAAGTGCAGTAAAACCATATAAAAACGGATCTGGAAGGGGATTAGTCTTTGGAGGGGGGTAGCTACACTACAGAAAAAGAAAAACTCATTTTGTTTTTGTAAACTGGGTACTGGCAGCTGCTCTCAATAAGGTAGAGGGGAAGGTTTAGAGAGCTGTTTGGGGGGGGGGGGGTTCAGGGAGGTTGGGGGCTAAGGGAGGATCCTTCACAGCAGAATATGTAAATATGCTAAAAAAAAAGGGGCTACCTTTTATTTTAGTACTGGCAGACTTTCTGTCAGTACTTAAGATAGCGGGGACATTTGGGGGGGGGGGGAGAGAGCTGTTTGGGAGGGATCAGGAGGTCTGATGTGTCAGGTGGGAGGCTGATCTCTACAACAAAGCTAAAATTAACTGTGCAAGCTACCTAATTAACTCCACTGCTAGACATAATACACGTGTGATGCGCAGCAGCATTTAGCGGCCTTCTAATTACCAAAAAGCAACGCCAAAGCCATATATGTCTACTATTTCTGAACAAAGGGGATCCCAGAGAAGCATTTACAACCATTTGTGCCACAATTGCACAAGCTGTTTGTAAATAATTTCAGTGAGAAACCTAGTTTGTGAAAAAGTGAACATTTTTTTTTTTATTTGATCGCATTTGGCGGTGAAATGGTGGCATGAAATATACCAAAATGGGCCTAGATCAATACTTTGGGATGTCTTCTAAAAAAAATATATACATGTCAAGGGATATTCAGGGATTCCTGACAGATATCAGTGTTCCAATGTAACTATCGCTAATTTTTAAAAAAAGTGGTTTGGAAATAGCAAAGTGCTACTTGTATGTATTGCCCTATAACTTGCAAAAAAAGCAAAGAACGTGTAAACATTGGGTATTTCTAAACTCAGGACAAAATTTAGAAACTATTTAGCATGGGTGTTTTTTGGTGGTTGCAGATGTGTAACAGATTTTGGGGGTCAAAGTTAGAAAAAGTGTTTTTTTTTCCAATGTGTGTTTTTTTATAGTAAATTATAAGATATGATGAAAATAATGGTATCTTTAGAAAGTCCATTTAATTGCGAGAAAAACTGTATATAATATGTGTGGATACAGTAAATAAGTAAGAGGAAAATTACAGCTAAACACAAACACAGCAAAAATGTAAAAATAGCCTTGGTCCCAAACGGACAGAAAATGGAAAAGTGCTGTGGTCATTAAGGGTTTAAAAAGTCATATTTCTGCTTTTCCTTTTTCATACTACAGGAAAATTGATGTGTCTTGACATCAAGGCTTTCGTCAGGAAATATACATTGTCTAAACCAGGATCTCCTTTTTGGAACATTCATTTGGTTTTGTTTATTTACACGCTTTTCAGGTTTCTCTTTTCAAACCTGCATGTTTTGGACATTTAGCTTCTGTCTTGGAAGTTTTTTTTGTTTTTAGCAATCTCTTCTGCTGGAAGACTTTTTTTATTTTAATCTAATAAACATATTCCATTTACTTTTTCATTAAATATAGATTTCCAGATTTAGATGCTGTCCAAACTACACACATCACTCCCACGATAAGCATAAAATTAGCATATTATGCGCGTTCACGGTCGCTTGCACAATTATTATTATTTTATTATTATTGCTCCGTCTCTGCAGAAACAGTGGTCATTTGATTGCAAGATCGGTGACGTTGACGAGGATTCTCAGGGTTGTGATCAATTCAATATGTGCATGTTAGGTAGATATAGGGAATTAGGGTGCCTGTGCTCTCAAAGGACAGTGCATGACAGGAGCAACCAGGTTGCCCACTGTGATTGGCTTATGAAAAGGAGTTTGAAAAGGAGCCAAATTTTCAGCAAGGATAGCTGCGAAACAGAATAAAGAAAGACAAGGTATTTGTACTTTTAATGCTTAAATATTGAACTACCTAATGCTTTATAAATAAACAAGAGAGCAAATCAATATAATTCAGCGCACAAATATACAACTAAATGGTTCTACTAATTGATATTACAATTCCATATAACTTGGAAGAGTGTGTAGTAAATAATGATATACAGTCACAGAATTAATATGGCTTAGATATTGCTGGTAAAAGGTTGTCTTCTTACCAGAGATTACCCCAATCATATGAGGTAATGTATGTGCACGGGAGGGCCAATACCGGTCTGATCCCTGGTCTGTTATTCTCCTCCGTTGGTTCTTTTTAGAGAAGGAGGGTGTAGTATAAAATCTTCTAAAAGCTATTTGCTTGGTGTGTCTCTTTAGGTTTTTTAGAACCTCTTTTCTGGTAGAAACTTCCGACTCCCCTTGCGATGGTATCTCTTGGTATCTCCCAGGAGTATAGTATAATTGGTATTTGTTCCTTATTCCCCAATTTCTCAGCAAGATGTGGAGGAAGAAATAAGAGAAAGGCACATAGCGTAACTCTGTTAAGCAAATAATTTATTCTGTTACAGGTAAAAACAATTTGCACTTACATTTCACGTCCTCAATCCTTGATGAGGTAAGCATTCAAACGTATACCCAGATACAAGATTATACTTATACTGTGGTTGTAAGTAGTTCTCCACTCTTTGAATTGATTTGTTAATATGATCCAATACCAAAGTTCTTCTTTAAAATTCAAATTAATAAAAACGATAATATAAAAATACTAACAGTGATCCGGAAGACCAGCCTATACTATAATAGCAGATAAGAAAACATTGAGCTTCAAGTTCGCTCTAAAATCAAATAATGCCGGTGATTATGTTCACACTAACTTTCCTCTGACAAAGTACTTTGACACTCTGAAATGCGTAAGGAACTGCAAGTTACAAGTGGGTGTACAGTTTTACCTTCCACGACATAATCACCGGCATTATTTGATTTTAGAGCGAACTTGAAGCTCAATGTTTTCTTATCTGCTATTATAGTATAGGCTGGTCTTCCGGATCACTGTTAGTATTCTCATGATCTTTTTGCAAGTGCACTGCATTATTTTGAATACGGAATAGACCAGGGTGAATAGAACTGAGTGCATCCTATTGTTTTATATGTGCACTCGTCTCATGCTAAGATAAGAAAAGATATTCACACCACTTATACACAACATAAGGATATGTCATTTTTATATTATCGTTTTTATTAATTTGAATTTTAAAGAAGAACTTTGGTATTGGATCATATTAACAAATCAATTCAAAGAGTGGAGAACTACTTACAACCACAGTATAAGTATAATCTTGTATCTGTGTATAAGTTTTAATGATTACCTCATCAAGGATTAAGGATGTGAAATGTAAGTGCAAATTGTTTTTACCTGTAACAGAATAAATTATTTGCTTAACAGAGTTACGCTATGTGCCTTTCTCTTATTTCTTCCTCCACATCTTGCTGAGAAATTGGGGAATAAGGAACAAATACCAATTATACCATACTCCTGGGAGATACCAAGAGATACCATCGCAAGGGGGGTTGGAAGTCTCTACCAGAAAAGAGGTTCTAAAAAACCTAAAGAGACACACCAAGCAAATAGCTTTTAGAAGATTTTATACTACACCCTCCTTCTCTAAAAAGAACCAACGGAGGAGAATAACAGACCAGGGATCAGACCGGTATTGGCCCTCCCGTGTACATACATTACCTCATATGATTGGGGTAATCTCTGATAAGAAGACAACCTTTTACCAGCAATATCTAAGCCATATTAATTCTGTGACTGTATATCATTATTTACTACACACTCTTCTAAGTTTTATATGGAATTGTAATATCAATTAGTAGAACCATTTAGTTGTATATGTGTGCCCTGAATTATATTGATTTGCTCTCTTGTTTATTTATATCTCTAACAGTGTTAAGGGTACACTGAATCTTTGATCACGCAGCACGATACATTCACACAACACACATTTACAATTAAACGTGTGTAGACCCACAGTTTAGCGCTGGTAATACATCTTTATTCCTACCTAATGCTTTATAGTAATAATTTTCCTTTATTATCCCTTTAATTTAGATATTGTAAGTGCATTAGAATTCTTATTTTAAAGGTTTTTAGACAATCCATTATTTTGTTTGTCCTTTGGTTCATGTAAAAGGCCACATTAGTTTATTTAGCTTCTGAGATGTTATAGCATTTCCAAAATGCATTGCCCTTTTTTCTAGATCAGTTTCTTCTTGGAGTTTCAAGAATGAGGATTATATTCAATAAAAATTTGCTAGGCAGCAACATACTTTCTCTAAATTCTATCACTTTGATGTGCTTTGTAGATAAGTCCTTCAGGCATCAGTGTCGGGTAATTAGGTGCCTGCCTTAAAAAATGTTTGTCTCGCCCAATTACTCGTAAACTCCACAGCTTGGGTATTAGTACCTAGGAGTAATGGCTTGTGGACTCTCACCACTTTATGAAAGAAATCAAAATTTAGGCTTACCTGATGATAAATTCATTTCTTTCATGGTGGTGAGAGCCCACGCGACCCACCCATTTTCATTTATTTAAGTACGTTTTTTTCTGGCAGCAGTTCTAGTTTGCACCTCGTTTTCCCTACTTTGACCTTTCCTACCTTTCTTCTTTCTTGACTATACATCAGACTAGAATAACAGTGTGGGTGGAATTAAGTGCTCTTAGCGTTTTGGGAATCTTTGCCTCCTCTTAGTGGCCAGGAGTTGAATTCCAGGAGTAATGACTCATGGACTCTCACCACCATGAAAGAAATGAACGTATCAGGTAAGCATCCTTTTTATTTTCTTTGTGAACATTAGAACAATTTGAAAATATAATATCAGAAGCCTTTTTATCTTTCAGACTGGAGGAAACCTTCACTGTCTCATAGCTTTTCAGAGACTTAGCTGGCAAAGATTTGGTCCCTGGAACTTGCAGCTTGGGAATCTGAGACCTGAACCTCAGCCACCTGTACATACCCGGAGAATTCCTAAATCTGAAAGTGAAGACAATGTCTCCAAGAAACAGCGTGGACGGCTGGGAAGATCATTCAGTGCAGGTTTTCAGCAAGAGCTTGCATGGAAAAGGATGAGCAATATTCATGAGAGGAGGAGGAGTGGGTCACCTGAGAGTGATACAGACTGTGAAGGCAATGATTAATATCTAACTGGGGAGAACAGTTGAAAACTTTGCCTGAAAAGTCATGTTACTATTTATTTATTTTTTATAATGGGATTCATGGTTTCCTCTGCTTGTGTTGGATTATGGTGCCCTGGTTTAGCCTAGAACTCATTCTTATCAAATGTTTTAAGTTAGATTATTAAAATACCAAATATTTGTATTCAGTGTGTGCCCTTTTTATGCCAACAAAAGATTCAAATATTGTAACGTAACACTACTAGTGTGTACAATTAATATTTGAGTATAGCTTTTTTGTCTTACAAAAGTTATGTAATGGTTAAAGAATACACAATGTTAAATACATTTTTAAGAAAAAATAAATTTGTTTCTTTTTCTCTAAATGTTTTGTTTGGTTCTATTTTATGAACCTTTTATTACTGTAAGACAAAACAACTGCACTCCTATTGCTGTTTATCTATTGCTTTGCAATATGAGCCAGAATAAAATATTTCGGGGTGAAAGACTAATGTAAATAGTAAAGATAAAATACTACAGAAACAAGAGTAGAAGAATATAGAAATAAATAAGTTAGACAGGGAAGAAACATTATCTTACTCTACATATACAGTCTGGTCTTTAAAGGGTTAGGAAAGTCCAAATGAAACTTGCAAGAATCAGAGCATTTCATTTTAATACACCTTTTAAATCACTTCTATTTTCAAATGTTTTGTTTTCTTGGTATCTATTGTTGAAAATGAATACACACATATCCTACACTAGTGGGAGCTAGCTGCCGATTGGTGCAATGTTGTGTCTTCAGCAAAGGATAACAAGAGACTGAAGCATATTTGATAATAAAAGTAAAGTTAAAAATGGTATGTTCTATGTGAAACATGAATTAAATATTTCTCCAACATTGGTGTGTCCGGTCCACGGCGTCATCCTTACTTGTGGGATATCTCTTCCCCAACAGGAAATGGCAAAGAGTCCCAGCAAAGCTGGCCATATAGTCCCTCCTAGGCTCCGCCCACCCCAGTCATTCTCTTTGCCGTTGCACAGGCAACATCTCCACGGAGATGGTTAAGAGTTTTTTGGTGTTTAAATGTAGTTTTATTCTTCTATCAAGTGTTTGTTATTTTAAAATAGTGCTGGTATGTACTATTTACTCTGAAACAGAAAAGGATGAAGATTTCTGTTTGTAAGAGGAAGATGATTTTAGCAGACAGTAACTGAAATCAATTGCTGTTTCCACACAGGACTGTTGAGATGAAGTAACTTCAGTTGGGGGAAACAGTTTTTAAGTCTTTTCTGCTTAAGGTATGACTAGCCATATTTCTAACAAGACCATGTAATGCTGGAAGGCTGTCATTTCCCCTCATGGGGACCAGTAAGCCATTTTCTTAGTTAAACATAAAAGAATAAAGGGCTTCAAAAAGGGCTTAAAAACTGGTAGACATTTTTCTGGGCTAAAACAGTTGCTTTACTAGGCATATTATGCAGATTCTAACTAATTATTGGTATTATAATCTTGGGGAACGTTTAGAAAAACGGCAGGCACTGTGTTGGACACCTTTTTCAGATGGGGGCCTTTCTAGTTATAGACAGAGCCTCATTCTGGGACTGTATAGGGGTTAAATGTAAAAACAGCTCCGGTTCCGTTAATTTAAGGGTTAAAGCTCTGAAATTTGGTGTGCAATACTTTTAATGCACACTGTGGTGAAATTTTGGTGAATTTTGAACAATTCCTTCATACTTTTTCACATATTCAGTAATAAAGTGTTTTCAGTTTGAAATTTAAAGTGACAGTAACGGTTTTATTTTAAAACGTTTTTTGTGCTTTGTTGACAAGTTTAAGCCTGTTTAACATGTCTGTACCATCAGATAAGCTATGTTCTATATGTATGAAAGCCAATGTGTCTCCCCATTTAAATTTATGTGATAATTGTGCCATAGTGTCCAAACAAAGTAAGGACAGTATTGCAACAGATAATGATATTGCCCAAGATGATTCCTCAAATGAGGGGAGTAAACATGATACTACATCATCCCCTACTGTGTCTACACCAGTTATGCCCACACAGGAGGCCCCTAGTACATCTAGTGCGCCAATACTTATTACCATGCAACAATTAACGGCTGTAATGGATAACTCCATAGCAAATCTTTTATCCAAAATGCCTACTTATCAGAGAAAGCGCGATTGCTCTGTTTTAAACACTGAAGAGCAAGAGGACTCTGATGATAACTGTTCTGACATACCCTCACACCAATCTCAAGGGGCCATGAGGGAGGTTTTGTCTGATGGAGAAATTTCAGATTCAGGAAAAATTTCTCATCAAGCTGAACCTGATGTTGTGACATTTAAATTTAAATTAGAACATCTCCGCGCACTGCTTAAGGAGGTGTTATCTACTCTGGATGATTGTGACAATTTGGTCATTCCAGAGAAATTATGTAAGATGGACAAGTTCCTAGAGGTTCCGGTGCCCCCCGGCGCTTTTCCTATACCCAAGCGGGTGGCGGACATAGTAAAGTAAAGAGTGGGAAAGGCCCGGCATACCTTTTGTTCCCCCCCCTATATTTAAGAAATTATTTCCTATAGTCGACCCCAGAAAGGACTTATGGCAGACAGTCCCCAAGGTCGAGGGGGCGGTTTCTACTCTAAACAAACGCACTACTATTCCTATCGAAGATAGTTGTGCTTTCAAAGATCCTATGGATAAGAAATTAGAGGGTTTGCTTAAAAAGATTTTTGTACAGCAAGGTTACCTTCTACAACCAATTTCATGCATTGTTCCTGTCACTACGGCAGCGTGTTTCTGGTTCGAGGAACTAGAAAAATCGCTCAGTAAAGAATCTTCGTATGAGGAGGTTATGGACAGAGTTCAAGCACTTAAATTGGCTAACTCTTTTGTTTTAGATGCCGCTTTGCAATTAGCTAGATTAGCGGCGAAAAATTCAGGGTTTGCTGTCGTGGCGCGCAGAGTGCTTTGGCTAAAGTCTTGGTCAGCGGATGTGTCTTCCAAGACAAAATTGCTTAACATTCCTTTCAAAGGTAAAACATTATTTGGACCTGATTTGAAAGAGATTATTTCAGACATCACTGGGGGAAAGGGCCACGCCCTCCCACAGGATAGGTCTTTTAAGGCTAATAATAAGCCTAATTTTCGTCCCTTTCGCAGAAACGGACCAGTCTCTAATTCTGTATCCTCTAAGCAAGAGGGTAATACTTCACAACCCAAACCAGCCTGGAAACCAATGCAAGGCTGGAACAAGGGTAAGCAGGCCAAGAAGCCTACCACTGCTACCAAAACAGCATGAAGGGATAGCCCCCGATCCGGGACCGGATCTAGTGGGGGGCAGATTTTCTCTCTTTGCTCAGGCTTGGGCAAGAGATGTTCAGGATCCTTGGGCGCTAGAAATAGTTTCTCAAGGTTATCTCCTGGAATTCAAGGAACTACCCCCAAGGGGAAGGTTCCACAGGTCTCAATTATCTTCAAACCAAATAAAGAGACAGGCATTCTTACATTGTGTAGAAGACCTGTTAAAGATGGGAGTGATACATCCAGTTCCAATAAGAGAACAAGGAATGGGATTTTATTCCAATCTGTTCATAGTTCCCAAAAAAGAGGGAACATTCAGACCAATTTTGGATCTAAAGATCCTAAACAAATTTCTCAGGGTACCATCGTTCAAAATGGAAACTATTCGAACGATCCTACCTACTATCCAGGAAAATCAATTTATGACTACCGTGGATTTAAAGGATGCGTACCTACATATTCCTATCCACAAGGAACATCATCAGTTCCTAAGGTTCGCTTTTCTGGACAAGCATTACCAGTTTGTGGCACTTCCATTTGGATTAGCCACTGCTCCAAGGATTTTCACAAAGGTACTAGGGTCCCTTCTAGCGGTTCTAAGACCAAGGGGCATTGCAGTAGTACCTTACTTGGACGACATCCTGATTCAAGCGTCGTCCCTGTCAAAAGCAAAGGCTCATACGGACATCGTCCTAGCCTTTCTCAGATCTCACGGATGGAAGGTGAACAAAGAAAAAAGTTCTCTGTCCCCGTCAACAAGAGTTCCCTTCTTGGGAACAATAATAGATTCCTTAGAAATGAGGATTTTTCTGACAGAGGTCAGAAAATCAAAACTTCTAAGCTCTTGTCAAGTACTTCATTCTGTTCCTCGTCCTTCCATAGCGCAGTGCATGGAAGTAATAGGATTGATGGTTGCAACAATGGACATAGTTCCTTTTGCACGAATTCATCTAAGACCATTACAACTGTGCATGCTCAGACAGTGGAATGGGGATTATACAGACTTGTCTCCGACGATTCAAGTAGATCAAAAGACCAGAGATTCACTCCGTTGGTGGCTGACCCTGGACAATCTGTCACAGGGAATGAGCTTCCGCAGACCAGAGTGGGTCATTGTCACGACCGACGCCAGCCTAGTGGGCTGGGGCGCGGTCTGGGAATCCCTGAAAGCTCAGGGTCTATGGTCTCGGGAAGAGTCTCTTCTCCCGATAAACATTCTGGAACTGAGAGCGATATTCAATGCTCTCAGAGCTTGGCCTCAACTAGCAAAGGCCAAATTCATAAGGTTTCAGTCAGACAACATGACGACCGTTGCATATATCAATCATCAGGGGGGAACAAGGACTTCCCTGGCGATGAAAGAAGTGACCAAGATAATTCAATGGGCGGAGGATCACTCCTGCCACTTGTCTGCGATCCACATCCCAGGAGTGGAAAATTGGGAAGCGGATTTTCTGAGTCGTCAGACATTCCATCCGGGGGAGTGGGAACTCCATCCGGAAATCTTTGCCCAAATAACTCAATTATGGGGCATTCCAGACATCGATCTGATGGCGTCTCGTCAGAACTTCAAGGTTCCTTGCTACGGGTCCAGATCCAGGGATCCCAAGGTGACCCTAGTAGATGCACTAGTAGCACCTTGGACCTTCAACCTAGCTTATGTATTCCCACCGTTTCCTCTCATCCCCAGGCTGGTAGCCAGGATCAATCAGGAGAGGGCCTCGGTGATCTTGATAGCTCCTGCGTGGCCACGCAGGACTTGGTATGCAGACCTGGTCAATATGTCATCGGCTCCACCATGGAAGCTACCTTTGAGACAGGACCTTCTTGTTCAGGGTCCATTCGAACATCCGAATCTGGTTTCCCTCCAACTGACGGCTTGGAGATTGAACGCTTGATTTTATCAAAGCGTGGGTTTTCAGATTCTGTAATAGATACTCTGATTCAGGCTAGAAAGCCTGTAACTAGAAAAATTTACCATAAAATATGGAAAAAATATATCTGTTGGTGTGAATCTAAAGGATTCCCATGGAACAAGATAACAATTCCTAAGATTCTATCCTTTCTACAAGAAGGTTTGGAGAAAGGATTATCTGCAAGTTCTCTGAAGGGACAGATCTCTGCTTTATCTGTTTTACTTCACAAAAGACTGGCAGCTGTGCCAGATGTTCAAGCATTTGTTCAGGCTCTGGTTAGGATCAAACCTTTGACTCCTCCCTGGAGTCTAAATCTAGTTCTTTCAGTTCTTCAAGGGGTTCCGTTTGAACCCTTACATTCCGTAGATATTAAGTTATTATCTTGGAAAGTTTTGTTTTTGGTTGCAATTTCTTCTGCTAGAAGAGTTTCAGAGTTATCTGCTCTGCAGTGTTCTCCGCCCTATCTGGTGTTCCATGCAGATAAGGTGGTTTTGCGTACTAAGCCTGGTTTTCTTCCGAAAGTTGTTTCCAACAAAAATATTAACCAGGAGATAGTTGTACCTTCTTTGTGTCCGAATCCAGTTTCAAAGAAGGAACGTTTGTTACACAATTTGGACGTAGTCCGTGCTCTAAAATTCTATTTAGAGGCTACTAAAGATTTCAGACAAACATCTTCCTTGTTTGTTGTTTATTCTGGTAAAAGGAGAGGTCAAAAAGCGACTTCTACCTCTCTTTCCTTTTGGCTTAAAAGCATTATCCGATTGGCTTATGAGACTGCCGGACGGCAGCCTCCTGAAAGAATCACAGCTCACTCCACTAGGGCTGTGGCTTCCACATGGGCCTTCAAGAACGAGGCTTCTGTTGACCAGATATGTAAGGCAGCGACTTGGTCTTCACTGCACACTTTTGCCAAATTTTACAAATTTGATACTTTTGCTTCTTCTGAGGCTATTTTTGGGAGAAAGGTTTTGCAAGCCGTGGTGCCTTCCATTTAGGTGACCTGATTTGCTCCCTCCCTTCATCCGTGTCCTAAAGCTTTGGTATTGGTTCCCACAAGTAAGGATGACGCCGTGGACCGGACACACCAATGTTGGAGAAAACAGAATTTATGCTTACCTGATAAATTACTTTCTCCAACGGTGTGTCCGGTCCACGGCCCGCCCTGGTTTTTTAATCAGGTCTGATGAATTTTCTCTAACTACAGTCACCACGGTATCATATGGTTTCTCCTATATATATTTTCTCCTGTCCGTCGGTCGAATGACTGGGGTGGGCGGAGCCTAGGAGGGATCATGTGACCAGCTTTGCTGGGACTCTTTGCCATTTCCTGTTGGGGAAGAGAATATCCCACAAGTAAGGATGACGCCGTGGACCGGACACACCGTTGGAGAAAGTAATTTATCAGGTAAGCATAAATTCTGTTTTTTATTCTTCTATCAAGTGTTTGTTATTTTAAAATAGTGCTGGTATGTACTATTTACTCTGAAACAGAAAAGGATGAAGATTTCTGTTTGTGAGAGGAAGACGATTTTAGCAGACAGTAACTAAAATCTATTGCTGTTTCCACATAGGACTGTTGAGATGAAGTAACTTCAGTTGGGGGAAACAGTTAGCAGACTTTTCTGCTTAAGGTATGACTAGCCATATTTCTAACAAGACCATGTAATGCTGGAAGGCTGTAATTTCCCCTCATGGGGACCGGTAAGCCATTTTCTTAGTCAAACAAACAGAATAAAGGGCTTAATATGGGCTAAAAAACTGGTACATTTTTATGGGCTAAATCGATTGCTTTATTTGGGCATTTTATTCATATTTATGCTGACAATTCGCATTTATAAACTTGGGGAACGTTTATTAAACGGCAGGCACTATGTTAGACACCTTTTCCAGTCAGGGGGCCTTCCTAGTTGTAGACTGAGCCTCATTTTCGCGCCATTACTGCGCAGTTGTTTTTTGAGAACAGGGCATGCAGATGCATGTGTGAGGATCTGAAATTTGCTGGAAAAGCTTCTAGAAGGCTATAGCTGGGACTGGTTAGGTCTCAGCAAAGGCTATAGCTGGGACTGTATAGGGGTTAAATTTGTAAACGGCTCCGGTTCCGTTATTTTAAGGGTTAAAGCTCTGAAATTTGGTGTGCAATACTCTTAATGCTTTAAGACACTGTGGTGAAATGGTAATTTTTGAACAATTCCTTCATACTTTTTCACATATTCAGTAATAAAGTGTTTTCTGTTTAAAATTTAAAGAGACAGTAACGGTTTTGTTTTAAAACGTTTTTTGTGCTTTGTTAACAAGTTTAAGCCTGTTTAACATGTCTGTGCCTTCGCATAAGCTATGTTCTATATGTATGAAAGCCAATGTGTCTCCCCATTTAAATTTATGTGATAATTGTGCCATAGCGTCCAAACAAAGTAAGGACAGTACTGCCACAGATAATGAAATTGCCCAAGATGATTCCTCAGATGAGGGGAGTAAACATGATACTACATCATCTCCTACTGTGTCTACACCAGTTTTGCCCACACAGGAGGCCCCTAGTACATCTAGTGCGCCAATGCTTATTACCATGCAACAATTAACGGCTGTAATGGATAACTCCATAGCAAATATTTTATCCAAAATGCCTACTTATCAGAGAAAGCGCGATTGCTCTGTTTTAAACACTGAAGAGCAGGAGGGCGCTGATGATAATTGTTCTGTCATACCCTCACACCAATCTGAAGGGGCCATGAGGGAGGTTTTGTCAGATGGGGAAATTTCAGATTCAGGAAAAATTTCTCAACAAGCTGAACCTGATGTTGTGACATTTAAATTTAAATTAGAACATCTCCGCGCACTGCTTAAGGAGGTGTTATCTACTCTGGATGATTGTGACAACTTGGTCATTCCAGAGAAATTATGCAAGATGGACAATTTCCTAGAGGTTCCGGTGCACCCCGACGCTTTTCCTATACCCAAGCGGGTGGCGGACATAGTAAATAAGGAGTGGGAAAAGGCCGGCATACCTTTTGTTCCCCCCCCCCTATATTTAAGAAATTATTTCCTATGGTCGACCCCAGAAAGGACTTATGGCAGACAGTCCCTAAGGTCGAGGGGGCAGTTTCTACTCTAAACAAACGCACTACTATTCCTATCGAAGATAGTTGTGCTTTCAAAGATCCTATGGATAAAAAATTGGAGGGTTTGCTTAAAAAGATTTTTGTACAGCAAGGTTACCTTCTACAACCCATTTCGTGCATTGTTCCTGTCACTACAGTAGCGTGGTTCTGGTTCGAGGAACTAGAAAACTCGCTTAGTAGAGAGACTCCATATGAGGAGGTTATGGACAGAGTTCACGCACTTAAGTTGGCTAACTCTTTTATTTTAGATGCCGCTTTGCAATTAGCTAGATTAGCGGCGAAAAATTCAGGGTTTGCTATCGTGGCGCGCAGAGCGCTTTGGCTAAAATCTTGGTCAGCGGATGTGTCATCCAAGACAAAATTGCTTAACATCCCTTTCAAAGGTAAAACTCTATTTGGACAAGAATTGAAAGAGATTATTTCAGACAACACTGGGGGAAAGGGCCACGCCCTTCCACAAGATAGGCCTTTCAAGGCCAAGAATAAGTCTAATTTTCGTTCCTTTCGCAATTTCAGGAACGGACCGGCCTCTAATTCTGCATCCTCTAAGCAAGAGGGTAATGCCTCACAACCCAAACCAGCCTGGAAACCGATGCAAGGCTGGAACAAGGGTAAGCAGGCCAAGAAGCCTGCCGCTGCTAACAAAACAGCATGAAGGAGTAGCCCCCGATCCGGGACCGGATCTAGTGGGGGGCAGACTCTCTCTCTTTGCTCAGGCTTGGGCAAGAGATGTTCAGGATCCCTGGGCGCTAGAAATAGTTTCTCAGGGTTATCTCCTGGAATTCAGGGAACTACCCCCAAGGGGAAGGTTCCACATGTCTCACTTATCCTCAAACCAAATAAAGAGACAGGCGTTCTTACATTGTGTAGAAGACCTGTTAAAGATGGGAGTGATACACCCAGTTCCAATAAAGGAACAAGGAATGGGATTTTATTCCAATCTGTTCGTAGTTCCCAAAAAAAGAGGGAACTTTCAGACCAATTTTGGATTTGAAGATCCTAAACAAATTTCTCAGGGTACCATCGTTCAAGATGGAAAACATTCGAACGATTCTACCCACTATCCAGGAAAGTCAATTTATGACTACCGTGGATCTAAAGGATGCGTACCTACATATTCCTATCCATAAAGAACATCATCAGTTCCTAAGGTTCGCTTTTCTGGACAAGCATTACCAGTTTGTGGCCCTCCCATTCGGGTTAGCCACTGCTCCAAGGATTTTCACAAAGGTACTAGGGTCCCTTCTAGCGGTTCTAAGACCGAGGGGCATTGCAGTAGTACCTTACTTGGACGACATTCTAATACAAGCGTCGTCCCTGTCAAAAGCAAAGGCTCATACAGACATCGTTCTGGCCTTTCTCAGATCACACGGATGGAAGGTGAACATAGAAAAAAGTTCTCTGTCTCCGTCAACAAGAGTTCCCTTCTTGGGAACAATAATAGATTCCTTAGAAATGAGGATTTTTCTGACAGAGGTCAGAAAGTCAAAACTTCTAAGCACTTGTCAAGTTCTTCATTCTGTTCCTCGTCCTTCCATAGCGCAGTGCATGAAAGTAGTAGGGTTGATGGTTGCAGCAATGGACATAGTTCCTTTTGCACGAATTCATCTAAGACCATTACAACTGTGCATGCTCAAACAGTGGAATGGGGACTATACAGACTTGTCTCCAATGATTCAAGTAGATCAGAAGACCAGAGATTCACTCCGTTGGTGGCTGACCCTGGACCATCTGTCCCAGGGAATGAGCTTCCGCAGACCAGAGTGGGTCATTGTCACGACCGACGCCAGTCTAGTGGGCTGGGGCGCGGTCTGGGAATCCCTGAAAGCTCAGGGTCTATGGTCTCGGGAAGAGTCTCTTCTCCCGATAAACATTCTGGAACTGAGAGCGATATTCAATGCTCTCAGGGCTTGGCCTCAACTAGCAAAGGCCAGATTCATAAGGTTCCAATCAGACAACATGACGACCGTTGCGTATATCAATCATCAGGGGGGAACAAGGAGTTCCCTGGCGATGAAAGAAGTGACCAAAATAATTCAATGGGCGGAGGATCACTCCTGCCACCTGTCTGCGATCCACATCCCAGGTGTGGAAAACTGGGAGGCGGATTTTCTGAGTCGTCAGACATTCCTTCCGGGGGAGTGGGAACTCCATCCGGAGATCTTTGCCCAAATAACTCAAGGCTGGTAGCCAGGATCAATCAGGAGAGGGCCTCGGTGATTTTGATAGCTCCTGCGTGGCCAAGCAGGACTTGGTATGCAGACCTGGTGAATATGTCATCGGTTCCACCATGGAAGCTACCTTTGAGACAGGACCTTCTTGTTCAGGGTCCATTTGAACATCCAAATCTGGTCTCCCTCCAGCTGACGGCTTGGAGATTGAACGCTTGATTCTATCGAAGCGTGGGTTTTCAGATTCTGTGATAGATACTCTGGTTCAGGCCAGAAAACCGGTAACTAGAAAGATTTACCATAAAATATGGAAAAGATATATCTGTTGGTGTGAATCCAAAGGATTCCCATGGAATAAGATAAAAATTCCTAAGATTCTCTCCTTTCTACAACAAGGTTTGGAGAAAGGATTATCTGCAAGTTCTCTAAAGGGACAGATCTCTGCTTTATCTGTCTTACTACACAAAAGACTGGCAGCTGTGCCAGATGTTCAAGCATTTGTTCAGGCTCTGGTTAGGATCAAGCCTGTTTACAGACCTTTGACTCCTCCCTGGAGTCTAAATCTAGTTCTTTCAGTTCTTCAAGGGGTTCCGTTTGAACCTTTACATTCCATAGATATTAAGTTACTATCTTGGAAAGTTTTGTTTTTGGTTGCAATTTCTTCTGCTAGAAGAGTTTCAGAGTTATCTGCTCTGCAGTGTTCTCCGCCCTATCTGGTGTTCCATGCAGATAAGGTGGTTTTGCGTACTAAGCCTGGTTTTCTTCCTAAGGTTGTTTCTAACAAAAATATTAACCAGGAGATAGTTGTACCTTCTTTATGTCCAAACCCAGTTTCAAAGAAGGAACGTTTGTTACACAATTTGGACGTAGTCCGTGCTCTAAAATTCTATTTAGAGGCTACAAAAGATTTCAGACAAACATCTTCCTTGTTTGTTGTTTATTCTGGTAAAAGGAGAGGTCAAAAAGCGACTTCTACCTCTCTTTCCTTTTGGCTTAAAAGCATCATCCGATTGGCTTATGAGACTGCCGGACAGCAGCCTCCTGAAAGAATCACAGCTCACTCTACTAGGGCTGTGGCTTCCACATGGGCCTTCAAGAACGAGGCTTCTGTTGACCAGATATGTAAGGCAGCGACTTGGTCTTCACTGCACACTTTTGCCAAATTTTACAAATTTGATACTTTTGCTTCTTTGGAGGCTATTTTTGGGAGAAAGGTTTTGCAAGCTGTGGTGCCTTCCGTTTAGGTAACCTGATTTGCTCCCTCCCTTCATCCGTGTCCTAAAGCTTTGGTATTGGTTCCCACAAGTAAGGATGACGCCGTGGACCGGACACACCAATGTTGGAGAAAACAGAATTTATGCTTACCTGATAAATTACTTTCTCCAACGGTGTGTCCGGCCCACGGCCCGCCCTGGTTTTTTAATCAGGTCTGATGAATTATTTTCTCTAACTACAGTCACCACGGTACCATATGGTTTCTCCTATATTTTTCCTCCTGTCCGTCGGTCGAATGACTGGGGTGGGCGGAGCCTAGGAGGGACTATATGGCCAGCTTTGCTGGGACTCTTTGCCATTTCCTGTTGGGGAAGAGATATCCCACAAGTAAGGATGACGCCGTGGACCGGACACACCGTTGGAGAAAGTAATTTATCAGGTAAGCATAAATTCTGTTTTTTGGTTTGACTCTAGTTAAAAGTATTAGACCATTATGTATATCATTTTACAGAAACTAAAGTGGTATGAAAATTCAAAAAATAAAGTGGACAGTTAAGAGAATGAGAAATACACTAGCACTGCCACTGACCGCTGCACTAAACCTTTAGCTATATTAATAAAAGGAGGGATATCTACACTTTATACAACCAATGTTAAGATTGTGGAGGGAAACTACTGTGCTATATTGCTGTAGCTAACTCTTAAGAAGGGAATACCACCTTAAATAAAGACGAGTAATAATCAAACCTATAATGTTCTTACAGAAGTTGTATAGTTTTGATCTGTGCTATTATCATTATTTATATGTATAGTGCCAGAAAATTCAGTAGCGATGAGGAGCAAAATAAAATAAACTATAAACTATTTAACCAGTGAATATTGGCAGTTGTAACTACAGAAGATTGAAAATTAATACTTTCTAAAAATATATTTTTAAGATCCAATACAATCCGTTAAATATCGTTGTTGATATATCATGTAAGTGCTTACTTACTAAAATATGCAACCCTAACTGGTTGTCGGGGACGTGTGCACACCCACTTTTTAAATGTTTTAAAAGCATAATTTTGGTTTTGTCTCTCTCTTCCTTAAACTTCTAGCAGATACAGATAGACAAGCCAAAAAGAGGAATGGCATGTTAAGAAATCACTTGTAAGCTAACTTTTTGCACAAACGGGGGATATTCCCCTATAATATAACATCTTGAGCTGAAAAACTTCATGGCTACATATAAGATTAGGTGGTGAACATTAAAATAGCATTATTTGTAGGAATGCTCTCATAGGATTTTCTTTAAAAATTCAGCAATCTTTATTTGTCATCCTTAAGAAAGGCAGGTCAATGTTTTTGCTGTGGCACCAGCCGTTTTCAAGACAAAAATATTAAAGTGCATACTATTAATTAAGTATTTGGTCCTTTTGAAACCTCTTACGTTGTTTAATGTGCTGTTCCATATGATCTTACGTTTCTTATTAACGTACGGTGGGGCTCAACATTCATACACTTTTAACATCCTCCTTCAAATAAACCTGGTGTTTGAAATTTTCTTATGGAACAGCACATGGCACTGTTTACATCCAGAGCCGATAATGCCCATTAAAAAACCATGAGGTTTTAATAGGACCAAAGAAACAGCAGGTTGGTAATCAGAAGCCTAAAACGTCATAGGCTGTGATAGGGTAAACAATACAGCTAGGATTGTCTCCATAATGAGTTTGTGAGGTCGTGGGGGCTTTTAGAACCCAATTAAAGAAAAATGAGGGCTTCATTTGAATATACGCTTTATATATAAACTGATAAAAAATTGAAAGTTTAGAATAATGCATTGGGGAACAATATTGAAGTAAACGTCTCATCATTGTAAAATATTTTTATTTGAAGAAGTAAGCGTGTGCACAAGGGGGGTGGGTTATAGATGGTTTGAACAGTGAATGGAAGTACTTTATTGGTAGTATACACTTTAATATTTTTGTCTTGTGGTGCCACAGCCAAAACATGTTGATGTGCCTTTATACATAGTCCTGTAGATTAAAGCTACTCTTCAGGTGGGAATATTGGTAAATTTGTGTTTCCCTGACATACAAACTTATTTCTGTGTAAAATGTTGGTAAATCTCAACGTTTAACCTGGTTTATACAGATACTAAATGAATAATTATGTATATAATTCTTTAAATAGAATTAGACATTTTTTCAGATGGAAATATAGTAAAATTGTTAGACTGCAGGACAAAAATGACATAGAAGTAAAATGTGAAGAGCACAGATCAGCAGGACTGTACACGTTTGTGATATCATCTTCAAAGCGGTTATATCTTTTAAATGAACTATGTTTGTAAACACAAGAATAATGCACCACTACACATTTCAAATTCTACTTTTCTTCTTAAATGAGGTGAGTCCACAGCTGCATTTATTACTTTTGGGAATTCAGAACCTGGCCACCAGGAGGAGGCAAAGACACCCCAGCCAAAGGCTTAAATGCCTCCCCCACTTCCCTCATCCCCCAGTCAGTTTTTGCCTTTCGTTACAGGAGGTTGGCAGAGAAGTGTTGGAAGATTAAAGATTGTCTCTTATGGAGGGTAGTACTCTTCGAAATGGGACTGGAGTTTTAAGTAATCCTGTCAGCCTCTCAGTGAGAGCATGGATGAATGTTAGAGTCCAGAGATGCAGGAAGAGTCTTTCTGCAAAACCACCCCGACTCATGTTAACAGCTCCTTAGCAATCAGCGTTTGACGAGTTTCACTGCCTGCTTTCTTCACTCAAGTCCATGTCAAAAGCGAGGCAACTATCTCACACTTGCAGGGCCGTGTTCAAGTTCCACGGCATAGATTCCGGTAAGATCATTTCATTTTACTTCGATGTGTGAATGTAATGTAAACAAAGAAGTCAGGGTCTCAGTGGGACTCCTTTATCTTTATGGAATCAAGGGTTAATATCTCCTGAAGGGGGTTATTGAACAGGGGGGACTTTAATCATGTTTGTTATGTGATTCTGTCTGCTAACGTGTAGTGATGCTTGGGCTCGTGGTTATATCGGAACATGTCTTTTTTTTTTTGTCAGGCCGCGCGGCTCTTGTGACCTTGGCGCGCTTTTCTCTAGCCTGCACGGTGTACCTTGTGACTAGGCGTGGTCACGTTCTGCTCTCCATTTCTGTATTCTTGACTGCGTGGCAACGGAGAGAGTCTGTTTCGCTAGTTGTCTGGGTCACAGGAGGTGGTGAGTGCCCCAGCTATTGGGGGTGTAAGGTGTCATTTTTTATTTTTTTTTCTAGTCATAATTTCTAACCAAGTTAAGGAGGATTCAAATTGTTTTGAGACGGATGTCTCTGATTCAGATTCTACTTCTTGCGAAGAGTATGAGATGGCCCGGGTAATCCATGCCCATCTGTTATGTTCCGAATGCCGCTTTATAGTGCTCTCTTCTCCTGCAACAGGGAACTTAAGAGTCCGCCGAGCCATCCGCTGCTGGGATCCCACATCCCATGAGGCACGTGCCCTAGAACCTTCCTTAGCTATGCAAGCAGGTGTCTCTAATGCTGTTAACCCTTTTCCTCCAGAGGTTACGGCACGGTTCTGCATGGCCATATCTTTGGCGTTGGCGCATCTACAACTTCCTGAGAGGGAGGTGTTTATGAGATACTGTCCGTGTTCTGTTAACCAGGGCTCGTCAGACGTAGGCTCATCTGGGTCAGATCAGCCTTCTGGGGAAGCGTTTTGCTCAGGAGTTACTAACTTGTAACCGGTTTCCGGATGTCCGGTTTTCCAGACATGTTCTTGTCTTGGATATCTGATTGAATCTCTTCGATGGGATTGGGGCGGTTCAGTCCTTCCGGTTCTGAGACTTCCACTTGCCTGCCGCACACTCCATGCCTGTGGGTGGGTGAGCGGTTATATTTGGCTTTCTTCCCTTAAGGAGATTGGGGCATACCACAGTATCCACCTAGTGCCCTGGAGGTTTTCCTCTGTTCAGTGGGTTCCCCCTGCCTTGTGTGTAGGATGTCATGAAGGGTTGGATTCTGGTATCGTGCCGTCACTGTTGTTTCAGTGTAGTCTCTCCTTTGCCTGGGAGTGTCCCTTCTTGTAGGGTAAGGATCTGTGTCTGGGTCCTGGAACCCAAGCTTGTCCTATGTTCTGTCATAGCTTAGTTGGTTAGCATGCCAGTCTTGTTAGCAAATGGTGGAGTTTGATCTACCCATTTGTACCGTTCGATTTAGTTCCCCTCCTTTTTCCTTACTGAGGATCTGGGTGGTCTGGGAATGGTTTATTTTCCTGCTTTCGGACATTGCCAGTCGCTTTGGTGCTGAGTCCGTTGCCTCAGAGAGGGGGTCAGAGGTCTGTCTGCTTGGTTGAGCCTTGACCGCGTATCTTACTTAGATCTTGTGATCCCTCCTTAACTGGGAGGCTTTATGGTGTTTCCTTCCTCAGCAGGGGGCTTTCTCTGCTGGTTTTGGATGCTCTCCTATTTCCTTGTTTTTCCTGGGAGGGAGTGGGTTTCTGCACTCCTGAATTTTTCCTCTGCGGGAGTCCCGGTGCAGTTCCTAGCCTGGTTGGCTAGCGTTAAAAGCTTGAGTCTGCTAGACTTCTTTTGCAGAAGAAAGCCTGTGGCTTCATCTGGAGCATGATAAGATTTATAGTGCTAATTTTAGGTGGTTCCCAGGGGGGAAGGGTTTATCCCTTGGTTGCTCTTTCATAGTGCGGATTGCACGCTGTGTGAGGGATGGGTTCTACCTAGTCTCTCTAGGTCTCCAGGGTTGGGACGTTGCATGGTCCCTTGGATTTCAGTTCAGATAGGGGTAGTTTCTCCAACATAGGTGTGTCCGGTCCACGGCGTCATCCTTACTTGTGGGATATTCTCTTCCCCAACAGGAAATGGCAAAGAGCCCAGCAAAGCTGGTCACATGATCCCTCCTAGGCTCCGCCTACCCCAGTCATTCTCTTTGCCGTTGTACAGGCAACATCTCCACGGAGATGGCTTAGAGTTTTTTAGTGTTTAACTGTAGTTTTTATTATTCAATCAAGAGTTTGTTATTTTAAAATAGTGCTGGTATGTACTATTTACTCAGAAACAGAAAAGAGATGAAGATTTCTGTTTGTATGAGGAAAATGATTTTAGCACCGTAACTAAAATCCATGGCTGTTCCACACAGGACTGTTGAGAGCAATTAACTTCAGTTGGGGGAACAGTGTGCAGTCTCTTACTGCTTGAGGTATGACACATTCTAACAAGACGATGTAATGCTGGAAGCTGTCATTTTCCCTATGGGATCCGGTAAGCCATGTTTATTAAGATAGTAAATAAGGGCTTCACAAGGGCTTATTAAGACTGTAGACTTTTTCTGGGCTAAATCGATTCATTATTAACACATATTTAGCCTTGAGGAATCATTTATTCTGGGTATTTTGATATGATTATATCGGCAGGCACTGTTTTTGACACCTTATTCTTTAGGGGCTTTCCCTAATCATAGTCAGAGCCTCATTTTCGCGCCGGTATGGCGCACTTGTTTTTGAGGACAGCATGGCATGCAGCTGCATGTGTGTGGAGCTCTGTTACATAGTAATAAAGTGTGTTTAGTTTAAAATTTAAAGTGACAGTAACGGTTTTATTTTAAAACGTTTTTTGTGCTTTGTTATCAAGTTTATGCCTGTTTAACATGTCTGAACTACCAGATAGATTGTGTTCTGACTGTGGGGAAACCAAGGTTCCTTCTCATTTAACTATATGTATTTTATGTCATAAAAAAAAAAAAAAAAAATTTTTTAGTAAAAATGATGCCCAAGATGATTCCTCAAGTGAGGGGAGTAAGCATGGTACTGCATCATCCCCTCCTTCGTCTACACCAGTCTTGCCCATACAGGAGGCCCCTAGTACATCTAGTGCGCCAATACTCCTTACTATGCAACATTTAACGGCTGTAATGGATAATTCTATCAAAAACATTTTAGCCAATATGCCCACTTATCAGCGAAAGCGCGACTGCTCTGTTTTAGAAAATTCTGTAGAGCATGAGAACGCTGATGATATGGTTCCTGAAGGGCCCCTACACCAGTCTGAGGGGGCCAGGGAGGTTTTGTCTGAGGGAGAAATTTCAGATTCAGGAAACATTTCTCAACAAGCTGAACCTGATGTGATTACTTTTAAATTTAAGTTGGAACATCTCCGCGCTCTGCTTAAGGAGGTGTTATCCAATTTGGATGATTGTGATTATCTGGTCATTCCAGAACCACTATGTAAAATGGAAAAGTTCTTAGAGGCCCCGGGGCCCCCCGAAGCTTTTCCTATATCCAAGCGGGTGGCGTACATTGTTAGTAAAGAATGGGACAGGCCCGGTATACCTTTAGTACCTCCCCCCATATTTATAAAATTGTTTTCCTATAGTCGACCCCAGAAAGGACTGATGGCAGACAGTCCCCAAGGTCGAGGGGGCGGTTTCTACTCTACACAAGCGCGCCACTATACCCATAGAAGATAGTTGTGCTTTCCAAGATCCTATGGATAAAAAATTAGAAGGTCTGCTAAAGATGTTTGTTCAGCAAGGTTCCCTTCTACAACCAATTGCATGCATTGTCCCTGTCACTGCAGCCGCGTGTTTCTAGTTTGATGAGCTAGGAAAGGCGATTATTAGTAATTCTTCTTCTTATGAAGAGATTATGGACAGAATTCGTGCTCTTAAATTGGCTAATTCTTTCACCCTAGACGCCACCTTGCAATTGGCTAGGTTAGCGGCGAAAAAATTCTGGGTTTGCTATTGTGGCGCAGAGCGCTTTGGTTAAAATCTTGGGCAGCGGATGCGTCTTCCAAGAACAAATTGCTTGACATTCCTTTCAAGGGGAAAAACACTCTTTGGCCCTGACTTGAAAGAGATTATCTCTGATATCACTGGGGGCAAGGGCCACGCCCTTCCTCAGGATAGGTCTTTTCAAGACCAAAAATAAACCTAAGTTTCGTCCCTTTCGCAGAAACGGATCAGCCCCAAGGGCTACGTCCTCTAAGCAGGAAGGTAATACTTCTCAAGCCAATCCAGCCTGGAGACTTATGCAAGGCTGGAACAAAGGAAAGCAGGCCAGGAAACCTGCCACTGCTACCAAGACAGCATGAAATGCGGGCCCCCGATCCGGGACCGGATCTGGTGGGGGGCAGACTCTCTCTCTTCGCTCAGGCTGGGGCAAGAGATGTTCTGGATCCTTGGGCGCTAGAAATAGTCTCCCAAGGTTATTCTCTGGAGTTCAAGGGACTTCCTCCAAGGGGGAGGTTCCACAGGTCTCAGTTGTCTTCAGACCACATAAGAAGACAGGCATTCTTACATTGGGTAGAAGACCTGCTAAAAATGGGAGTGATTCATCCTGTTCCATTAGGAGAACAAGGGATGGGGTTCTACTCCAATCTGTTCATAGTTCCCAAAAAAGAGGGAACGTTCTGACCAATCTTAGATCTCAAGATCTTGAACAAGTTTCTCTAGGTTCCATCGTTCAAGATGGAAACCATTCGAACACTTCTTCCTTCCATCCAGGAAGGTCAATTCATGACCAAGGTGGATTTCAAGGATGCGTATCTACATATTCCTATCCACAAGGAACATCATCGGTTCCTAAGGTTTGCATTCCTGGACAAGCATTTCCAGTTCGTGGCGTTTTCTTTCGGATTAGCCACTGCTCCTAGGATTTTCTCATAGGTACTAGGGTCCCTTCTGGCGGTGCTAAGACCAAGGGGCATTGCTGTAGTACCTTACTTGGACGACATTCTGATTCGAGCGTCGTCCCTTCCTCAAGTAAAGGCTCACACGGACATTGTCCTGGCCTTTCTCAGATCTCACGGATGGAAAGTGAACGTGGAAAAGAGTTCTCTATCTCCGTCAACGAGGGTTCCCTTCTTGGGAACTATAATAGACTCCTTAGAAATGAGGATTTTTCTGACAGAAGCCAGAAAAACAAAACTTCTAGACTCTTGTCGGATACTTCATTCCGTTCCTCTTCCTTCCATAGCGCAGTGCATGGAAGTGATAGGTTTGATGGTAGCGGCAATGGACATAGTTCCTTTTGTGCGCATTCATCTAAGACCATTACAACTGTTCATGCTCAGTCAGTGGAATGGGGACTATTCAGACTTGTCTCCGAAGATACAAGTAAATCAGAGGACCAGAGACTCATTCCGTTGGTGGCTGTCCCTGGACAACCTGTCACAAGGGATGACCTTCCGCAGACCAGAGTGGGTCATTGTCACGACCGACGCCAGTCTGATGGGCTGGGGCGCGGTCTGGGGATCCCTGAAAGCTCAGGGTCTTTGGTCTCGGGTAGAATCTCTTCTACCGATAAATATTCTGGACCTGAGAGCGATATTCAATGCTCTCAAAGCTTGGCCTCAGCTAGCGAGGGCCAACTTCATACATCAACCATCAGGGGGGAACAAGGAGTTCCCTAGCGATGGAAGAAGTGACCAAAATCATTCTATGGGCGGAGTCTCACTCCTGCCACCTGTCTGCTATCCACATCCCAGGAGTGGAAAATTGGGAAGTGGATTTTCTGAGTCGTCAGACATTGCATCCGGGGGAGTGGGAACTCCATCCGGAAATCTTTGCCCAAGTCACTCAACCGTGGGGCATTCCAGACATGGATCTGATGGCCTCTCGTCAGAACTTCAGAGTTCCTTACTACGGGTACAGATCCAGGGATCCCAAGGCGGCTCTAGTGGATGCACTAGTAGCACCTTGGACCTTCAAACTAGCTTATGTGTTCCCGCCGTTTCCTCTCATCCCCAGGCTGGTAGCCAGGATCAATCAGGAGAGGGCGTCGGTGATTTTGATAGCTCCTGCGTGGCCACGCAGGACTTGGTATGCAGATCTGGTGAATATGTCATCGGCTCCACCATGGAAGCTACCTTTGAGACGAGACCTTCTTGTTCTAGGTCCGTTCGACCCACTCCAGCTGACTGCTTGGAGATTGAACGCTTGATCTTATCAAAGCGAGGGTTCTCAGATTCTGTTATTAATACTCTTGTTCAGGCCTGAAAGCCTGTAACCAGAAAAATTACCACATAATTTGGTATATCTGTTGGTGTGAATCTGCAGGATTCCCTTGGGACAAGGTTAAGATTCCTAAGAGTCTATCCTTCCTTCGAGAAGGATTGGAAAAAGGATTATCTGCAAGTTCCTTGATGGGACAGATTTCTGCCTTGTCTGTGTTACTTCACAAAAAGCTGGCAGCTGTGCCAGATGTTCTAGCCTTTGTTCAGGCTCTGGTTAGAATCAAGCCTGTTTACAAAATTTTGACTCCACCTTGGAGTCTCAACCTAGTTCTTTCAGTTCTTCAGGGGGTTCCGTTTGAACCCTTACATTCCGTTGATATTAAGTTATTATCTTGGAAAGTTTTGTTTTTGGTTGCAATTTCTTCTGCTAGAAGAGTTTCAGAATTATCTGCTCTGCAGTGTTCTTCTCCTTATCTGGTGTTCCATGCAGATAAGGTGGTTTTGCGTACTAAACCTGGTTTTCTTCCAGTTTCAAAGAAGGAACGTTTGTTGCACAACTTGGATGTAGTTCGTGCTCTCAAATTTTACTTAGCAGCTACTAAGGATTTCAGACAAACTTTGTCTTTGTTTGTTGTTTATTCTGGTAAACGGAGAGGTCAAAAAGCAACTTCTACCTCTCTCTCCTTCTGGATTAAAAGCATTATCCGATTGGCTTATGAGACTGCCGGACGGCAGCCTCCTGAAAGAATCACAGCTCACTCCACTAGGGCTGTGGCTTCCACATGGGCCTTCAAGAACGAGGCTTCTGTTGATCAGATATGTAAGGCAGCGACTTGGTCTTCACTGCACACTTTTTCTAAATTTTACAAATTTGATACTTTTGCTTCTTCTGAGGCTGTTTTTGGGAGAAAGGTTTTGCAAGCCGTGGTGCCTTCCATTTAGGTGACCTGATTTGCTCCCTCCCTTCATCCGTGTCCTAAAGCTTTGGTATTGGTTCCCACAAGTAAGGATGACGCCGTGGACCGGACACACCTATGTTGGAGAAAACAGAATTTATGTTTACCTGATAAATTAATTTATCCAACGGTGTGTCCGGTCCACGGCCCGCCCTGGTTTTTTTAATCAGGTCTGATAATTTATTTTCTTTAACTACAGTCACCACGGTAACATATGGTTTCTCCTATGCAAATATTCCTCCTTAACGTCGGTCGAATGACTGGGGTAGGCGGAGCCTAGGAGGGATCATGTGACCAGCTTTGCTGGGCTCTTTGCCATTTCCTGTTGGGGAAGAGAATATCCCACAAGTAAGGATGACGCCGTGGACCGGACACACCGTTGGAGAAAGTAATTTATCAGGTAAACATAAATTCTGTTTTTTTCCCCACCCTTCTTTGTCCGGTCATTGGAGTTCGTTCTGTATGCGTTTTGTCCTGTTGCATCTTTGGCTTGTGCTTGGAGTCCGGCTAGGGTTCCTTTTACCCTAGCTTGTTAGTCTTTAGATCTCTGAGTTTTTCTTCTTTTTCCTCTTCCCTTCAGGGGGTATGTGAATGTCCCCTTCCCTCGGGGGTAAATTTAAGTTTGGGCTTGGAGCCTGCGGGACTGGTCTCCTGGAGGCTTTGTGCTGGGTGGCCTTCCTTGCTGGTTTTAACTGATGGGCAGTTACCTGGTCCTTTCAGGTTTTATCTTTCTGTTTCTGGTGAGGCAGTTGGTTTTTGTCAGGTGTTTGGGTAATTTCAAGCTGTGGTGCCCTCCGAATGGGCCGCCTCGTCTACCCGCCCTTTTTTTGCATTCAGTGTCCTCTATAGCTTGGGTATTGTTTTCCCAAAAGTAATGAATGCAGCTGTGGACTCTCCCCGTTTAAGAAGAAAAACTTAAATTATGCTTACCTGATAATTTTCTTTTCTTCAGACGGGGAGAGTCTACAGCTCCCCGCCCCTGTTTTTAAATGGGGCGGACGTTTTTTTTATTCTTCCGGCACCTTTTTCACTCTGATATTTTTCCTACTGTTCCTTGTTCCCTTGGCAGAATGACTGGGGGATGAGGGAAGTGGGGGAAGTATTTAAGCCTTTGGGTGGGGTGTCTTTGCCTCCTCCTGGTGGCCAGGTTCTGAATTCCCAAAAGTAATGAATGCAGCTGTAAACTCTCCCCGTCAGAAGAAAAGAAAATGATCAGGTAAGCATAATTTTTATGCACTTTTATACTGCTAAAGGTTAAAAGAACAATATTGTTTCTTTGGTTAACATCACCAAAATGGAATCTTGCTTATTTTTCAATTTGGTGAAAAAGCTTCACCCACAAAATAACTTTGGTTACTATATATAATCATTTACAGGCACATATTTGTAGTAAGAGACATTTTTATTTTATTGAAACTAGACCTTTTTAGGTCAGGTAAATAAGGCAAAAATTGTAATTAAAATATAACAAAGCATGATTTTACACTTTAAGCACATAGTATTTGAATCACAATGTTATAGATTTATTGCTTATTTAACTTATTTTTAATTGGTCTTCAGTACTAAACAACAGTTAAATCATTTAAAGAAAGCTAAAGATAATTTGGCAATAGGGGATTAGTTTTTTGTTTTTTAAAGCTAGCACATATTTAATTTGTTTTAAAGACATTATTGTGGGATATTTATTATGATTTCATAGTCTAAAATACAAATTGGCACAGCAGAACAGAATCGGGTAAGATGGAAGTCTGATTTATTTGTATTGTGTTCTCTAATAGAATTGGATTTTACTGGATTTGCTTACTAATTAAACTTTTTATAGTTCTATATTATCAATGTATTTGTTTCCATTTTCTTTGATAGTACTGTTTCCTTTCTCAAAATTCTTAAAAAAATAAATAAAGGATTATAAAACTGCATTAAGCAATGTGTTTTAACAACTTGATATTATGTGTAATCGTATGACAATTAAAAAGCACTTCCCGTTTGTAAAAAAGAAAAAAGCTTCTAAAAATGAATACATTTATATTTAGTTTGCAGGCAATCATGCCCAGCAACAGCCCAACAAAAAGGCTTTTCATGTTGAAATCTGTGTGCCCAATCCGGTTGCATAAGGTCCGTCAGAATGTGAATAGTAATTACCCCGGTCGCACTCTCAAACACGTGTATTTAACTACAGATGTAAACGCATGTGCACAACATGCTATGACGCTAGTTTCTTCTGGATTAAACACATTAAAGGGACACTGTACCCAAAAAAATTCTTTCGTGATTCAGATTGAGCATGAAATTTTAAGCAACTTTCTAATTTACTCCTATTATCAAATTTTCTTCATTCTCTTGGTATCTTTATTTGAAATGCAAGAATGTAAGTCTAGATGCCGGCCCATTTTTGGTGAACAACCTGGGTTGTCCTTGCTGATTGGTGGATAAATTCATCCACCAATAAAAAAATGCTGTCCAGAGTACTGAAACAAAAAAAAAGCTTAGATGCCTTCTTTTTCAAATAATGATAGCAAGAGAACGAAGAAAAATTGATAATAGGAGTAAATTAGAAACTTGCTTAAAATTGCATGCCCTATCTGAATAATGAAAGAAAAAAATTTGGGTACAGTATCCCTTTAACTATAAGCATGGATTTCAAAGGTTCAATTGTTTTTTGCAGTCAATCAATGTAAAAGAAAAAAAATGCCAATGTCTGCCTATCTGAATGCAGGATTTTTCCATTTAACCAATATTATCAATCCATGAAATGTACACGTTTGGCAGTTTAAGTAAATTTAAAATGAACAATTAATGTCCAAACTATTAATTACAATCATGAGAATACCAATTATGGTATTTTGGCAATGACCAAGAGACATAATTTAAGCTTGATTTGATCTATATTTTATTAATGAAATTATTTTATTTATTAATATATGAATGGGGTATGGGCAAAAACGTTTATCATTGGAAACTTGAGCAAACAATGTTTTTCAGTGCACAGTACTGATGAAGGAACACATTGGTGAACTGTACCGTACTGGACTAGTCGTCATTTAGAAAATCTGTGTGCAATACTTTACACTACACTTGTAATGGATTAGAATACCAATGTGTTCAGTAGGAGAGGATAAATTAAACTTCACTCTCTTACATGAAATACCACTATAATCTGTAATTGTCTTAAAGGGACATGAAACCCCAAATTTTTAATTCATGATTCAGATAGAACGTGATTTACAACAACGTCCCAATTTGCTTCAACTATCTAAATTGCTTAAATCTCTTGGTATCCTTGGTTAAAAAGCATATCTAGGTAGGCTTAGGAGCAGCAATGCATTACTGGGAGCTAGCTACTGATTGGTGGATGCACAAAAAACATAATTTATGCTTACCTGATAAATTCCTTTCTTCTGTAGTGTGATCAGTCCACGGGTCATCATTACTTCTGGGATATTACTCCTCCCCAACAGGAAGTGCAAGAGGATTCACCCAGCAGAGCTGCATATAGCTCCTCCCCTCTACGTCACTCCCAGTCATTCGACCAAGGACCAACGAGAAAGGAAAAGCCAAGGGTGAAGTGGTGACTGGAGTATAAATTAAAAAATATTTACCTGCCTTAAAAACAGGGCGGGCCGTGGACTGATCACACTACAGAAGAAAGGAATTTATCAGGTAAGCATAAATTATGTTTTCTTCTGTTAAGTGTGATCAGTCCACGGGTCATCATTACTTCTGGGATACCAATACCAAAGCAAAAGTACACGGATGACGGGAGGGATAGGCAGGCTCTTTATACAGAAGGAACCACTGCCTGAAGAACCTTTCTCCCAAAAATAGCCTCCGATGAAGCAAAAGTGTCAAATTTGTAAAATTTGGAAAAAGTATGAAGCGAAGACCAAGTTGCAGCCTTGCAAATCTGTTCAACAGAGGCCTCATTCTTGAAGGCCCAAGTGGAAGCCACAGCTCTAGTAGAATGAGCTGTAATTCTTTCAGGAGGCTGCTGTCCAGCAGTCTCATAAGCTAAACGAATTATGCTACGAAGCCAAAAAGAAAGAGAGGTAGCGGAAGCTTTTTGACCTCTCCTCTGCCCAGAGTAAATGACAAACAGAGAAGACGTTTGTCGAAATTCCTTAGTTGCCTGTAAGTAAAATTTTAGAGCACGGACTACATCCAGGTTGTGCAGTAGACGTTCCTTCTTTGAAGAAGGATTTGGGCATAAAGAAGGAACAACAATCTCTTGATTGATATTCCTGTTAGTGACTACCTTAGGTAAGAACCCAGGTTTAGTACACAGGACTACCTTATCCGAATGAAAAATCAAATAAGGAGAATCACAATGTAAGGCTGATAATTCAGAGACTCTTCGAGCCGAGGAAATAGCCATTAAAAATAGAACTTTCCAAGATAACAACTTTATATCAATGGAATGAAGGGGTTCAAACGGAACGCCCTGTAAAACATTAAGAACAAGGTTTAAACTCCATGGTGGAGCAACAGTTTTAAACACAGGCTTAATCCTGGCCAAAGCCTGACAAAAAGCCTGGACGTCAGGAACTTCTGACAGACGTTTGTGTAACAGAATGGACAGAGCTGAGATCTGTCCCTTTAATGAACTAGCAGATAAACCCTTTTCTAAACCTTCTTGTAGAAAAGACAATATCCTAGGAATCCTAACCTTACTCCAAGAGTAACCTTTGGATTCACACCAATATAGGTATTTACGCCATATCTTATGGTAAATCTTTCTGGTAACAGGTTTCCTAGCCTGTATTAAGGTATCAATAACTGACTCAGAAAACCCACGTCTTGATAAAATCAAGCGTTCAATTTCCAAGCAGTCAGCTTCAGAGAAGTTAGATTTTGATGTTTGAAGGGACCCTGTATCAGAAGGTCCTGTTTCAGAGGTAGAGACCAAGGTGGACAGGATGACAAGTCCACCAGGTCTGCATACCAAGTCCTGCGTGGCCACGCAGGTGCTATTAGAATCACTGATGCTCTCTCTTGTTTGATTCTGGCAATCAATCGAGGAAGTAACGGGAAGGGTGGAAACACGTAAGCCATCCTGAAGTCCCAAGGTGCTGTCAGAGCATCTATCAGGACTGCTCCTGGATCCCTGGATCTGGACCCGTAACGAGGAAGCTTGGCGTTCTGTCGAGACGCCATGAGATCTATCTCTGGTTTGCCCCAACGTCAAAGTATTTGGGCAAAGACCTCCGGATGAAGTTCCCACTCCCCCGGATGAAAAGTCTGACGACTTAAGAAATCCGCCTCCCAGTTCTCCACTCCCGGGATGTGGATTGCTGACAGGTGGCAAGAGTGAGACTCTGCCCAGCGAATTATCTTTGATACTTCCATCATAGCTAGGAAGCTTCTTGTCCCTCCCTGATGGTTGATGTAAGCTACAGTCGTGATGTTGTCCGACTGAAACCTGATGAACCCCCGAGTTGTCAACTGGGGCCAAGCCAGGAGGGCATTGAGAACTGCTCTCAATTCCAGAATGTTTATTGGCAGGAGACTCTCCTCCTGACTCCATTGTCCCTGAGCCTTCAGAGAATTCCAGACGGCACCCCAACCTAGAAGGCTGGCGTCTGTTGTTACAATTGTCCAGTCTGGTCTGCTGAATGGCATCCCCCTGGACAGATGTGGCCGAGAAAGCCACCATAGAAGAGAATTTCTGGTCTCTTGATCCAGATTCAGAGAAGGGGATAAGTCTGAGTAATCCCCATTCCACTGACTTAGCATGCACAGTTGCAGTGGTCTGAGGTGTAAGCGTGCAAAGGGTACTATGTCCATTGCCGCTACCATTAAGCCGATTACCTCCATGCATTGAGCCACTGACGGGTGTTGAATGGAATGAAGGGTGCGGCAAGCACTTTGAAGTCTTGTTAGCCTGTCCTCTGTCAGGTAAATCTTCATTTCTACAGAATCTATAAGAGTCCCCAGGAAGGGAACTCTTGTGAGTGGAACGAGTGAACTTTTCTTTTCGTTCACCTTCCATCCATGTGACCTTAGAAATGCCAGCACTAACTCTGTATGAGACTTGGCAGTTTGAAAGCTTGAAGCTTGTATCAGAATGTCGTCTAGGTATGGAGCTACCGAGATTCCCCGCGGTCTTAGTACCGCCAGAAGAGCACCCAGAACCTTTGTGAAGATTCTTGGAGCTGTAGCCAATCCGAATGGAAGAGCCACAAACTGGTAATGCCTGTCTAGGAAGGCAAACCTTAGGTACCGATAATGATCTTTGTGAATCGGTATGTGAAGGTAAGCATCTTTTAAATCTACAGTGGTCATGTACTGACCCTCCTGGATCATAGGTAAAATTGTCCGAATAGTCTCCATCTTGAACGATGGAACTCTTAGGAATTTGTTTAGGATCTTTAAGTCCAGGATTGGTCTGAAAGTTCCCTCTTTTTTGGGAACCACAAACAGATTTGAGTAAAACCCCTGTCCCTGTTCCGATCGTGGAACTGGATGGATTACTCCCATTAACAAGAGCTCTTGTACGCAGCGTAGAAACGCCTCTTTCTTTGTCTGGATTGTTGACAATCTTGACAGATGAAATCTCTCTCTTGGAGGAGAGTATTTGAAGTCCAGAAGGTATCCCTGAAATATTATCTCTAGCGCCCAGGGATCCTGAACATCTCTTGCCCAAGCCTGGGCGAAGAGAGAAAGTCTGCCCCCCACTAGATCCGATCCCGGATCGGGGGCCCTCAATTCATGCTGTTTTAGGGGCAGCAGCAGGTTTCCTAGTCTGCTTGCCCTTGTTCCAGGACTGGTTAGGTTTCCAGCCTTGTCTGTAGCGAGCAACAGCTCCTTCCTGTTTTGGTGCAGAGGAAGTTGATGCTGCTCCTGCTTTGAAATTACGAAAGGAACGAAAATTAGACTGTCTAGTCTTGGCTTTGGCATTGTCCTGAGGCAGGGCATGGCCTTTACCTCCTGTAATGTCAGCGATAATCTCTTTCAACCCGGGCCCGAATAAGGTCTGCCCTTTGAAAGGTATATTAAGCAATTTAGACTTAGAAGTAACATCAGCTGACCAGGATTTTAGCCACAGCGCCCTGCGTGCCTGAATGGCGAATCCTGAATTCTTCGCCGTAAGTTTAGTAAGATGTACTACGGCCTCCGAAATGAATGAATTAGCTAGTTTAAGGACTCTAAGCCTGTCCGTAATGTCGTCCAGAGTAGCTGAACCAATGTTCTCTTCCAGAGACTCAATCCAGAATGCCGCTGCAGCCGTGATCGGCGCAATGCATGCAAGGGGTTGCAATATAAAACCTTGTTGAACAAACATTTTCTTAAGGTAACCCTCTAATTTTTTATCCATTGGATCTGAAAAAGCACAGCTATCCTCCACCGGGATAGTGGTACGCTTAGCTAAGGTAGAAACTGCTCCCTCCACCTTAGGGACCGTTTGCCATAAGTCCCTTGTGGTGGCGTCTATTGGAAACATTTTTCTAAATATCGGAGGGGGTGAGAACGGCACACCGGGTCTATCCCACTCCTTAGTAACAATTTCAGTAAGTCTCTTAGGTATAGGAAAAACCTCAGTACTCGTCGGTACCGCAAAATATTTATCCAACCTACACATTTTCTCTGGTATTGCAACTGTGTTACAATCATTCAGAGCCGCTAACACCTCCCCTAGGAATACACGGAGGTTTTCCAGTTTAAATTTAAAATTTGAAATATCTGAATCCAGTCTGTTTGGATCAGAACCGTCACCCACAGAATGAAGCTCTCCGTCCTCATGTTCTGCCACCTGTAACGCAGTGTCTGACATGGCCCTAATATTATCAGCGCACTCTGTTCTCACCCCAGAGTGATCACGCTTACCTCTTAGCTCTGGTAATTTAGCCAAAACCTCAGTCATAACAGTAGCCATATCCTGTAATGTGATTTGTAATGGCCGCCCAGATGTACTCGGCGCTACAATATCACGCACCTCCCTCTGAGCGGGAGATGTAGGTACTGACACGTGAGGCGAGTTAGTCGGCATAACTCTCCCCTCGTTGTTTGGTGAAATTTGTTCAATTTGTACAGATTGACTTTTATTTAAAGTAGCATCAATACAGTTAGTACATAAATTTCTATTGGGCTCCACTTTGGCATTGCAACAAATGACACAGGTATCATCCTCTGAATCAGACATGTTTAACACACTAGCAAATAAACTTGTAACTTGGAAATACAATTCAATTAGAATAATATTAAAACGTACTGTGCCTTTAAGAAGCACAGAAGATCTATGACAGTTGAAAATTAATAAATTGAAACAGTTATAGCCTCAATCCTTGTAAATAACACAACTTTAGCAAAGGTTTAATCCCATTAGCAAAGATAACAAATTCTGAAAGCAGGAAACAAATTACAGAATAAACGTTTTTTATCTCAGTCAAACTATAATTCTCACAGCTCTGCTGAGAGAAATTACCTCCCTCAAAATAAGTTTTGAAGACCCCTGAGCTCTGTAGAGATGAACCGGATCATGCAGGGAATACAATGAGTTGCTGACTGAAATATTTGATGTGTAGTAAAAGCGCCAAAAAACGGCCCCTCCCCCTCACACACAGCAGTGAGGGAGAACAGAAACTGTCAGAAAACAGATTAAGCAACTGCCAAGTGGAAAAATAGTGCCCAAACATTTATTCACTCAGTACCTCAGAAAATGAAAACGATTTTACATTCCAGCAAAAACGTTAAACATAATCTCTAGTTATTAAACAGCTTTATGTAATTCTTACAGTGTAATTCTAGTGAAGTACCATTCCCCAGAATACTGAAGTGTAAAGTATACATACATGACATTATATCGGTATGGCAGGATTTTCTCATCAATTCCATTGTCAGAAAATAAAAACTGCTACATACCTCTATGCAGATTCATCTGCCCGCTGTCCCCTGATCTGAAGTTTACCTCTCCTCAGATGGCCGAGAAACAGCAATATGATCTTAACTACTCCGGCTAAAATCATAACAAAAACTCTGGTAGATTCTTCTTCAAACTCTGCCAGAGAGATAATAACACACTCCGGTGCTATTTTAAAATAACAAACTTTTGATTGAAGATATAAAACTAAGTATAATCACCATAGTCCTCTCACACATCCTATCTAGTCGTTGGGTGCAAGAGAATGACTGGGAGTGACGTAGAGGGGAGGAGCTATATGCAGCTCTGCTGGGTGAATCCTCTTGCACTTCCTGTTGGGGAGGAGTAATATCCCAGAAGTAATGATGACCCGTGGACTGATCACACTTAACAGAAGAAATAGATGTCTTCAGATAGCTCCCAGTAGTGTATTGCTGCTACTTAAAAAAAACAACCAAAAAACCCCAAGAAAATGAAGCAAATTGGGTAAAACAAAATGTATGCTTACCTGATAAATTATTTTCTTTCAGAATGATAGTCCACAGTACTCCATACCATATAGGATATATTTCCAGCCACTAGGAGGCCCAAAACCCATATCAGAGCTTCAAAACTCTCCCATCTCTCTCTTAGTCTTATAAATAGCTGAGTAGAGAATAGGAAAGAAAGGTAGGAAAAGCAGGGTCTGTAAAGGTGTCATTAGAACTGTCAGCAAAAAATGTAAATAGGTGGGGCCTGTGGACCATCATCATTCTGAAAGAGAATTTATCAGGTAAGCATAAATTTGATGGTCCACAGTCCTCCATAACATATGGGATTAATACCGAAGATGGTCTATGTTACAGAAAGGGTGGGACAATTTTTCTAGCAGTTCTATTTAGCTGACACTGCGGCCTGAAAGACTTTTGTGCCAAAAGCTGCTTGCAATAAACTCTGGAAAAAGTATGCAGATAAAACATGTTGCAGCTTTGCAAATCTGCTCCAAAGAAGCATATTTAAAAAACCCACAATGTTGAAATTACTCTTGAAGAAAGGTTACCTTCCCACTGTCAAGAAAGTCTTGAATCCCTTTTTATGAGTTGAGGCGAACGCTACCATAGTTGCTTTCTGCCCCCTGCTAGATATTTGCTCATTCCCTAAAGGACTCTGTTAAGCTCAAAAACAATAATATTACTCCTGGGGAACCTTATATTGTGACCTTACTAAAGCGCTGACTGAACCAAGCATGACATCATTAGACGCATGGGAACATCGTGCGCAGTCTATCCTGGATGCCAAGATTGCCAAGACCATGAAACTGAGCTGGTGCATGGTTGGCAAGACCATACAGTGGTTTCACAGTACAGGTTCCACTCAGAACAGGCCTCACCATGGTCGACCAAAGAAGTTGAGTGCATGTGCTCAGCGTCATATCCAGAGGTTGTCTTTGGGAAATAGACGTATAAGTGCTGCCAGCATTGCTGCAGAGGTTGAAGAGGTGGGGGGTCAGCCTGTCTGTGCTCAGACCATATGCCGCACACTGCATCAAATTGGTCTGCATGGCTGTCGTCCCAGAAGGAAGCCGCTTCTAAAGATGATGCACAAGAAAGACCGCAAACAGTTTGATGAAAACAAGCAGACTAAGGACATGGATTACTGGAACCATGTCCTGTGGTCGGATGAGACCAAGATAAACTTATTTGGATCTGATGGTGTCATGTGTGTGTGGCGGCAACCAGGTGAGGAGTACAAAGACGAGTGTGTCTTGCCTACAGTCAAGCATGGTGGTGGGAGTGTCATGGTCTGGACCTGCATGAGTGCTGCCGGCACTGGGGAGCTACAGTTCATTTAGGGAACCATGAATGCCAGCATGTACTTTGACATAATGAAGCAGAGCATGATCCCCTCCCTTCAGAGACTGGGCCGCAGGGCAGTATTCTAACATGAGAAGGACCCCAAACACACCTCCAAAACAACCACTGCCTTGCTAAAGAAGCTGAGGGTAAAGTTGATGGATTGGCCAAGCATGTCTCCAGACCTAAACCCTACCCTATTGAGCATCTGTGGGGCATCCTCAAATGGAAGGTGGGGAGCGCAAGGTCTCTAACATCCACCAGCTCCGTGATGTTGTCATGGAGGAGTAGAAGAGAACTCCAGTGGCAACCTGTGAAGCTCTGGTGAACTCCATGCCCAAGAGTGTTAAGGCAGTGCTGGAAAATAAAGGTGGATACACAAAATATTGACACTTTAGGCCCAATTTGGACATTTCCACTTAGGGGTGCACTCACTTTTGTTGCCAACGGTTTAGACATTAATGGCTGTGTGTTGAGTTATTTTGAGGGGACAGCAAATGTACAGTTATACAGGCTGTACACTCACTACTTTATATTGTAGCAAAGTGTCATTTCTTCAGTGTTGTCACATTAAATGATATAATAAAATATTTACAAAAATTTGAGGGGTGTACTCACTTTTGTGGGATACTGTACATCCTTCCCAGCCTCTATAAAACTATAGCCTGCTTAGCCGTCTACTTAAATTACTAGAAACAGCAAACTCGATAGGTTTACATTGAAGTGCTGTAGGAGTATGTATGTATTGGGTACTTGTAAAGCGCAGCTAATCACCCGTAAGGGTCTCAAGGCGCTGCTCATTTTATCAATCTCGGAAGGATGAAAGGCTGAGTGGACCTAGCCGAGGATCGAACCTGAAAACCTTGGGTTACTACAGAGCTCAGCCACAGTGCCTTAGCATGCTGAGCTATCTGTCCGACCTTTTGTATTTTAGGGGAAACAATTTATCACCGAGTTAAGGTTACTGTTTAATGGTATAACCAAAACCCACTAATTTCATATATATTTATTAAATTGTGTAAAGTTTACTCCAGAGAATTTTCTTTTGTTTCCTTATGCAAGAATACCAGGCTATGACAAAGTTATGCTATCTTCCACTAGGTTCAGCTATTTATACTATTTTGCATCACATTAATCCTATTGTTCTAGCTAACTATCTTGGACCCTGAAGAGACCTCCTCTATAAAACATCAGCATTAATTGGTCCAAAAGTAATTACTAAGCCCACAGAACTGGTATATTGCGACATGCACCTTTAGAGTTACATAAGTCCTTTACACAATTTACTCCCTGCTACTAATATAGCTTGATAAAGAGACCTTATAGAATCTCCCGAACAATTACTCCGCTCTGTATTTGGTCGCTGTTAACCGCAGCCTCACTGGCCATATACTTTAAATATGTTTAATAGTCAGCATTCATGGGTTCTATCAGAATAACTTTATCATGTTAACTTTTATAAATAGCGGTTCCCTCGAAATGACCGCAATTAATATAAGAATTACATTATTCTATATATAGAGGCCTCATTCCTTATGTTAAAGAAATTTTATAAGGTTATGATTAATAGAGAATTTTATTCTATATAGATATTCATATAAGTTTGCCAATGAGGCCTGAACCAAGCAACTTGTTTGTGCATATAACCATGTGTCTCATAGGATGATGTGTACAATTATGTATACCTGTATCATAGCAATTTAAGAATTATATACTAATTGACATGCTTATTTTTCCTTTTCTCCCAAAAACCATTAGATTCTTTAGCGATTGTTTTAATTGGCAATTTATTCTTACAGTTTGAAGCTTTTCACTAAGTTGTATCTATATTAGATATTTCATATATAAAGGTTTCATTTTGATACAGGAATTTATATAATGTTATGAGTACTAGAGAATCTTATCCTATACTGTTATGTATAAAAGTTGGGTAGTGAGACTTGAACCATACAAGTTGTTTGTACGTAAAACCATATGTATATTGATGTATACATTTGTAAGATTATATATATTGTGCATTTTCATGCTGTTATTCATGTACTATGAAAAATCCAATAATAAAAAAAAAAAGTGGACAAACCCCTGTCAAGGACATCCTGGAAAAACTGAAGGATTCTAGGAATTTTAAAGGATACCAAAAAAAACCACTGGAAGAACACCACTTAAAATATGCTTTCCAATCTTGTGTTAAATCTCTTATCATATCAAGTCGAAACCTGCAGGCTAGACAAGCATAAACAGGATAACTATCCCAGCAGCTAGCAAAGAGCTCTCCAAGAGAACACCAAGCCATCTGAACAGGAACTCGCATGACCAGCTTCCATAATACTGGGCTCCAAGGAGCGTCCAATCCCAGCACCAGACGCCGTTCGAAAAGAGGGGGACATCAAAAGTCCTCCCACCGAAGGGGAGGACAGACTCAAGAAGAAAACGGTCAACACTGCATAGAGTAATCGATCCCTGGCCTTCCCTCCAGGGTAATGGTCCCAGCCCAAAGGCTAGTAAAGACTGAAAACAAGAGTCCCAAACCTCTGGAAGAAAAAGGATGGATCTACGAGGAGGAAAACCCCCGAGTAGAACTCTGACCGCCACTAAAAACAGCATGCTACCGTGAGTCAGGACAGACTACATGCTCGGGCACGAGACCCCTTACACTGCTGTCTTCCATAAAGAGGAACACTTCCCAAAAGAAGAGAGTTCTCAGACCCCCAGCATCTAAATATCAGAATCCAACAGGGAACAGGAGCCTTCCAGAGTACAAAATCCCAGCCTCCTGCTGCAGGGACGGTGGAACCAGTCACTACTCCACATGTCCCTTTCCAGTATTCTGAAACGCAAGAAGGGAAAAACCCCTACAAGGCATCACAGACACTGAGGTAACTCCGAATCAGGAGAACACACAAGAACCCATCCCCCACTCTAGGAGAGAAGGGAACTAAAGCAATGGAAACCACCCTACCATAGAGGCGAGACCCCTCGGCCAATATCACCAAACCAGTTGAAGAGACACCTGGAGTTTACAGGAACATCAAATGCGCCAGAAAACCAGTAGGGATCCGTCAGAGAGACCTAGAACCTCAACCTTAGGCAGATAGGAATCACCGATGAGAAAAGAACCCCGCCCCCAAAGACCAAACCGTCCACACCCGATCCAGGGAGAGACGTGGTCCTAGGCCAGAATCCTCGAAAAACGGAATCGATCGAAGGATATAACTTCCTGAGGAACACTAAGCTGCCTCCTATGATTAGGAGCACACCATCTAAAGTCCGTAGACTTGGCGACCTAGCGACAGCCTTAAACCCAAGAGTCTGAAAGAACTCCTGACCAGTTTAAGAATTCGGCACCCAGTGCTCCTGGATAGCAAGGAAAATCTCAAAGACAAGCTTAGCCACATGTTACACACGCTGGCAAGGTAGCAACCAACACTTCAAGGTGGATGTGAACCCTGAATCCTCTGCTTGCCATCCCAGTGAGCTAGAAGTAAAACACCCTCCACGAAGCCCCAATGGGGAACGGAGGATAAATGTTAAATTACCTGACCCCAGAAGGGCAACCGTCTGTAACTAACCTCGGCCCTTCACTGTTAAGGCCCAAAGGCTAGAATTGCAATGAGGTCGCAGAAAACACCCGAGCATCGAAGACCAAGGTCAGACCAAGGGTAGATCCCATATGGAAGAGACAACAGCCTCCAGGGATCCTTGCAGGATCGATCTCCCAAAAACCCCTTTAACAGGGTAAAAGCTGGAACCTCGCAGCTCCCCACAGAAGGCAGGTAAGCCCGTACACTCCACCTCTTAGAGCAACGCAACTTTGAGCAAAGGAAGAAGGACATGTCCGCACTTCCAGACCAGATGACCCACCCAAGGCGGGAAGGAAGGAGACTCAGCCACCGCAAGACAATGTTATTAGGTTAATGAGTAAGCATCCGGAAGAACCTCATGTGAAGATGCAAATCGTTCACCACTCGGAGCACTAGACCACAGAGGTTATTCACATCTCCCAATTCCAAAGAAATGGAAACTATGGTTCCGAGACCCCATGGACCTGTAAGAACCATGATGCCGCCTGAAAAGACAGATCCGTATCCCAGGCGAGTAGCCAGAAAAAGCCAACCTTAGATCGGCACTCACAACCCTCCATGTAGAAGCGTATCTACACACTAGGCCTTCATACTTCGAAATAGGATGCGAGCCTGGAGTCCATATCAATAGGCGAAGTGACATTCAGAATCTGACAGGATTAAATCAGCACCACAAGGGTGAGATGAACCCAAGTAACAGCAGAAAGCGCCCGACAAGTACCTGGCTGGTATAAGGATACTCCAGAACTGTCCAAGGTCCAAGAGAATTCGACCCGAAGGTTCGATAACTGAACTTATCACTTTGTTATTCAAAAAGTGTGCAACTTCTGTGGAAGTGCCCACGCGACCACAAAATCGCAAGTATCGGTTCCAGAGAAAAACGGTTTTCAAAACGGAAATCTATCAGACATGAACTTAAGAAAAAACAAATCAAACATATCTATCCAGATCAAAAGCACCTGTGGGTGAACGCCCAAGGTGAATGAGAACGCCAAAGGGACCAGCCGATCAGAGGCCCCATTCACCCAAGCGCAGAACAGGAACCAAAACATAAATAAAAAAAGTAAAACGGAGACATTAAGGAGATTATCTTCATGCCCAAACGTCATATCCAGTTTGCCATCCAGCAGCTAAGGCCTCAGATCCCTTCGGCCCACAAGGACTGGGATCCTCTAACCGCCAAAACATGTCTTAAAAGAATACAAAGACATGCCAGCCTATAACGGAAGGCAAAATCATTCCTCGCCGGATCAATGAAAAGACCTTGCCTCAGAGGAAAACGCTTCCCCAGGAGGCCAAACTGAATCAGGCGATCCCACGCCCGATGGGCCCTGGTTAACAGAACACGGACAGTATCTTAGAAATATTTCACTTGGGAGATATAAATGAGTCAGCGCCATAGAAATGGCCATGCGGAACCGTGCCGTAACCTCTGGAGGAAAACAAGCCACCCTCCGGAGCAAAGGCCATAGGGACAACTGCTTGCGTAGCCAAGAAAGGATTTGGGGCACGCGCCTCACGGGACATGGAGGTGGACGGCTCAACGCACTCTAAGCTCCCTGAGTCGAGAGAAGAGAGTACTCTAGAACGGCAATCGGAACATAACTGATGGGCATTGATTACCCGGGCCATTTCATATTCATCACAAGATGCATTCTCCGTATTGGAGACATTCATGTCTAAGAAATCAGAATCCTCCATAATCTTGGGATTACAAAAATGACAAATACTAACTGGCACCCCTTTTAAACCCCCAATGGCTGGGGCACTCACCACCTCCTGTGAACCAGACAACCCGCGAGTTAGACTCTGTTGCCATACAGTCAGCATACGGAAGTGAGAAACAACGTAACTGCACCCGTCACGAGGTGCACCGTGCCAGTCACAAAAAGGGTGCGCAATCTCAAGAGATTGCGTCATTAAGATAAGGCTGTTATGTTCCGTAAAGCCATGAGTCTAGGTATTGCTACACATTCGCAGATAGAACCATATAACAAACATGATTAAAGTCCACCCTGTTCAATATCCCCCCTCAGGAGATATTTACCCATGATTTCTTATTAAGATAAAAGGAGTCCCACTGGGACCCTACCTTGTTTCGTTAACATTACATTCACATATTTAAATAAAATTAAACAATCTTACCGGAAATCTACGCCGTGGAACAGGAACACGGCCCTTCAAGTGTGACAGATAGTAGCCTCGCTTCTGACATGGACTTGAGTGAATAAAGGCAGGCAGCGAAACTCGTCAATGCCGATTGCCAAGGAGCTGTTAATATGAGTCGGGATAGTTTCGCAGGAAAACTCTCCCTGCATCTCCGGACTTTAACTTTCATCCAAGCTCTGAGAGGCTGACAGGATTACTTAAAACTCCAGTCCCATTTTGAAGAGTACTACCCTCCATAAGAGACCATCTTTAACCTTTCGACATTTCTCTGCCAACCTCCTGTGACGAAAGGCAAAGAATGACTGGGGAATGAGGGAAGTGGGGGAGGTATTTAAGCCTGTGGCTGGGGTGTCTTTGCCTCCACCTGGTGGCCAGGTTCTGTATTTTCCAAAAATAATGAAAGTAGCTGTGGACTCTTCCCGTTTAAGAAGAAAAAAAGATATACTAAAGGATCTCTACAAATAGTGAAAATGTTCATGACCAATGTTAAGTATCTGCATGAAAGAACTTTAGTGCATATAAATTATACATAACATAGGTAAACCGAGATACCAATCGATTTTATCTCTAAAGGATCTCTACATATAGTGAAAATACTCATGATCAATGTCAAGTATCTGCATTAAAGAACCTAAATTACACATAACGTAGGTATAAAAGAGATACCAGTAGCTCAAATTTATAACGGATCGTCAATGTTGTATTACAATACAGATAAAACCTGCAAACTGCAATAGGAAATAAACAGGCCTCAAAGTGAGCAGGTGTGGGGTGTTACATTGTGCCTTTACACACAATGGTCTATGGGGACTGTGTTATTACTATAAATATATATGTATATGCTTATATACTGTACATGTATATTTATGTGTTAACGTGTATATACACAAATATATATGTATATATTCATATGCATATATAGTTAAACTTTTCTGCCCATCGTTGCTTGTATTTTTGTGCACTCCACTCGTAATCTAGGCCTATATGTTTCCATATATAGAAAAAATATTGCTGGCATAGATGTAGAAGTTTAATTATTATTAATTATTTTTATTGCATTATTTTTATTTATAACCTTTTTTTATTATTTTTATTTATAACCTGGCACTCTCTCTTTCATGTGATCAAGGTTATAATTGGCAGGCTGGGCAGTGTAAGAGGTCATCACTATGGGTATTATATACTATGATGCCATTACACAATTGCACCTACCGGGCACTCAATTAGGAAGAGGTTGGGCTACACATGTAGGTTAGAAAAAAACAATTTATGCTTACCAGATAAATTCCTTTCCTTCCTAGCAGGGAGAGTCCACAACTTAATTCCTTACTGTTGGGAAATACAACACCTGGCTACCAAAAGGAGGCAAAGACACCCCAGCCAAAGGCTTAAATATCCCTCCCACTTCCCCTATCCTCCAATCATTCTGCCGAGGGAACAAGGAAAAGTAGGAGAAACATGAGGGTATAAAGGTGCCAGAATAAATAATATAAAAATGGAACCGTAAATTAAATTACGGATGGGGCCGTGGACTCTCCCTGCCAGGAAGGAAAGGAATTTATCTGGTAAGCAGGGAGAGTCCACAACTTCATTCCTTACTGTTGGGAGTGTGTGTGTAAAGTGTGTAAGGAGGACCAGGTAACTGCCTTACAAATCTGATCCATAGAGGCTTCATTCTTAAAAGCCCAGGAGGAAGCCACTGCTCTAGTGGAATGAGCCGTTATCCTCTCAGGAGGCTGTCGCCCCACTGTCTCATAAGCTAGGCAGATGACACTCCTCAACCAGAAAGATAGGGAAGTCGTAGTAGCCTTCTGCCCCTTATGCTTCCCCATATAGATGACAAACAAAGAGGAAGATTGTCTGAATTCCTTATTAGCCTGAAGATAGAACTTCAAGGCACAAACCACATCCAGATTGTGAAGCAAGCATTCCTTCGCTGAAGGATTAGGACACAAGAAAGGAACAACAATTTCTTGATTAATGTTACGATCCGACACCACCTTAGGGAGGAACCCTTATTTAGTAAGTAAAACCGTCTTATCAGCATGGAAAACAAGATAAGGGGAGTCACATTGTAGAGCAGAAATCTCAGAAACCAGCAAAAAAAGATCCTTCCAAGATAACAATTTAATGTCAACAGTATGCATAGGCTCAAACGGAGCCTGCTGCAAAACACTAAGAACAAGATTTAGGCTCCAAGGCGGAGCCCCAGATCTAAACACAGGTCTGATCCTAGTCAGAGCCTTAACAAAGGACTGCACATCCGGAAGGCTCAGCTAATCTCTTGTGCAGTAACACTGACAGGGCTGATATCTGTCCCTTCAGGGAGCTAGTAGATAGACCCTTCTCCAGTCCACCCTGGAGAAAAGATAAAATTCTGGCAACCTTAACCTTATGCCAGGAAAAGCCACGCTCTTCCCACCAGTACAAGTAAGTCCTCCACACTTTGTGGTAGATACGACGAGTAACTGGCTTATGAGCTTGAACCAGAGTGTCGCTAACACTCTCAGAGAACCCTCTCTTGGCTAAGACTAAGCATTCAATCTCCACGCAGTCAGTCTCAGAAAATCTACATTTTGATGAACGAAGGGACCCTGTATCAGCAGATCTCTGCAACAAGGTAACCTCCACTGAGGAGATGAGGACATCCCCACCAGATCCGCAAACCACGTCCTTCGCAGCCACAATAGAGCAATCAGAATCACTGATGCTCGCTCCTGCTTGATGCGAGCCACCACACAAGGGAGAAGCGGTAATGGAGGAAAGAGATATATAAGTCTGAACCTCCATGGTACTGATAGGGCATATATCAATTCCGCCTGAAGATCTCTCGACCTCGACCCGTAACTGGGTAACTTGGTATTGAGGCGGGATGCCATGAGATCTATCTCCGGCGTCCCCCACTCACTGCATATCTCTGCAAACACCTCGGGTGGAGAGACCATTCCTCCGGGTGAAAGGATTGCCTGCTGAGGAAGTCCGCTTCCCAGCGGATTGCTGACAGCGTATATCTGAGTCTCCGCCCACTCTAGTATCTGAGATACTTCTCTCATCGCCAAGGAACTTCTCGTTCCCCCCTGATGGTTGATGTAGGCAACCGAGGTTATATTGTCTGATTGGAAAATGATAAACTGGGAAGAACCCAGAAGGGGCCAAGCCTTCAAGGCATTGAAGATTGCCTGGAGTTCTAATATATTTATCGGAAGAGAGGACTCCTCCTGAGTCCACAGTCCTTGTGCCTTCTTGGCACCCCAAACGGCTCCCCAGCCAGAAAGGCTTGCGTCCGTAGTCACAATCTCCCAGGACAGTCTCAAGAAGCACATGTCTTGGGACAGATGATCTGGACAGAGCCACCCAGAGAGCGAGTCTCTCGACAGGTTGTCCAGCACAATCTGTTGATACAAATCTCAATGGTTGCCATTCCATTGTCTCAGAAGGCATAGTTGTAAGGGTCTGAGATAGAATTTGGCAAAAGGAATGATGTCCATACATAAGTCTGATCACCTCCATACACCGAGCCACTGGGGGTCTCAAGGAGGCCTGAATGGCAAGACATGCAGTAATTAGCCTGCAACGTCTCTAATCTGTGAGGAATATTCTCATGGATATGGAGTCTATTATTGTCCCCAGGAAATTCACCTTTGTACTTGGAGTAAGAGAACTCTTTTCCAAGTTTATATTCCATCCATGTGATCGAAGAAGATTGAGAAGGGAATCCAAATGTTCTTCTGCTAGACGAAAAGATGGTGCCTGCACCAAGATATTGTCCAGGTAAGGCGCTACTGCAATACCTTGTGTTCTAGCAACCCCAGAACCTTCATAAATATCCTTGGAGCAGTAGCTAGGCTGAACAGAAGAGCTATGAACTAGAAGTGCTGGTCCAGAAAGGCAAACCTCAGAAACTGAAAATGTTCCCTGTGTATCGGAACGTGAAGGTGTACATCCTTTGGGTCTATGGTGGTCCTTCCTGAACCAGAGGAAGAATTGACAATATTGTCTCCATCTTGAAAGAAAGTACTTGTTTAGGCACTTTAGGTCCAGAATTGGACAAAAAGTTCCCTCCTTCTTTGGAACCATGAAAAGTATCACAGAACAGTACTTAGGGGCTAATTATCTCAAGGTCTCTGGTCTAAGGAGATGCTCGCCAGTACTTCTATTTCCCCGGTGTAATTATCTAAAGCCACTGTTTACACAGATAACATGGCATCTTGCTAAGGGGCATATACTGCATTTTTGTACGGAAAGTAGATGCATACATTACAAAACTGTACAATTAAATTTGTAATTTATGAATTATACAAAACAAATAATTGAACCATTCACACAAAAATGCACAGGAAATTTTTGTTTCCCTAAAACAGAACTTTTTTCACTTTCTGCAAAGAGATTTTTTTTTTGTGAAATTCAATTCAATTTTAAAATTAGGCAGTTACATTAAAGCTCCAGCTCAATTGCAATGTGTTTAATGACTGGAGAATAAAGCAGATTTTAAAATTGTATAATATAATGCAGCAGATGAAAATTGCCTTGCAAATAATCTCTAGAGAAAAAAAAAAAGACATTGTTAAGTTTTAAAAATGTCTATGGAATAAATTTGTTTCCTTTGCTCTTGGTGTAACATCACAATTTTTTTTACAAGCACAGATACTTCATATTTTGCTATCTCTTTCTTTTACTGATCAATGCAGCCTTTATAACATATAACATCAATAAATACAGAAATTTTAAATAAGAGATTTTTTTTTTTTTTTTTTTTAAATTTAGACAGTATGACCAGTAGAGCAAAGGAGAGACTGGCCAATAAGAATACAAGTGACAATCACCAACTGTCCAATACAAAATATAACGTCCTCTTTTGCTGCTGTTGACAGATAAGTACACCAAATTTCAATGCTCCTCATTTTATCCTTTATTTATCATTTAATAAACCTCACCTGTTTATTTTTTATCCTAAATTATTATAATTCATATGTTATTCCTCCTTCATTTCTTTAAATTTTCTCCAATTTCGTTTCAATTAAAAAAAAATCAATTTGTTTAACAAATCTTTTATTTTAATTTTCTCATTTTTCATTTCTATTTAATTTTTTCATTTATTTAAATGTGATGCCGCTTGCGCTATTGATCCATTTCACTGCGCTTTATACCCGTTTATTATTTATTTTTTTACCCGATTTCTGTGAATCATCCATTTTTTCTCTCTTTGTCCGCTCACGTGACCACCGCCATTTTGTGGGAGTATCTTGCGATGTCACGTGCCTCCATTTTTCCGCCTTCATCAGCATCCATCCTTGTAACAGACATCATAGCCGCAGTCTCTTCTGTTACATTGAAATATTTATGCAATATCGCTTCTGTTTTTGATTATATTTGTTGTAATACTTGTTATTAGGACTTTGTCTGCCATCCCCAGAGGCAGAACTTTTTTTCATTTCCTACAATGAGAATTTGTTAGTGAAAATTTTTATGCAGTGTCTCTAAGGAGCCGGTGTTGCTGTTTGTTGCCCTTACTCGGTGTGCATGAGGACAGCTTCATGTACAGCCTCACTGATGTCTGCTGTACGTTCCCACAGTGTCAGTCTGCCTGGGAACCTGCTCTACTGTACTGCTGGGGTCTATATGCTTATTTTGGAGGGGCTGCTGCTCCATGCTTCTACTGCTGATGTATACTATATGCTTCCTAAAGGATGGCACTTAGAAATTAGTATATACAGTATACTGTATATTATTTATTTATTACAACCTTAGAGTTGATTCCAGTAAAGAGATCCAAAAAAAAAAAAAAAACACTGGAAGAACAAATAATATAATACACACTTATTTAAAAATAATTATGTTATACATGACAAAGGCTGAAGCTTTTCCCAAATGAGTTAAAGGGATATTCACAGTATTCTGAAAAAAAGCTTGGTAAGGGTCCACAACCCAATTTTTCCAATACTGTGCATATCCAATAAACTTATTTGGTAAAGTTTCAGCTTCTGTGATCTCTACACACACATTATACACAAACAACATACACACACACAACATACACACACCATATACACACACACATACACAACATATACACACACCATACAGACACACAACATACACACACACACATTTATTAAAGAACAAAAAAAAAAAAATCTGTCTGCTAAGTATTTTGGTTGGATCCTATACTCCTAGAATACATTTGTTTAGCCCCGACTTACCTTTTCTGCAATGTGCTGTTACCCTGTACCGCACTGGATTTCAGGAAGGGGAGGAAATGCAAGAGAGAGGAAAATAGTAAATATATACATTGAGATAGAACGGAACAGTGACACCTGCAAAGATTATCTGAATCGCACCTTCCCACTGGCAGGGGAAGGTAAATATTGAGAGTTTCTAAGCCTAAGCAATTTATGATTAAAGATTCCTCATCTTCCTACTCTTCTAATGATTCAGATATTGATTATAATTTAGTTTCATCTGATGATTCCCCCTATAAACAAGAAACCAATGAAATGATTACAAAAATTAAAACATTTAGAGGAAAATGAGCGTATTTTTAAAGATGCCCTTGGAAATATCCGGACTCATTACACCACCCCAGATCAGCTGAATGGGGGCCAGATTTGGATACTGCAAAATTTGGGGAACATCATATTAGAGTTCCTCTAAAACCTAAGTCAAGGAATAAAATGAGGGCTAAATGCCCTAGGCCTTTATTGCCAAAAAATAGTAATTTAACCCCAGACATTGACCCAAAAATACTTAAATGTATTGGTACCCCTGACTATAAGCTTAAAAAAGGTATAGATAAATCTTGCCTAATTTATTATAAATTTATTAATCATTTATTATTAGACTCTATTGGCCCCATAACAAAGTTATTAGAATCATCAGATAATGCAGTCACTGATAACAAATTTATTGATCCTGCCACAGTCAGAGAATGGGTGTACAGGATTTTATGTTTAGTTGGCAATACAAATGTCTCTATGACCATTGAGAGACGCAAACATATTCTTAGAAAGATCAATGTTAAAATGGTTGATTCAGCCACTAATGAACTCCATTCTGATGAAGATGGTCTCCTTTTTGGAGATTCTTTCTTGAAAGACCTAAATAAATACGCTAGTACCTTTACTACTCTTAGCGAAGTAAAATCCTCTTTTAAGAAAATATTTAAAAACAATAATTTCTCTGAGGGCCGGGAGAAGTAGAGGTCGTTTTCCCGGCCATAGCTCATTCTCAAGACCTCCTTACACACAATCACAAATTATAAAACCATACTATGGGAATCAACGACCATTCCAAGACTCTTCAAGTCAGTTCTTCCCTTCAAGATCCTGTCCTTGGAATCAGAGGAATTTCCGTTCCAGAGGGAGATCCCGTTTCCCACAAGGTAACATTTCCAAATCTTCCAAAATTTCTGAATTTTCCTTTTCCCCCTCACATAATTGGTGGAAGACTTCTTCGGTTCTCCCAGAATTGGACTCTTAATACTTAAGATCAATGGGTGATTCAGTCGGTTGGAGGAGTTCCAATTCAATTCAAATTACTTATCCAAATCCAATGTATTTTTCAAATCAAGACAGGAACCTCATTCAAAAAGAAATTACTAATTTGGCAAACAAAGAAGTCATAGTTCAAGTTCCCTTTTCTCCTGATAAATTATTATCTGACGGTTTGTCATAATTATTAATATACCTGATTCTCTGCAATTACCTTAGAGGGTTTATAATCAAATATTTGGTTCCTATCATCTTGCCAATTTTTGTGTTGTTTTGAATATATAATTTAATCATCTTTATAGTTTTATCTCTGCATTATTATCGCTTTAATTGATTATTATAGGACTGTAGTTTATTTCTCTGTATTATTTTGATTTCTTAAGTTACTATTAAATGCTAACTATTTTTCCAATCGAAATCTTTCAATAAAGATAAATTTTTTTCTTATTCATCTGGTGTCGGTATAATTAATAGACTGATAGCAACTAAAAGGATCCAGATTTTTGTTTATTATCTTTAATAAGTTATAAAAAGTGTGTCATTAAAAATCGCACCATTTCACATAATATACTTTTATAGATAAAGGTAATATTCATAGCATCTTGGAGGCACTGCTGAGATTTGAAATAGTTTATTGATTGCTGAATTTGCTGTTTTCTTGGAAATAATTAGTATTAATTATGTATTTTCTTGCAATTGTAAGTGAAAAGCAGACTTGAGTTTGTTTTGCTGTCCTTGTGTTGTTTTGAGAAGAGATAACATTTTGGCTGTTGTCCTGGATAGGAAAAATTTGTATTTTGCAGTTAAAGCTACAGTAGTTTGAGTATTTGATTAAAAGGTCTGTGTCTGGGTATGTTTCTGGTCATGATAGTAGATCCCTTTTAGGTAATTCTCATTCTATATCTGATGCTGATACAGCGGAAGTTGCGCGAAATAGAGTTTTACATCAACTCTTTCGGAAAGTTAAATCAAAGGATTCTTTTGATAATTGGTATTTGGGTTTAAAGGCAATGATCCGTGACCCAAAATATATTTTGTGTGATAACCCTGATGGTTATATGGCAAAATTGTTAGAATTGGCAAATGCTAAGGGCTCTAATGAGATAAATAAATTGATATATAATATATGGCCAATATTGTTTCCTTTGCAAGAATTTTGGGCTGACAAATATGTTCAGCAGAATGCTGAATTTACTATTGTATCAGCTGAGGTGGATATGTTGAGTAAAAAATTGTCTGAAAGCGAAAATAAGGATCCAGTCTACTACTAAGGAAATGTTGGGGCAGTTGCAGAAGTCTTTTCCTGGTGGATCTTACAATGTGCAATCACGTACCAAACGTTCACCTGGAGTTATTGCTGGACTAGTTGCAACATCCGTCATCGGTTTTTCAGCTGTTACTGCTGCGGCTGTGTCTAATTCAATTTCCATCAGTAATTTTAATCATGAAATGTCAATTTTTCGTGAACAGATGGCAACCATGATGGAGGTTTTAAAGAAACAAAAGGAGAGTTTGTCAGATATGATGTAGATTGTTAATGATACTGTTGTGACCACTAATTTGCATTCAGGTCTTTCCATCCAAGCTATAAAGGTCCAATATAAGGACAAACTAATTCAGAATGAACTGTTCCGTTTTTTGGACCCAGTGGTGTATTTTACAGGAAACTGGTTATGAGAGATCCAAAGTGGAATTGAGGCTCTTGTTGAGGGACGTATTCCATTATATTTTGTCAACAAGGAAATTATAAAAACAATGCTTTTAAGAGCTTATGGAAAGGATGTTGATGAAATGCAAATAAACATTGCTTTTGATGCTGGTTCTGCTTTGCCACTCTACATTGATCCACAAAACAAGGAACTTTGTTTTCTAATAAAGGTGCCACATGTCATTTAATGATATTTATCAATTGAAAGTTGTACATAATGTGGGTACTTGGAAAAATAATATACATGTGCAAATCCAAACCCCAAGTGTGGTGGCATATCAATCCCGTACATCTAGCCCGTATTTGGTTCCCAAACTTGAAACTTGTGTTAAGTTTAAGGATCATAATTATTTATGCCCTGGTAAACCTTTCCTAAATGATGCTTCAAAAGCACTATGTGGTGTCAGGTTTATGTCACAGGTTCAGGAACAATGTGAAGTGACTATGACTAAGACTGATGACTTTGCTCAAACTATAGCTGTGTTGGTAAAATATAAGTGGTTAGTGAGTACAAATCTGAAGAATATGACTGTTACTTACATAATGCATGGTGGAGTTTATACAATAACAATACCTTATAATGTGATGCTCATACAGGTACCTAAAGATCACCTTGTTACCATTGGTGATATTACTCTTTTTTATATTGAGTCTTCAGTATTAGATGGTGAAGTAGAAGTGGTAGATGCCTTCCAAGGCCATGAGATTCCTATAGATGCTGAGTTAATGTATCTCCTTAATCATAAACCTAATCATACTGTAAAGATGAACATCCGCAAAGATGACATCTATTTTTGATTTCATGTATCCTACATTTAGTGGCTGGATGTCTCCTTTTAAAATTTGGAACTAGAAGATGGGTGCAATAATGTCCATTTTTGATATATTCATTGTAATTTTGAATTGTGGGTTAATGATTCTATGGTATAAGAATTTCAAGAGGGGAAAATACCCTCCTCTTAGTCTTCAGATGGTTGACCATAATAATCGCCCATATAAGACAGTGATCTAGACTAATCTCATCCATCCTAGTCGAAGTAAGATAGTCTAGATGAGGGGGAATATGTCATGAATTTTTCATGACAGAACAGACTCCATGTTGTTTTTTTTTTATTTAAGTCTAAACAGGGCTCAACTATTATGACATTGTATTTTGTTTTCCTCAGTCTTGCTGACTGAGAAGTTTCATATCAATATGTTTTCCATTATTCAAGGTAGTTTACTTGCTTAGGCCCCAGCTAGTCGCTTATTTCTGTAAATAAGTGCAGTTTATAACCTTGATTGTAGTCTAGGAATGTTGGGGTAAACATAAATATAACAAGTATTTTTCTAATATTTTTACCCTATATGCGAGAGCCATCTACTGTTAGAACAATAATATTTAATCTAATTAATTTTACGTTAATTAATGATTAAAATATTATAATTAATGACTCCTCCTAGATGAGAGAATGGGAATATATAGGGTCTAGCCTAATGGGTGGGGGTCGTTTTCCTGTGTTTTGGAACTGGTCACATAATATATGGAGTTGGTAATTTGCTAATCAACTACAGAGGTCCGAGATTATTGGATTATAACTGCTGAGGCTAGTTTAGCCCACTTGGACAGACCTACGACCTGACAGTTTGATTCCTGTCTGAAAAGGGGGAATTTATTACTTTGGTGATGTATGAAATTGAGTCACTATAAATGTTAATGTCATTAAGATTTACACTTTACATTTATGTAAAATACCGTTGTCTATTTGATCAGGTAAATTAATTAATTGCTTTATAGCCTGGTGTTTTCCTTTTAAAAATTCCTACCACCTGGTCTTATTTGTTGACAATAACATCGGGTGAAACAGGAATTATGATAAATTATTATCTGACTGTCATAATTATTAATTTACCTGATTCTCTGCAATTACCTTATAATCAAATATTTGGTGCCTATCATCTTGCCAATTTTTGTGTTGTTTTGAAAATATAATTCAATCATCTTTATAGTTTTATCTCTGCATTATTATCGCTTTAATTGATTATTATAGGACTGTAGTTTATTTCTCTGTATTATTTTGATTGCTTAAGTTACTATTAAATGCTAAATATTTTTCCAATTGAAATCTTTCAATAAAGATAAATTTTTTTGTTATTCATCTGGTGTCGGTATAATTAATAGACAGATAGCAACTAAAAGGATTCAGATTTTTGTTTATCTTTAATAAGTTCTAAAAAGTGTGTCATTAAAAATTGCACCATTTCACATAATATACTTTTATAGATAAAGGTAATATTCATAACACTTTTTCTAAGCAATTTGTTTCTAGTCAAAAATAAAAAACGGTTAGTTTCGTCCTGTGATAAATTTAAAAACTCTGAACTCTTTTGTTGCTTATCATCATTTCAAAATGGAGGGTATCCACCTTCTCAGGGAATGTTTAATAGACAACGATTGGTTAATAAGATTAGACCTATCAGATGCTTATTTCACTATTCCTATAAATCAATCCCATTGGAAATATCTAACCTTCAATTGGAAAGACCAATTTTGGAGTTTTACCTGCCTTCCTTTTGGCCTTTCCTCTGCACCTTGGATATTCACAAAACTCCTGAAAGCAGTAGTTTCTTGGTTGAGAATGAGAGGAATTCAGATCATTATTTATCTGGACCACATTCTCATCATGAACCAGAATCCCGTTCTGTTAAAAGAACAACTAAACACAACCATCTCTCTCTTAGAAAATTTGAGATTTTTAATTAACAAAGAAACATTGATTCTAATTCCCTCAAATTCTCTTATCTTTTTTGGGTTTCCAAATAAATAAATTAATTCAACTCTCAGCCTTCCAATTCAAAAATTTAAGAATATCAAAAAAGAAATAGCCAAATTATTAACAAAACATCTAGTTTCCACCAGGTCAATAGCCAGAATAGTAGGGTTACTCTCATCCTCTATTCAGGCTATTTTTCCTGCTCCCTTAGATTATTGATTACTTCAATGCTTAAAAATCTTTTAATAGCAAAAAGGCCTTTTCTACAATCATTTTATTCCTCTATCATCAGAAGCAAAAAAAGAACTTCTATGGTGGCTAACAAACATAGAAGCCCGTTATGGAAGAGCCATCTTCAGGAGTTCTCCCGATCTAGTGATAGAATCACACGTGAGCGGTTCCTGTTGGGGTGCCCGTTGCGACCTTGCATCACCGGAGGCAAATGGTCTCTTGGAGAAAAGAAACAACATGTAAGTTGTCTGTAACTTTTGGCAGGTTCCTTTGGAGTCAACAGTTTTTCAAAGATTTCTGCCCCAATATCCATTCTCCTTCGTATGGACAACGTTTCTGCAGTTTGTTACTTAAATCACCTGGGAGGTACCAAATCCAGAAATCTTTCGATCACCACCAAGGAGTTTATTTACCTTTGCCTAGACAAAAATATATCGACCAAAGCGGAATATATTCCAGGCCTCTTCAACACTTCAGCAGACTGGGGGATCTCGTTTTCTGAGAGATGCGAGCGCTTGGAAGTTGAATCAAAATATTTTTCTTTCTCTTTAGAATTTGAGAGGTCCTTTTTTCTATGTATTTATTTGCCTCTTGTTTGAACTTCCAATTTCGCCCATATTTCAGTTGGCGTCCAGATACAGAAGCCAAAGCGACAGATGCCTTTCTTCAGAATTGGCCCCCTCTAGGCACCTATGCCTTCTCTTATTTTTCCAATGATTGCGAGAACTATTTTGATTATTCAGAGGGACCAACTATCACTACTGATAATCACCCCCCTTTGGCCAACTCAACCTTGGTACCCTTCTCTTCTGGAAATGTCTTACCTTAGTGCTGCGGAATCTGATAGCGCTCTACAAATACCTGATAATAATAATAATAATACTTTCCTCCTCTCCTACCTCATTCTCAAGATCTTCTTACAGACCCCAACGGGAACTTTCACAATCTCATTATGTCTCAAACTCTCTTAGCCTGGATGATATCAGGGAAGCCTATTCTCTTGACGGACTTTCAGAAGGGGCTAAACTCCTCATTTAAAATTCCATTGTACCAGGTACCAAAAAATGCTACCGTTTCAGTAATCTTAAAGGAAAAATAAATTTACAGCCTCTGCATTAATGTTAACGATTACCGTATATGAGATATTTATAGTCGCTAATTATTTTTTTTTAAAATTATGATGATTTTAAAGTTATTTATATCATAAATTGCCTACCAGATTCCGTTGTTACTCCTCCCACCCGACCATTTCTGTATCTCTGTACATTACACGTAAGATCGGTCCCACTCGCTCTTACGTGTACCTTCCTGCGCGTTCTCGTTCGTCTCGTCCTATCGCGCATGCGCATAACTTTTTACTTGCTGTATTTCGTGCATGCGCAAAAAAAACTCCATGGATACATATTGTAAGAATGAATCAGTCAATTTATTCTTTTGTAGCGTTTCAGTGATCGTTTGATCAATCCGTCTGCTGCAAAAAACAGAATTTATGCTTCTCTCTCTTGTGATGTATCGAGTCAACGGATTCATCCATACTTATGGGATATTCTCCTTCCCTACAGGAAGTGGCAGAGAAAGCACCCACAGCAGAGCTGTCCATATAGCTCCTCCCTTAGCTCCACCCCCCCAGTCATTCGACCGAAGGCTAGGAAGAAAAAGGAGAAACTATAGTGTGTAGTGGTGACTGAAGTTTTTTAAATAAAAATATACTACCTGTCTTAAATAGACAGGGCGGGCCGTGGACTCGATACATCGCAAGAGAAAGAAATTTATCAGGTAAGCATAAATTCTGTTTTCTCTTTTAAGATGTATCGAGTCCACTGATTCATCCATACTTATGGGATACCAATACCAAAGCTTTAGGACACGGATGAAGGGAGGGACAAGACAGGTACCTTAAATGGAAGGCACCACTGCTTGTAGAACCTTTCTCCCAAAAGTAGCCTCCGAAGAAGCAAAAGTATCAAATTTGTAAAATTTGGAAAAAGTATGAAGCGAAGACCAAGTCGCCGCCTTACAAATCTGTTCAACAGAAGCCTAATTTTTAAAAGCCCATGTGGAAGCCACTGCTCTAGTAGAATGAGTAGTAATTCTTTCAGGAGGCTGCTGGCCAGCAGTCTCATAAGCCAAACGGATGAAGCTTTTCAGCCAAAAGGAAAGAGAGGTAGCCGTAGCCTTTTGACCTCTCCGTTTACCAGAATAAACAACAAACAATGAAGATGTTTGACGGAAATCTTTAGTTGCTTGTAAGTAGAACTTTAAAGCACGAACCACATCAAGATTGTGCAACAGACGTTCCTTCTTTGATGAAGGATTAGGACACAGAGAAGGAACAACAATCTCCTGATTGATATTCCTATTAGAAACAACCTTAGGAGGAAACCCAGGTTTGGTACGCAAAACCACCTTATCTGCATGGAAAACTAGGTAAGGTGAGTCACACTGTAAAGCAGATAACTCAGAAACTCTTCGAGCCGAAGAGATAGCTACTAAAAACTAAACTTTCCAAGATAGAAGCTTAATATCTATGGAATGCATAGGTTCAAACGGAACCCCTTGAAGAACATTAAGAACCAAATTTAGGCTCCATGGTGGAGCAACAGGTTTAAATACAGGCTTGATCCTGACCAAGGCCTGACTAAACGCTTGAACATCTGCCAGACGTTTGTATAAAAGAATAGACAAAGCAGATATTTGTCCTTTTAAGGAACTAACTGATAATCCCTTCTCCAATCCTTCTTGGAGAAAGGACAAACGTCTAGGAATCCTAATCTTACTCCATGAGTAACCCTTGGATTCACACCAACAAAGATATCTGCGCCAAATCTTATGATAGATTTTCCTGGTGACAGGCTTTCTAGCCTGAATCAGGGTATCAATGACCAACTCAGAGAAACCACGCTTTGATAGAATCAGGCGTTCAATCTCCAAGCAGTCAGACGCAGAGAAGTTAGATTTGGATGCTTGAATGGACCTTGGATTAGAAGGTCCTGCCTCATTGGCAGAGTCCACGGTGGAACAGATGACATGTCCACCAGGTCTGCATACCAAGTCCTGCGTGGCCACGCAGGCGCTATCAGAATCACCAAAGCTCTCTCCTGCTTGATTCTGGCAACCAGACGTGGGAGGAGAGGAAACGGTGGAAATACATAAGCCAGATTGAAGGACCAGGGCACTGCTAGAGCATCTATCAGTACCGCCTGGGGATCCCGGGACCTGGACCCATAACAAGGAAGTTTGGCGTTCTGTCAGGACGTCATCAGATCCAATTCTGGTGTGCCCCATAGCTTAGTCAGCTGGGCAAATACCTCCGGATGGAGCTCCCACTCCCCCGGATGAAAAGTCTGACGACATAGGAAATCCGCCTCCCAGTTCTCTACCCCTGGGATATGGATTGCTGAGAGATGCCAAGAGTGATCCTCCACCCATCGGATTATTTTGGTTACCTCCATCGTCGCTAGAGAACTCTGTGTTCCTCCTTGATGATTGATATAGGCTACAGTTGTTATATTGTCCGACTGAAATCTGATGAATTTGGCCGCAGCTAGCTGAAGCCATGCCTGAAGCGCATTGAATATCGCTCTCAGTTCTAGAATGTTTATCGGGAGGAGAGATTCCTCCCGAGACCATAAGCCCTGTGCTTTCAGGGATTTCCAGACTGCACCCCAGCCTAGCAGGCTAGCATCTGTCGTTACTATGAGCCACTCTGGCCTGCGGAAACACATTCCCTGAGACAGGTGGTCCTGAGACAACCACCAGAGAAGAGAATCTCTGGTCTCTTGGTCCAGATGCAGTTGAGGAGATAAATCTGCATAATCCCCATTCCACTGTTTGAGCATGCATAGTTGCAGTGGTCTGAGGTGTAGGCGGGCATAAGGAACTATGTCCATTGCCGCTACCATGAGTCCAATTACCTCCATACACTGAGCCACTGATGGCCGAGGAATGGAATGAAGAGCTCGGCAAGTGATTAAAAGTTTTGATTTTCTGACCTCCGTCAGAAATATTTTCATTTCTACCGAGTCTATCAGAGTCCCTAGGAAGGAAACTCTTGTGGGAGGGACGAGAGAACTCTTTTTTATGTTCACCTTCCATCCGTGAGATCTCAGAAAAGAAAAAACGATGTCCGTGTGAGACTTGGCTAGCTGGAAAGTCGACTCCTGAATTAAGATGTCGTCTAGATAAGGCGTCAGTGCTATACCCCATGGTCTTAGAACCGCCAAAAGGGACCCTAGCACCTTTGTAAAAATTCTGGGAGCCGTGGCCAACCCGAAAGGAAGGGCCACAAACTGGTAATGCCTGTCCAGGAAGGCGAATCTGAGGAATTGACAATGATCTCTGTGAATAGGGATGTGTAGATACGCATCCTTTAAATCCACGGTAGTCATATATTGACCCTCCTGGATCAGAGGAAGAATAGTCCGAATAGTCTCCATCTTGAAAGAATTTGTTTAGAATTTTGAGATCCAAGATCGGTCTGAAAGTTCCCTCTTTTTTGGGAACCACAAACAGGTTGGAGTAAAAACCTAGCCCTTGTTCCGCTCTTTGAACTGGGCGGATCACTCCCATGGTATGTAGGTCTTCTACACAGCATAAGATCGCCTCTCTCTTTGTCTGGTTTGCAGACAATTGAGAAATGTGAAATCTCCCCCTTGGGGGGGGAGTCTTTGAAGTCCAGAAGATATCCTTGGGACACAATTTCTAAAGCCCAGGAATCGTGAACATCTCTTGCCCAAGCTTGAGCAAAGAGAGAGAGTCTGCCCCCTACTAGATCCGGTCCCGGATCGGGGGCTACCCCTTCATGCTGTCTTAGAGGCAGCAGCAGGCTTCTTGGCCTGTTTACCTTTGTTCCAAGCCTGGTTAGGTCTCCAGACTGACATGGATTGGACAGAATTCCCCTCTTGCTTTGCTGCAGGGGAAGCTGAAGCGGGACCTTTGAAGTTCCGAAAGGAACGAAAATTATTTTGTTTGGTCATCATATTATTTGTTTTATCCTGAGGGAGGGCATGGCCTTTCCCTCCAATGATGTCTGAAATAATTTCTTTCAGTGTAGGCCCGAATAGGGTCTTTCCTTTGAAAGGGATGTTCAAAAACTTAGATTTTGATGACACATCAGCAGACCAGGACTTAAGCCATAACGCCCTGCGTGCTAAAATGGCAAAACCTGAATTCTTTGCCGCTAATTTAGCCATTTGGAAAGCGGCATCTGTAATGAAAGAATGAGCCAACTTAAGGGCCTTAATTCTATCCACAATATTCTCTAATGGAGTCTCCACCTGGAGAGCCTCTTCTAGAGCCTCAAACCAGAAAGCAGCTGCAGTAGTTACAGGAACAATGCATGCAATAGGTTGGAGAAGAAAACCTTGATGAACAAAAATTTTCTTTAGGAGACCCTCTAATTTTTTATCCATAGGATCTTTGAAAGCACAACTGTCTTCGATAGGTATAGTTGTACGCTTAGCAAGAGTAGAAATAGCTCCCTCCACCTTAGGAACAGTCTGCCACGAGTCCTGTATGATGTCAGATATGGGAAACATTTTCTTAAAAACAGGAGGGGGAGCGAACGGAATACCTGGTCTATCCCACTCCTTAGTAACAATAGTCACAATCCTCTTAGGGACTGGAAAAACATCAGTGTAAACAGGAACCTCTAAGTATCTGTCCATTTTTACACAATTTCTCTGGGACCACTATAGCTAATACCTCCTTGAGCAATAAGCGGAGGTGTTCAAGCTTAAATTTAAAGGCCGTCATATCAGAATCTGTATGAGGGAGCGTCTTTCCTGAATCAGAAATCTCTCCCTCAGATAACAAATCCCTTACCCCTACTTCAGAACATTGTGAGGGTATATCGGATACGGCTACTAAAGCGTCAGACGGCTCAGCATTTGTTCTTAACCCAGAGCTGTCACGCTTTCCTTGTAAACCAAGCAGTTTAGAGAAAACCTTTGTGAGGGTTTTATTCATAACTATGGCCATGTCTTGTAAAGTAAATGAATTTGACGCATTAGAGGTACTTGGCGTCACTTGTGCGGGCGTTACTGGTTGTGACACTTGGGGAGAGCTAGATGCTAATCCCTCATTTCCTTCTAATTGAGAATCATTTATTGCAATATTTTAAAGTGCTAAAATATGCTCTTTATAATTTATAGACATATTAGTGCAAGTGGGACACATTCTAAGAGGGGGTTCCACAATGGCTTCTAAACACATAGAACAAGGATTTTCCTTGGTGTCAGACATGTTAAACCGGCTAGTAATGAAACAAACAAGCTTGGAAAACACTTTAATCAAAGAAAATAACACTTTAAACAAAAACGGTACTGTGCCTTTAAGAGAAAAAAAGCTGCACAAACTCTGCAAAACAGTGTAAAAAAGCAGTAAACAAAACTAAATTTTTACAGTAGCATCATAAAGCCTTAGTAACTTTGCACCACTATGCAAATAAACAATTAACCCCTTAATGTAAAAACCGGATTGAAAAAACTTCAAAACCGGTAAAATAACGTTCAGCACCTTGCCACCTTTGTGGGGAAAAAACCTCTTTACAGCAGGAATCTCTGGAGAAGTAGCTGGATGCTTCTGAGGTAAATAAACTGTACAACTGAAAATAGGCCCCTCCCACCTTCATTCGATGTTATGGGGCCTAAAAAACACCACAGAGTGTTTCTTAAACTAGCCATGTGGGTTAATAACCCTTAAACAAGCCACAAAGACCCCTTAAAGTCCCTCAAAAAACGTTTTATTTGTAATTAAAACAAAACTTTTTTCCTAACAGTGTCACCAGTAACTATGAGCCCTTTATGCAAGCTTGGATTCCTCTTTTACTGAATACAGCTTACCTTTCCCTCATGGGGATATTGCCAGCCTTTTCTAGAAATAACACAGTATGTCTAGAAAAAAATAGACTGAACATACCTTAATGCAGTTTAGCCTGCAAACTGTTCCCCCAACTGAAGTTTTCCTGTACTCTTCAGCCCTTGTGAGAACAGCAGTGGATCTTAGTTACAAAATGCTAAGATCATCATCCTCCTTGCAGAAATCTTCATCCCTTTTCTACCAGAGAGTAAATAGTACTCACTGGTACCATTTAAAATAACAAACTTTTGCTTGAGAAAATAAAAACTAACATTTTTGTCACCACACTCACTTTTCCCTTCCTAGCAGGCAGAGAGAATGACTGGGGGGTGGAGCTAAGGGAGGAGCTATATGGACAGCTCTGCTGTGGGTGCTCTCTCTGCCACTTCCTGTAGGGAAGGAGAATATCCCATAAGTATGGATGAATCCGTGGACTCGATACATCTTACAAGAGAAAACAATATTTTTAAAGCGATCAGCGTTCTTAAAATTAAGAGTAAGTATCAAATGAGTATGTTATTTAACTTTTAATTCTAGATGCCTTCAAAAAAGGTAATGCGAATGCGTTTTACATGGACGCGCATATGATGCGGCCGTAATATTTCCAAAGTCGCGCATGTGCATTTTGAAAGGTGGGCGGTAATTGGGTATGTTGGGAAGCCAGTGGGGGACCAATTGAAACGGTCTCATTGCACATCGTCATCACATAACAAAAAACAAAGCACAGGCAGAGTTACGGCAAAAGGAGCGCTTGTTTTAAAAGGTACAAGAAAAACATAATTTATGTAAGAACTTACCTGATAAATTCATTTCTTTCATATTAGCAAGAGTCCATGAGCTAGTGACGTATGGGATATACATTCCTACCAGGAGGGGCAAAGTTTCCCAAACCTCAAAATGCCTATAAATACACCCCTCACCACACCCACAATTCAGTTTAACGAATAGCCAAGAAGTGGGGTGATAAAAAAGTGCGAAAGCATAAAAAATAAGGAATTGGAATAATTGTGCTTTATACAAAATCATAACCACCACAAAAAAAGGGCGGGCCTCATGGACTCTTGCTAATATGAAAGAAATGAATTTATCAGGTAAGTTCTTACATAAATTATGTTTTCTTTCATGTAATTAGCAAGAGTCCATGAGCTAGTGACGTATGGGATAATGACTACCCAAGAAGTGGATCTTTCCACACAAGAGTCACTAGAGAGGGAGGGATAAAATAAAGACAGCCAATTCCTGCCGAAAATAATCCACACCCAAAATAAAGTTTAACGAAAAACATAAGCAGAAGATTCAAACTGAAACCGCTGCCTGAAGTACTTTTCTACCAAAAACTGCTTCAGAAGAAGAAAATACATCAAAATGGTAGAATTTAGTAAAAGTATGCAAAGAGGACCAAGTCGCTGCTTTGCAGATCTGGTCAACCGAAGCTTCATTCCTAAACGCCCAGGAAGTAGAAACTGACCTAGTAGAATGAGCTGTAATTCTCTGAGGCGGAGTTTTACCCGACTCAACATAGGCAAGATGAATTAAAGATTTCAACCAAGATGCCAAAGAAATGGCAGAAGCTTTCTGGCCTTTTCTAGAACTGGAAAAGATAACAAATAGACTAGAAGTCTTACGAAAAGATTTCGTAGCTTCAACATAATATTTCAAAGCTCTAACAACATCCAAAGAATGCAACGATTTCTCCTTAGAATTCTTAGGATTAGGACATAATGAAGGAACCACAATTTCTCTACTAATGTTGTTGGAATTCACAACTTTAGGTAAAAATTCAAAAGAAGTTCGCAACACCGCCTTATCCTGATGAAAAATCAGAAAAGGAGACTCACAAGAAAGAGCAGATAATTCAGAAACTCTTCTGGCAGAAGAGATGGCCAAAAGGAACAAAACTTTCCAAGAAAGTAATTTAATGTCCAATGAATGCATAGGTTCAAACGGAGGAGCTTGAAGAGCTCCCAGAACCAAATTCAAACTCCAAGGAGGAGAAATTGACTTAATGACAGGTTTTATACGAACCAAAGCTTGTACAAAACAATGAATATCAGGAAGAATAGCAATCTTTCTGTGAAAAAGAACAGAAAGAGCAGAGATTTGTCCTTTCAAAGAACTTGCGGACAAACCTTTATCTAAACCATCCTGAAGGAACTGTAAAATTCTCGGTATTCTAAAAGAATGCCAGGAAAAATGATGAGAAAGACACCAAGAAATATAAGTCTTCCAGACTCTATAATATATCTCTCGAGATACAGATTTACGAGCCTGTAACATAGTATTAATCACAGAGTCAGAGAAACCTCTTTGACCAAGAATCAAGCGTTCAATCTCCATACCTTTAAATTTAAGGATTTCAGATCCTGATGGAAAAAAGGACCTTGTGACAGAAGGTCTGGTCTTAACGGAAGAGTCCACGGTTGGCAAGAGGCCATCCGGACAAGATCCGCATACCAAAACCTGTGAGGCCATGCCGGAGCTACCAGCAGAACAAACGAGCATTCCTTCAGAATCTTGGAGATTACTCTTGGAAGAAGAACTAGAGGCGGAAAGATATAGGCAGGATGATACTTCCAAGGAAGTGATAATGCATCCACTGCCTCCGCCTGAGGATCCCGGGATCTGGACAGATACCTGGGAAGTTTCTTGTTTAGATGGGACGCCATCAGATATATTTCTGGAAGTTCCCACATTTGAACAATCTGAAGAAATACCTCTGGGTGAAGAGACCATTCGCCCGGATGCAACGTTTGGCGACTGAGATAATCCGCTTCCCAATTGTCTACACCTGGGATATGAACCGCAGAGATTAGACAGGAGCTGGATTCCGCCCAAACCAAAATTCGAGATACTTCTTTCATAGCCAGAGGACTGTGAGTCCCTCCTTGATGATTGATGTATGCCACAGTTGTGACATTGTCTGTCTGAAAATAAATGAACGATTCTCTCTTTAGAAGAGGCCAAAACTGAAGAGCTCTGAAAATTGCACGGAGTTCCAAAATATTGATCGGTAATCTCACCTCCTGAGATTCCCAAACTCCTTGTGCCGTCAGAGATCCCCACACAGCTCCCCAACCTGTGAGACTTGCATCTGTTGAAATTACAGTCCAGGTCGGAAGCACAAAAGAAGCCCCCTGAATTAAACGATGGTGATTTGTCCACCATGTTAGAGAGTGTCGAACAATCGGTTTTAAAGATATTAATTGAGATATCTTCGTGTAATCCTTGCACCATTGCTTCAGCATACAGAGCTGAAGAGGTCGCATGTGAAAACGAGCAAAGGGGATCGCGTCCGATGCAGCAGTCATAAGACCTAGAATTTCCATGCATAAGGCTACCGAAGGGAATGATTGTGACTGAAGGTTTCGACAAGCTGAAATCAACTTTAGACGTCTCTTGTCTGTTAAAGACAGAGTCATGGACACTGAATCCATCTGGAAACCCAGAAAGGTTACCCTTGTCTGAGGAATCAAAGAACTTTTTGGTAAATTGATCCTCCAACCATGATCTTGAAGAAACAACACAAGTCGATTCGTATGAGATTCTGCTAAATGTAAAGACTGAGCAAGTACCAAGATATCGTCCAAATAAGGAAATACCACAATACCCTGTTCTCTGATTACAGACAGCAGGGCACCGAGAAACTTTGTAAAAATTCTTGGAGCTGTAGCTAGGCCAAACGGCAGAGCCACAAACTGGTAATGCTTGTCCAGAAACGAGAATCTCAGGAACTGATAATGATCTGGATGAATCGGAATATGCAGATATGCATCCTGTAAATCTATTGTGGACATATAATTCCCTTGCTGAACAAAAGGTAAGATAGTCCTTACAGTTACCATCTTGAACGTTGGTATCCTTACATAACGATTCAATATTTTTAGATCCAGAACTGGTCTGAAAGAATTCTCCTTCTTTGGTACAATGAAGAGATTTGAATAAAACCCCATCCCCTGTTCCGGAACTGGAACTGGCATAATTACTCCAGTCAACTCTAGATCTGAAACACATTTCAGAAATGCTTGAGCTTTTACTGGATTTACTGGGACACGGGAAAGAAAAAATCTCTTTGCAGGAGGTCTCAACTTGAAACCAATTCTGTACCCTTCTGAAACAATGCTCTGAATCCAAAGATTGTGAACAGAATTGATCCAAATTTCCTTGAAAAAACGTAACCTGCCCCCTACCAGCTGAGCTGGAATGAGGGCCGCACCTTCATGTGGACTTAGAAGCAGGCTTTGCCTTTCTAGCTGGCTTGGATTTATTCCAAACTGGAGATGGTCTCCAAACTGAAACTGCTCCTGAGGATGAAGGATCAGGCTTTTGTTCTTTGTTGAAACGAAAGGAACGAAAACGATTATTAGCCCTGTTTTTACCTTTAGATTTTTTATCCTGTGGTAAAAAAGTTCCTTTCCCACCAGTAACAGTTGAAATAATGGAATCCAACTGAGAACCAAATAATTTGTTACCCTGGAAAGAAATGGAAAGTAAAGTTGATTTAGAAGCCATATCAGCATTCCAAGTTTTAAGCCATAAAGCTCTTCTAGCTAAAATAGCTAGAGACATAAACCTGACATCAACTCTGATAATATCAAAAATGGCATCACAGATAAAATTATTAGCATGTTGAAGAAGAATAATAATATCATGAGAATCACGATGTGTTACTTGTTGCGCTAAAGTTTCCAACCAAAAAGTTGAAGCTGCAGCAACATCAGCCAAAGATATAGCAGGTCTAAGAAGATTACCTGAACACAGATAAGCTTTTCTTAGAAAGGACTCAATTTTCCTATCTAGAGGATCCTTAAACGAAGTACCATCTGACGTAGGAATAGTAGTACGTTTAGCAAGGGTAGAAATAGCCCCATCAACTTTAGGGATCTTGTCCCAAAATTCTAATCTGTCAGACGGCACAGGATATAATTGCTTAAAACGTTTAGAAGGAGTAAATGAATTACCCAAATTATCCCATTCTTTGGAAATTACTGCAGAAATAGCATCAGGAACAGGAAAAACTTCTGGAATAACTACAGGAGATTTAAAAACCTTATTTAAACGTTTAGATTTAGTATCAAGAGGACCAGAATCCTCTATTTCTAAAGCAATTAGGATTTCTTTAAGTAAAGAACGAATAAATTCCATTTTAAATAAATATGAAGATTTATCAGCATCAACCTCTGAGACAGAATCCTCTGAACCAGAGGAATCATCAGAATCAGAATGATGATGTTCAGTTAAAAATTCATCTGTAGGGAGAGAAGTTTTAAAAGATTTTTTACGTTTACTAGAAGGAGAAATAACAGACATAGCCTTCTTTATGGATTCAGAAACAAAATCTCATATTATCAGGAACATTCTGCACCTTAGCTGTTGAAGGAACTGCAACAGGCAATGGTACTTTACTAAAGGAAATATTATCTGCTTTAACAAGTTTGTCATGACAATCAATACAAACAACAGCTGGAGAAATAGCTACCAAAAGTTTACAGCAGATACACTTAGCTTTGGTAGATTCAGCACTTGACAGCGATTTTCCTGTAGTATCTTCTGACTCAGATGCAACGTGAGACATCTTGCAATATGTAAGAGAAAAAACAACATATATATAAAGCAAAATTGATCAAATTCCTTAAATGACAGTTTCAGGAATGGGAAAAAATGCCAAAGAACAAGCTTCTAGCAACCAGAAGCAATAAAAAATGAGACTTAAATAATGTGGAGACAAAAGTGACGCCCATATTTTTTCGCGCCAAATAAGACGCCCACATTATTTGGCGCCTAAATGCTTTTTGGCGCCAAAAATGACGCCACATCCGGAACGCCGACATTTTTGGCGCAAAATAACGTCAAAAAATGACGCAACTTCCGGCGACACGTATGACGCCGGAAACGGAAATAGAATTTTTGCGCCAAAAAAGTCCACGCCAAGAATGACGCAATAAAATGAAGCATTTTCAGCCCCCGCGAGCCTAACAGCCCACAGGGAAAAAGTCAAATTTTAAGGTAAGAAAAAAGTTAAAATGCATTATCCCAAATATGAAACTGACTGTCTGAAAATAAGGAAAGTTGAACATTCTGAGTCAAGGCAAATAAATGTTTGAATACATATATTTAGAACTTTATAAACAAAGTGCCCAACCATAGCTAGGAGTGTCACAGAAAATAAGACTTACTTACCCCAGGACACTCATCTACATATAGTAGATAGCCAAACCAGTACTGAAACGAGAATCAGCAGAGGTAATGGTATATATAAGAGTATATCGTCGATCTGAAAAGGGAGGTAAGAGATGAATCTCTACGACCGATAACAGAGAACCTATGAAATAGACCCCTTAGAAGGAGATCACTGCATTCAAATAGGCAATACTCCTCACATCCCTCTGACATTCACTGCACGCTGAGAGGAAAACCGGGCTCCAACTTGCTGCGGAGCGCATATCAACGTAGAATCTAGCACAAACTTACTTCACCACCTCCATCGGAGGCAAAGTTTGTAAAACTGAATTGTGGGTGTGGTGAGGGGTGTATTTATAGGCATTTTGAGGTTTGGGAAACTTTGCCCCTCCTGGTAGGAATGTATATCCCATACGTCACTAGCTCATGGACTCTTGCTAATTACATGAAAGAAAGTACGATATCGAGAGATGTAAAAAAAAAATGATGAATGAAACTCATACTTATTTTATGAATAATTGCAAATGCTGCCTGGTTATTGAAAAAAGTTTACTTTTCCTTTAAAAGGGAATCAGCTAGTGATTTGTCCATAAACTAATACAAAGACTAGAATGTTATGATGATTGTACACGGTGCAGCCTTTACAGTAGTATTAAATTAACTTTCAGAATAAATTCATGTCTCTGCTATCTGTAAAACTAGACACATAAATTACACTTTTGCATCTTTCCAATGGACACTTCATGTATTAATTAGTTTACACCTTTGACTCCCCTTAAATTATCCTGGTTTTGCAAGCACTATTTAGGGGTTACTTTGTGAGAGACCAATCTTTAAAATGGTAAGTAGAGGGTGGTGAACAATAGTAAAGTTGCATAGATTGTTCATTTATGTTTTTAGTCTTAGTAATATACAAGAATTAGTCTAGTGGCTATTTTCAAGTGGTCTCCCAAGCTGGAGGTTTTTGAAGTCCTGATAAAATTAGTAACATTTGCCTGTCATTTATTAATACTGGAGAAATGGCTAGAAATGCTACATCTTTTATCATATACATATTGGTGCTACTTCTAATTAGTTGACAAGAAAAACAAATCTGCACAGACCAGTAAGAGATTTTGTTCTTGTAATCAGCAGATTTTCATAAAAAAAAAAAAAATAAAGTGCACATACAGATGCAAATTATGTTTACACAAATAATAAGAGACACATTTACTTTCAGATTAAATCAAGCAGAAAATGGTAATGACTAATTTTACATTATATTACAGTCCATCCTTCATCTACAGGTCATTTGTTTGGTCAATGTGACCTGGCTTTGGCCGCAGAACCTTTTCCAAATTTGCAATATCAGAAGGAGATGTCCGGCAGCATCCACCTGCAAATGTCCACAAATAGTTAATAAATAATATTTATACAAGACTGTTAAATGTGACATGTAGCACTACTTTATAACTGATCTTTATTCGTATAGTCACGCATATTTATGTATAACATGTTTAGCATACATAAAGAATATTTTTATGAATACATTTATAGTTTACTGCAATTTCAATAACAATTGCAATTTTTTTTTTAAAACTTCCATCAACCCCTTGAGGAGACACAGTCAAAAACAAAATGTATGCTTACCTGATAAATTCTATTCTTTCCTGGCATGGAGAGTCCACAAATCCATTCAATTACTTATGAGAAATTCATCTCTTGGCCAGCAGGAGGAGGCAAAGAACACACCAGCCAGAGCTTAAGCATTCCCCCACTACCCATACTCCCCCAGTCATTCAGCCGAGGGAATAAAGGAAAGGTAGGAGAACACTAGGGTATATAGGTGTCTGAAGGTTAAGAAAACATTTAATTAATTCTGCCTTAAATATACTTATAGGGCGAGTCGTGGACTCTCCATGCCAGCAAAGAAAATATGTTAGCATACATTTTGTTTTCTTTCCAATGGCATGGAGAGTCCACGAATCCATTCAATTACTGATGGGAAACCAATACCCAAGCAAGAGAGGACACAGAATGGATAGGGAGGGAGATTAAAATAAAGGTGGACCTAAACTGAAGGCACCACCACTTGAAGAACTTTTCTCCCAAAAGAAGCCTCAGCTGAGGCAAAAACATCAAATTAGTAAAATTTAGAAAGTATGTAAGGAAGACCAAATAGCCGCCTTACAGCTTTGTTCCATGGAAGCTTCATTCTTAAAGGCCCAGGATGAAGAAACAGCACGAGTAGAATGAGTCGTAAACCTCTCTGGAGGCTGCTGTCCAGCTTCCACATAGGCCAAATGAATGATACTCCTCAGCCAAAAAGAGAGAGTAGTTGCAGTAGGTTTTTGACCTTTGCGCTTACCAGCATACACCACAAACAAGGCAGAAGACTTTGTAGCCTGGAGATAGAGATAGAAGGCACAAACCACATCCAAGTTGTGAAGAAGACATTCCTTTTGAGAAGGGTTAGGGCAAAAAGAACTATGATCTCCTGATTCTGACCAGAGCCTGAACAAAGGACTGAACATCAGGAAAATTAGCTAACTTCTTGTGTAACAAAACTGAAAGGGCTAATATCTGACCCTTTAAAGAACTAGCAGATAAACCTTTCTCCAAACCCTCTTGGAGAAATAACAGAATCTGAGTAATTCTCACCTTGTGCCAAGGAAAACCTAGGGATTCGCAGCAAAAAAGGTAAGTGCGCCAGATCTTATGATAAATCCGACATGTGACAGGTTTACAAGCTTGAAACAAAGTGTCAATGACCCTATCTGAAAAACCCCTTCTTGATAAGGCTAAGCGTTAAATATCCACATAGTCAGCCTCAGAGAATCTAGATTTTGATGAAGAAAAGTACCTTAAAGAAGGTCTTTCCTCAGAGGTAACCTCTACGGAGGGGAGAACGACATCTTGACAAGATTCGCAAACCAAGTCCTGTGAGGCCAGCCTGGAGCAACTAGGATCACTGAGGCCCGCTCTTGTTTGATGCGGGCTACAACTCTGGGAAGAAGAGCAAACTGAAGGAACACATACATCAGATTGAACTCCCAAAGAACTGCCAATGCGTCTACCAGGACTGCTTGAGGGTCCCTTGATCTGGACCCGTAACTGGGCAACTTGCTATTGAGGATGAGAAGACATGAGGTCTATTTCCGGAATTCCCTGTCTGAGGGTAATCTTTGAGAATATCTCCAGATGAAGAGCCCACTCTCCTGGATGAAAAGATTGTCTGGTCAGACAATCTCTCCTTTTACCGGGTTTGAAGAGAGTCTTGATAGTAGAAATCTGCCTTTTGGATGGCAAGATTTGAAAGCTATCCTGTAACCTTGGGAAACCACTTCCACAGCCCAAGGGTCTGGGACGTCCCGAATGCAAGTGTCTCGAAATAAGGATAATCTGCCCTCTACACAATATGATCCTGGATCGGGGGCCGCCCCTTCATGTTGACTTATTGTCAGAGGAAGGCTTCTTGGCTTGCTTGTTTTTGTTCCCAGACTCGTTAGGCTTCCAGGAGCTCTTGGGCTGATCAGGCTTGGTTGAAGAAGATTTCTGTCCCTTGAAATTACGAAAGGAACGAAAATTAGACTGACAAGGTTTTGCCTTCTTATCTTGAGGAAGGAAGGAAGGAAATTATAGAATCAAGACCAGGGCCAAACAAAGGTAAAAAAAGAAGTCTGGCTATGATTTTAGCCATAAAGCCCTGAGAGACAGGACAGCGAAGCCTGAGCACTTAGCACTCAGGCGAACAACCTGCATATTAGCATAACAAATAAAGGATTAGCTAATTTAAAAGCCTTTATTAAATCTTGAATCTCCTCTAAAGGAGTTTCTTCCAAAATCAATTCAATACTATTGTTGTAACACAATATTAATGTAGAGCCACAATACACATAACATATGCAATCATAACATAACATAAAAGATGCAGTGAGAAATGATATAGAAAATGATACACAAAACTTAAGAGTCTGTTCCAAAGAGGTATGCACTTTGCACAATATCTTAAACAGTCTGTGTAAAAAAGAGTAAGGAACAGATACTTATTCTCTTTTTTGGGATGTCCATATCTTGTGTCCACCATGCAGCTCCCTTCCAAAACACTGGTGTGAGCTCCGTGAAAAAAGCAGCAGGATAAAAGGAATCTATAAATACAGAAGCGGTGGAGCGCAAAAAGGGGGACACAAAAGGGGGACACAAAACAATCTAAGTGCAGATTAAAAGGTTTCCACTTTCTTATAAAATAAGTAAAACGATGTACACTTACAAGATACACCCTCAAACATGTGAGGTATGTTGCAGCATAAATGGTATTGATGTCCACAGCGTGAGTACAAACTTGGTCCACAAACTATAATGTGCTGATAGTCCAAATATCCCTTTTTTCAGATACACAGTTCGTATTGCCCACTGAAAATGTATGGGGATGGTCTTTATACAATATAGCCAAATATGAGGCTTTTCCCCAAAACATGAATAATAAGGGCCGTATCACAGAGGGATAACTCTATAAAACTATGGAGGGGGTGTCGCTGGGAAAGCGGTAGTGCTGTAAAAAATTGACCAGCTTCAGAACCACCGCTCCACACAGCTGGAGGTAAAAAAAGAAGTCTGGCTATGATTTTAGCCATAAAGCCCTGAGAGACAGGACAGCGAAGCCTGAGCACTTAGCACTCAGGCGAACAACCTGCATATTAGCATAACAAATAAAGGATTAGCTAATTTAAAAGCCTTTATTAAATCTTGAATCTCCTCTAAAGGAGTTTCTTCCAAAATCAATTCAATACTATTGTTGTAACACAATATTAATGTAGAGCCACAATACACATAACATATGCAATCATAACATAACATAAAAGATGCAGTGAGAAATGATATAGAAAATGATACACAAAACTTAAGAGTCTGTTCCAAAGAGGTATGCACTTTGCACAATATCTTAAACAGTCTGTGTAAAAAAGAGTAAGGAACAGATACTTATTCTCTTTTTTGGGATGTCCATATCTTGTGTCCACCATGCAGCTCCCTTCCAAAACACTGGTGTGAGCTCCGTGAAAAAAGCAGCAGGATAAAAGGAATCTATAAATACAGAAGCGGTGGAGCGCAAAAAGGGGGACACAAAAGGGGGACACAAAACAATCTAAGTGCAGATTAAAAGGTTTCCACTTTCTTATAAAATAAGTAAAACGATGTACACTTACAAGATACACCCTCAAACATGTGAGGTATGTTGCAGCATAAATGGTATTGATGTCCACAGCGCGAGTACAAACTTGGTCCACAAACTATAATGTGCTGATAGTCCAAATATCCCTTTTTTCAGATACACAGTTCGTATTGCCCACTGAAAATGTATGGGGATGGTCTTTATACAATATAGCCAAATATGAGGCTTTTCCCCAAAACATGAATAATAAGGGCCGTATCACAGAGGGATAACTCTATAAAACTATGGAGGGGGTGTCGCTGGGAAAGCGGTAGTGCTGTAAAAAATTGACCAGCTTCAGAACCACCGCTCCACACAGCTGGAGGTAAAAAAAGAAGTCTGGCTATGATTTTAGCCATAAAGCCCTGAGAGACAGGACAGCAAAGCCTGAGCACTTAGCACTCAGGCGAACAACCTGCATATTAGCATAACAAATAAAGGATTAGCTCATTTTAAAGCCTTTATTAAATCTTGAATCTCCTCTAAAGGAGTTTCTTCCAAAATCAATTCAGCTAAGAAATCACACCAATAGGTGTGTCATGAACCAAGCCTCCAGATTAAAATGAAAAGGTCTGGGAGGCATTCTGCTAAGATGGGCTGTGTGGGGATTTGAACCTGTGGCTCTGTGGTTACTATTCCTGTTTGCTTGCAAGTCGGTTTGCTTGTGTGTTGAGCCACAGACAGTTCTAGTAATAGCAAGGAACTTAAAAGATCTGATAAATAACTATTTGCCTTACTTGTTATTACACTTGTGCAACACACAGGTGTTCTCAATTCTGGAATTAATCAGAACCAACCCTGTGCAAAACCTCCCTATTTAAGGATGGCTTTTAGTCTGCATTAGGGTCTTCACATTGGATCTGTTTTGTCAAGTCAGAACCTGTTTCCTGTACTTCTTTGGAGAAAGATTTCACCTTTGCACCTGTTTACAAGGTATTACCAGGAGAAAGCCTTTACCTTTAAACCTGTTACCAATCTACAAGTTTGTTTCCTGCTTTATGCAATACCTGCACTCAGCTATTGCCAGGAGAAAGACTTCACCTTTGCACCTGTTTACAAGGTATTACCAGGAGAAAGCCTTTACCTTTAAACCTGTTACCAGTTCACAAGTTTGTTTCCTGCCTGCCTTGTGCAATTCCTGCACTCAGCTATAACCAGGAGAAAGACTTTACCTTTAAACCTGTTACCAGTTCACAAGTTTGTTTCCTGCCTTGTGCAATTTCTGCACTCAGCTATAACCAGGAGAAAGACTTTACCTTTAAACCTGTTACCAGTTCACAAGTTTGTTTCCTGCCTTGTGCAATTCCTGCACTCAGCTATAACCAGAAGACTTTACCTTTACACCTGTTACCAGTTCACAAGTCTGTTTCCTGCCTTGTGCAAATCTTACATTTCAGTTATTACCAGGAGACTTTCCTTTTTGAATCTGCATCTCTGCTTACTTTGTTTGTTTATTTTCACTCCTGCCGTATGTGGTCTTAACATACATGAGTAGCATATTTAAAGATTCTGCAAGTATTTGCTTAATCAAAGTATTTTGTTGTTTAAATAAATGTGTTATCATTTTCAATCAGTATGGCTTCTACTAATCTTCCTTTAAAGCAACTGTTCCAGATAATGAGGCTCTCACATGATATCCTGAGACAGAACATGACAGAATGTGAAGACCGTAAAAGAGAGCCCTCTGGGATTATTGCTGTATTGGATTCAGTGTTAAAGTTTATTAAGGACATACTCATTAACTTTATGGAGCTGGTGGAAATGTTATCTCTCCCAACCGAAACCTTGTCTAAAGTTACCTCCCAAACAAAGAAAGGTTTTAAAGAACCCTTAACAGAAGAGGAGAAAATTCGGCCAAGACAACTTAACCTCTGTTTCTATTGTGGGGGACCTGGTCACCGCATCACAGGGTGTCCAGTAAGACCTCCTAGAGGATCAAGTCGAGATACAACCAAGTTTAAAATGGACTCTGATGTTAAGGGAACAAATTATACTTCCACTAGCAAACTGTATGATACCCCTGGAGATGACCCAGCTATGGAGAATACATCTATTCTACAAACAACCGTTTCTAACACGCTTCAAGAAATGGTACCTGATTTGAAACACATGGTCATTGGGAGTATAACTCCAACTACATCCATTACCCATACCACTACGTCTGTTTCTGCATCAACCACATTGGGGAACTCTGCAAAAATACCTCCTGGAAATCCTGCACATTACCTTGTTTCTGCCCTGGCTGGAGATCGAGCTAACAAAAGTCACTCATCAGACATAAAAGTGACAAACCTTCCAGCTGAATCAGACTCTGCCAATTCTAAAGATCCACACCTCCTTGCACCACCTTCACCCAGCTACTCATTGACTGAGAAAGAATTGGATGAGATGGTTGAATTGGATATAAATGACACAGAAAATGAATTCCTGGACTCTGAAGGAGAGGTCATACCTTACCCGGAGGTACTCTACCCATCAGGCAGATATGACCCAGATAACAAATTCCTTGACTCTGAAGGAGAGGACTTTTCCTACCCGGAGGTTCTCTGCCCATCAGCCAGTCCATTGCAAGCTGCTGGGTATAATCAGGAACCTCTAAATCAAAACAGTCTTGGTTTTTCAGCTCTTGTTATGCCTACAGGGGTATCTTCTAAGGGTCCCTAATCTCAGGTAGCTGTTCCAAGCAAAGAATCAATTCCATCTGATTGTATTAGGGCTTCAAATGGAACACTTGTTCGTAAATCCCACCTTCAGATGTTTGAACAGGCTTTGAGTGCCCGGAGTGCTCTCTTTGGAGGGGGCATCTGTCATGAACCAAGCCTCCAGATTAAAAAGAAAAGGTCTGGGAGGCATTCTGCTAAGAAGGGCTGTGTGGGGATTTGAACCTGTGGCTCTGTGGTTACTATTCCTGTTTGCTTGCAAGTCGGTTTGCTTGTGTGTTGAGCCACAGCCAGTTCTAGTAATAGCAAGGAACTTAAAAGATCTGATAAATAACTATTTGCCTTACTTGTTATTACACTTGTGCAACACACAGGTGTTCTCAATTCTGGAATTAATCAGAACCAACCCTGTGCAAAACCTCCCTATTTAAGGATGGCTTTTAGTCTGCATTAGGGTCTTCACATTGGATCTGTTTTGTCAAGTCAGAACCTGTTTCCTGTACTTCTTTGGAGAAAGATTTCACCTTTGCACCTGTTTACAAGGTATTACCAGGAGAAAGCCTTTACCTTTAAACCTGTTACCAATCTACAAGTTTGTTTCCTGCTTTATGCAATACCTGCACTCAGCTATTGCCAGGAGAAAGACTTCACCTTTGCACCTGTTTAAAGGTAAAGGCTTTCTCCTGGTAATACCTTGTAAACCTGTTACCAGTTCACAAGTTTGTTTCTTGCCTTGTGCAATTCCTGCACTCAGCTATAACCAGGAGAAAGACTTTACCTTTACACCTGTTACCAGTTCACAAGTTTGTTTCCTGCCTTGTGCAATTCCTGCACTCAGCTATAACCAGGAGAAAGACTTTACCTTTACACCTGTTACCAGTTCACAAGTCTGTTTCCTGCCTTGTGCAATTCCTGCACTCAGCAATTACCAGGAGAAAGACTTTACCTTTAAACCTGTTACCAGTTTACAAGTTGTTTTCTGCCTTGTGCAAATCTTACTTTTCAGTTATTACCAGGAGAAAGACTTTCCTTTTTGAATCTGCATCTCTGCTTACTTTGTTTGTTTATTTTCACTCCTGCCGTATGTGGTCTTAACATACCTGAGTAGCATATTTAAAGATTCTGCAAGTATTTGCTTAATCAAAGTATTTTGTTGTTTAAATAAATTTGTTATCATTTTCAATCAGTATGGCTTCTACTAATCTTCCTTTAAAGCAACTGTTCCAGACAATGAGGCTCTCACATGATATCCTGAGACAGAACATGACAAGGTGGCTGCTCCAGCAACTGCCGCAATACTAGCAACCGGCTGCCAAAGAAGACTAAGCTGAAGGAAAATTCTTCTTAATTACCCCTCCAATTTGCTATCCATGGGGTCCTTAAAAGAGGTACTATCCTCCAGAGGAATAGTATTTTTTTTTTTTTTTAGCTAAAGTAGAAATAGCTCCATCAACTTTAGGGACAGTATTCCACAATAGAGTCAGAAAAAAATTCTAAAAATTAGTAGAAGGGGAAAAAGGAATCCCTGGTCTCTCCCATTCCTTAGTGATGATGTCAGACATATGATCAGGGACTGGAAAAAATTCCAGAGACTTGGACTTAGTATAATAGTTTAGAAATCTTAGGAGTTTCCAAAGGTTTGGAATCTGGAACATCCACTGTTACCTACCTGTCCTCTTGACCCTATCCCCTCATAGCTGCTCCCCTCCCTCTCTTCTACCCTTACTCCTATACTCACACACATTTTCAACCTCTTCCTCAGCACCGGTATATTTCCCTCATCTCTGAAACATGCACTGGTCACACCTATCCTCAAAAAACCTTCTCTTGATTCAACCTCCCATCCAACTACCGCCCTATTTCCCTCCTTCCTCTTAGCTTCTCAAAAAGCTAGTATATGCATGCCAATCCCATTTCCTTACATTAAACTCCCTCCTCGACCAACTGCAATCTGGATTTCGACCCCATCACTACACAGAGACCGCAATCGTTAAGGTTACCAACGACCTACTTACAGCAAAATGAAAAGGCCACTTCTCTCTGCTTATCCACCTTGATCTGTCCGCAGCCTTTGATACTGTTGTCCATCCTCTTTTGCTCCAAACCCACCAATCCTTCGGCATTTGTGACACAGCCCTCTCATGGTTCTCTTCCTACCTGTCAAACCGTACCTTGAGTGTAGCCTTCTCTGGGGCCTTCTCTGCCCCATCACCACTTTCTGTTGGGATACAGCAAGGCTCTGTCCTAGGTCCCCTTCTCAATCTACATGTCATTATTAGGTTCCCTAATAAAGTCCCTAATAAAGTCCCACGGGTTCCAATATCATTTGTATGCCGACGACACCCAAATCTACTTCTCTGCACCAGACCTATCTCCTTCCTTGCTAACCCGTGTCACTAACTGTCTTTCTCACATCTCTTCCTGGATGTCCTCTCACTACCTCAAGCTAAATCTCTCCAAAACTGAGCTCCTTATTTCCCCCCCTTCTTCAAAAATCTCCACCCCCAATCTCTTTATAAAACTGTCGACAACTCCATCATTACCCCTACCCCGCATGCCCAAAGTCTTGGGGGTCACACTTGACTCAGATCTTTCTTTCACTCCTCACATTCAGTCCTTGGCTAAATCCTGCTGCTTCCACCTTAAAAACATTAAATAAATAAAATTACACAAGACACAACTAAGATTTTAATCCACTCTCTCATCCTTTCCTGCCTCGATAACTGTAACTCTGTCCTCTCTGGTCTCCCCAGCTGCCGCCTAGCTCCTTTACAATCCATAATGAATGCCTCTGCCAGGCTCATCTTCCTTACACGTCGCTCTTCATCTGCTGCGCCTCTCTGCCAATCCCTTTACTGGCTTCCTCTTGCCTCCAGGATTAAACACACAATTCTCACTCTGACATACAAAACCCTCAACTGTATTGCTCCCCCCTATATCTCAGACATTGTCTCCAGATACTCTGCTCATGACCTCCTACTCTCCTCCTCTCTTGTTACCTCCTCACACTCCCGCTTACAGGACTTCTCCAGACTCGCTCCTATCTTGTGGCACTCTCTGCCTCGCTCCACAAGACTCTCCACTAGTTTTGAAATCTTCAAGCGCTCCCTAAAGACTCTACTGTTCAGGGATGCATACAACCTACACTAACCTTTCTTTATACCGTTTCCTCTCCTCCATTGCTATCCCCTTGAACCCCCTTAGCATGTAAGCCTAAGAGCCACGCTGTTTGTAGATCACCTTCTTTAGAGCTGACTACAACAGTGCGACTCTTGGCAGGGCCCTCTACTCATCTGATCCCTATAAATGTTTCCTTGTATTCCTCCTATGTTTATAGCGCTGTGGAATAGGTTGACCCTCTACAAATAACCGATAATAATAATAATCCAAAGTAGCTAATACCTCTTTAAGAAGTAAACAAAGGTGTTCAAGCTTAAATCTAAAATTAACCTCTTCAAAATTTTATGGATTATCTGAAGCAGAGTCAGAATCAGAGATTTCACCCTCAGAAGCTGCTGAGGAATGATCATCATCAGAAATTTAAGATAAATTGACAAACGCAGTCTTGTCATAGGAAGAAGTTCCAAAATCAGAAGAAACATGTTTAGTGTTTATCTGCCCGATAAAGGTAATAAGCTCAGTGCAGAAGAAACAGCCGATTGAAGCTGAGTCGCAAAGTCTCCTGGCAAAAAAAATCCCTCTAGAAAGAGACTGAGCTGAGTGAAGGGGACTGCTGGTGCAACTACTAGGGACAGGGACAGAGGAGAAATTTGAGGCATGTCTAGGGCAGAAGAGTCCTGAGAAGTAGAGGGCTCAGAGGGGTTAAAACATTTTGAAGCTACAGACAAAGATTTAAACTTAAATTTTTTAGACTTTAAATGAAGCATATGAGACAAACATGAAGAACAAAGCTGTGCAGGAGAAACAACAACAACTTCCTCACAGTATAAACATTTATCTCCAGATAGCAAAATAATGTCTTTAACCATATCCACTCTGTCCTCCATAATGTAATACAAATAAATTAATAAAGATGAATAAAATTATTAAAATAAATTAAATGAGAATTAATTTAATATATGTACATTATTTTAACTTTAACAGGCACATATATATGCTTTAGCAAATACTGGAATGTCTTACCCTACACCTCACAAACCGAAAAACTCATCCAAAAGAGAACGATTTTATAGTGATAGACTGAAGAGAAGGCTGCAAGAACGCTCTTTAGAAAAGCTAAATAGCTGCAAATCATTAGTTGCAGTCATTCAGCGGAGACCTGAATGACTGAAGCTAGGAATGACGATGCATAAGCATCACGTGATAGCAAGCACAGTGAAAGGCGCGAAAAGAGCTGTGGCGTCTACTAAAATGTAAAATAATGGCGCCTAATGTTAATACTGTTATTGAATAAAAAACAGAATAAGCTGAGAGAGTGCTTTCTGAATATCAGAAATTGCCCCAGAAATAGCCGACAGCCTCTCCCAAGCTGATAAAGATCCTAATAAATGGATCTGTCAGCTTTTAAGTGCACAGTGGCCTGCTTGAATATATATGACAAAATTATATACTGCCCAATGTAAAATGAATCCTTGATGTAAAAGGATTTGAATAAAGTCCCCAAGGCTCAGGGTATACAGGAGGTATAACTCCTTTCCCAGTGTCCTTCTGTGTCCTGGAATAATAAAAGAAAGACACTTGCCTTTAGAAGTCTCTGCTGTGGGGCAGACACAGCACTTCTAGGTCTGTCAGCTTCATCCAGACATCTGACAGGGACCTGAGAAGAAAGGAAAGCAGTGTAAAAAACGAAACACTGGTTACCTAGAGGGGGTGTTAGCATACATTGTTAAAATGAGAACAGAGAAGTTGTCCGCAACATTTAACAGCTACCAATACTCTTACTAAGAGGTTTACATGGACACAGCATAACCCCAGTCCTGTCTTGAAAGGGAAACTACCCATTAAATAACTTAAAGGGACAGTCTAGTCCAAAAAAAACTTTCATGATTCAGATAGGGCATGTCATTTTAAACAATTTTCCAATTTACTTTTATCACCAAATTTTCTTTGTTCTCTTGGTATTCTTAATTGAAAGCTTAACCTAGGAGGTTCATATGCTAATTTCTTAGACCTTGAAGGCCGCCTCTTAAGAATGCATTTTAACAGGTTTTTCACCACCAGAGGGTGTTAGTTCAAGTTTTTCATATAGATAACACTGTGCTTATGCACATGAAGTTACCTGGGAGTCTGTCAAAAGAACTGAAATAAAGGGGCAGTATCCAGAGGCTTAGATACAAGATAATCACAGAGGTAAAAAATATATAAATATAACTGTGTTGGTTATGCAAAACTGGGGAATGGGTAAAAAAGGGATTATCTTTCTTTTTAAACAATAACAATTCTGGTGTAGACTGTCCCTTTAAATGTCTTCAAACACCATCTTTACCTCCTCCTAGTTACAGAGGCAAAAAATGACTGGGGGGGTATGGGTAGTGGGGGAGTGCTTAAACTCTGGCTGGGGTGTTCTTAGCCTCCTCCTGCTGGCCAGGAGGTGAATTTATGAATTTCCCATCAGTAATTGAATGGATTTGTGGACTCTACATGCCATTGGAAAGAAATAAACGTTTATGATTCAGAAAGAGCATGCAGTTTTAAGACACTGTCCAATTTACTTCAATTATCAAATTTTGATAATACTATCTGGGGAACAAGATCCTACTGAGCATGTGCAGAAGTTCACAGGGTATACATATACTAGTCTGTGATTGGCTGACATGTGTCACATGATACAAGGGACCGGAAAATGGGAGAAAAAAATAATAATAAATGTGTCAGAAAGAAATATACTGCTTATTTGAAGAGTAGGTTAAATCATTGTCTTTTTATCATGCACTAGTTAAATATATAATTCTGCATTGAGTGGTCCTTCAAATAAGGTGGCGTCACAATGTATTTAGTGCAAATGATGACCATGTGAGCTCATTGTGTCCCCCACCTGCATTTACCCCTGCATCCCTGGTAGTCTATTGGTCAGGCATCACCAGGGGAATCCGAGGATGCCGCTGACATCACCACGTATATGTGTGATTACATTACAAAGCTTCCGAAAACTCAGAAGTGCCAGGCAGGTTAAGAGGGTATAAGGGAGCTGGATAGGCAGCAAGTTTTCAAACCCCCTGTTTGAAAGGCAATAGTTTGCAGTTTAAAACGGCATGACACAGAGAGTTTGAAAGTAAAAACATTTAAAAATAAAAAAATACATACTTATATGCACACTTATAACAGGCCCGAAAAAGACCCCCAAGGCCCCTTGTTTTTAAGCCCCTATATAAGTTTAATAACCAGGTGATCACTGTGGTAGTAGTGCATTTATTTGAGCAGAGGCATATGGGAGCCCCTATGTGAAGATCACAGTTATATACATTTACCCAAAGGCCCTTGGGTATATGTAGAGACATACACGCTATTGTTTATAAACTTGTTTATTCAAATTTTAATTAAAAAACATAATTTATGTAAGAACTTACCTGATAAATTCATTTATTTCATAGTGGCAAGAGTCCATGAGCTAGTGACATATGGGATATACATTTCTACCAGGAGGGGGCAAAGTTTCCCAAACCTTAAAATGCCTATAAATACACCTCCCTCCACACTCATACCTTAGTTTAACATATAGCCAAGTAGTGAGGTGTAAAAGGAGTAAAAAAAAAAGCATACAAAAAAAGGAACTGGAAAAATAATATACAAAAAATCATAACCACCAAAAAATAGGGCAGGTCTCATGGACTCTTGCCACTATGAAAGAAATGAATTTATCAGTTCTTACATAAATTATGTTTTCTTTCATGTAAGTGGCAAGAGTCCATGAGCTAGTGATGTATGGGATATAATACCGAAGATGTGGAAATCCACAAAGTCACTAGAGAGGGAGGGATAAAATAAAAACAGCTATTTCTGCTGAGAAATTAAAGCCAAATAATAATTAAGTTTTCTTAAAAAAAAATTCAAAAAACTCAAAACATAGGCAATAGAATCAAACAGACAGCTGTATGAATAACTTTTCTACCAAACACTGCTTTAGAAGAAGCAAATACATAAAAATGGTAACATTTAGTAAATGTATGCAAAGAAGACCAAGTTGCTGCTTTGCAAATCTGATCAACTGAAGCTTCATTCTTGAAAGCCCAAGAAGTGGCAACTGATCTAGTAGAATGCGCTGTAATTCTCTGAGGCGGAGACTGCCCCGCCTCCAAATAAGCTTTGTGACTCAAAAGTTTCAACCAAAATGCCAAAGAAATGTTAGAGGCTTTCTGACCTTTCCTGGAACCAGAGAAAATAACAAATAAACTAGAAGTCTTTCTGAAATCCTTAGTAGCCTCAAAATAGTATTTCAAAGCTCTTACCACATCCAAAGAATGTAGAAATCTTTCAAGAGAATTCTTAGGATTAGGACACAAGAAAGGAACAACAATTTCCCTATTAATGTTGTTAGAATTCACAACTTTAGGCAGAAATTTAAACGAAGTCCGCAAAACAGCTTTATCTTGATGGAAAATCAGATAAGGAGACTCACAAGAGAGCTGACAACTCCAAAACTCTTCTAACAGAAGAGATAGCCAAAAGAAATAACACTTTCCAAGAAAGTAGTTTAATATCCAAAGAATGCATAGGCTTAAAAGGAGGAGCCTGCAAAATCCTTAAAACCAAATTGAGACTCCAAGGAGGAGAAATAGACTTAAAAACAGGTTTGATACGAACCAAAGCCTGAACAAAACGGTGAATAACTATGAAATAAGACAGAAAGGGCAGAGATTTGTCCATTCAAAGTATTTGCAGACAAACCCTTATCCAAACCATCCTGAAGGAACTGTAAAATCCTAGGAATTCTAAAAAAATGCCAAGAAAATGTATGAGAGGAGCACCAAGAAAACAGAATTTATGCTTACCTGATAAATTACTTTCTCCAACGGTGTGTCCGGTCCACGGCGTCATCCATAACTTGTGGGAATATTCTCTTCCCCAACAGGAAATGGCAAAGAGCACAGCAAAAGCTGTCCATATAGTCCCTCCTAGGCTCCGCCCACCCCAGTCATTCAACCTGCCGGACAGGAGAAAAAACAGGAGAAACTATAGGGTGCCGTGGTGACTGTAGTTAAAGAAAGAAATTCATCAAACCTGATTAAAAAACCAGGGCGGGCCTTCGACCGTACACACTGTTGGAGAAAGTAATTAATCAGGTAAGCATAAATTCTGTTTTCTCCAACATTGGTGTGTCCGGTCCACGGCATCATCCATAACTTGTGGGAACCAATACCAAAGCTTTAGGACACGGATGAAGGGAGGGAGCCAATCAGGTTACCTAAACGGAAGGCACCACGGCTTGCAAAACCTTTCTCCCAAAAATAGCCTCCGAAGAAGCAAAAGTATCAAATTTATAGAATTTGGCAAAAGTGTGCAGGGAAGACCAAGTCGCTGCCTTACATATCTGATCAACAGAAGCCTCGTTCTTGAAGGCCCATGTGGAAGCCACAGCCCTAGTAGAGTGAGCTGTGATGCGTTCGGGAGGCTGCCGTCCGGCAGTCTCATAAGCCAATCGGATGATGCTTTTCAGCCAAAAGGAAAGAGAGGTAGCAGTAGCTTTTTGACCTCTCCTCTTGCCAGAATAAACGACAAACAGAGAAGATGTCTGTCTGAAATCCTTTGTTGCTTCTAAATAGAACTTTAAAGCACAAACTGCATCTAAATTGTGTAACAAACGTTCCTTCTCTGAAACTGGATTCGGACACAAAGAAGGCACAACTATTTCCTGGTTAATATTCTTGTTGGAAACAACCTTTGGAAGGAAACCAGGTTTAGTACGCAAAACAACCTTATCTGAATGGAACACCAGATAGGGCGGATTACACTGCAGAGCAGATAACTCAGAAACTCTTCTAGCAGAAGAAATAGCAACCAAAAACAGAACTTTCCAAGATAACATCTTGATATCTATGGAATGTAGAGGTTCAAACGGAACCCCTTGAAGAACTGAAAGAACTAAATTCAGACTCCAGGGAGGAGTCAAAGGTCTGTAAACAGGCTTGATCCTGACCAAAGCCTGAACAAAAGCTTGAACATCTGGCACAGCTGCCAGTCGTTTGTGTAACAAGACAGATAAAGCAGAAATCTGTCCCTTTAGAGAACTCGCTGATAATCCCTTATCCAAACCTTCTTGGAGAAAGGAAAGGATCCTAGGAATTTTGATCTTACTCCATGAGAATCCCTTGGATTCACACCAACAGATATATCTTTTCCATATTTTATGGTAAATTTTTCTAGTTACAGGTTTTCTGGCTTGTACCAGAGTATCTATCACAGAATCCGAAAACCCACGCTTAGATAAAATCAAGCGTTCAATTTCCAAGCCGTCAGCTGGAGGGAAACTAGATTTGGATGTTCGAATGGACCCTGTACTAGAAGATCCTGTCTCAAAGGTAGCTTCCATGGTGGAGCCGATGACATATTCACCAGGTCTGCATACCAAGTCCTGCGTGGCCACGCAGGAGCTATCAAGATCACCGAGGCCCTCTCCTGATTGATCCTGGCTACCAGCCTGGGAATGAGAGGAAACAGTGGAAACACATAAGCTAGGTTGAAGGCCCAAGGCGCTACTAATGCATCCACTAGAGTCGCCTTGGGATCCCTGGATCTGGACCCGTAGCAAGGAACCTTGAAGTTCTGACGAGACGCCATCAGATCCATGTCTGGAATGCCCCATAATTGAGTCAACTGGGCAAATATCTCCGGGTGGAGTTCCCACTCCCCCGGATGGAATGTCTGACGACTCAGATAACCCGCCTCCCAGTTTTCCACTCCTGGGATGTGGATCGCAAATAGGTGGCAGGAGTGATCCTCCGCCCATTTTATGATTTTGGTCACTTCTCTCATCGCCAGGGAACTCCTTGTTCCCCACTGATGGTTGATGTAAGCAACAGTCGTCATGTTGTCTGATTGGAACCTTATGAATCTGGCCTTTGCTAGTTGAGGCCAAGCCCTGAGAGCATTGAATATCGCTCTCAGTTCCAGAATGTTTATCGGGAGAAGAGACTCTTCCCGAGACCATAGACCCTGAGCTTTCAGGGAGTCCCAGACCGCGCCCCAGCCCACTAGACTGGCGTCGGTCGTGACGATGACCCACTCTGGTCTGCGGAAGCTCATTCCCTGGGACAGGTGATCCTGGGTTAGCCACCAACGGAGTGAGTCTCTGGTCTTCTGATCTACTTGAATCACTGGAGACAAGTCTGTATAGTCCCCATTCCACTGTTTCAGCATGCACAGTTGTAATGGTCATAGATGAATTTGCGCAAAAGGAACTATGTCCATTGCTGCAACCATCAACCCTACTACTTCCATGCACTGAGCTATGGAAGGTCGTGGAACAGAGTGAAGAACTTGACAAGCGTTTAGAAGTTTTGACTTTCTGACATCTGTCAGGAAAATCTTAATTTCTAAAGAATCTATTATTGTCCCCAAGAAAGGAACTCTTGTCGACGGAGACAGGGAACTCTTTTCTATGTTCACCTTCCACCCGTGAGATCTGAGAAAGGCCAGAACGATGTCTGTGTGAGCCTTTGCCTTTGAAAGAGACGACGCTTGTATCAGAATGTCGTCCAAGTAAGGTGCCACTGCAATGCCCCTTGGTCTTAGAACCGCTAGAAGGGACCCGAGTACCTTTGTGAAAATCCTTGGAGCAGTGGCTAGCCCGAATGGGAGGGCCACAAACTGGTAATGTTTGTCCAGAAAGGCGAACCTTAGGAACTGATAATGATCTTTGTGGATAGGAATATGTAGATACGCATCCTTTAGATCCACGGTAGTCATAAATTGACCCTCCTGGATTGTAGGTAAAATCGTTCGAATAGTTTCCATTTTGAACGATGGCACTCTGAGAAATTTGTTTAGAATCTTTAAATCCAGAATTGGTCTGAAAGTTCCCTCTTTTTTGGGAACTACAAACAGATTTGAGTAAAACCCCATTCCTTGTTCCACAGTTGGAACTGGGTGTATCACTCCCATTTTTAACAGGTCTTCTACACAATGTAAGAATGCCTGTCTCTTTATTTGGTTTGAAGATAAGTGAAACATGTGGAACCTTCCCCTTGGGGGCAGTTCCTTGAATTCCAGAAGATAACCCTGAGAAACTATTTCTAGTGCCCAGGGATCCTGAACATCTCTTGCCCAAGCCTGAGCGAAGAGAGAGAGTCTGCCCCCTACTAGATCCGGTCCCGGATCGGGGCTACTCCTTCATGCTGTTTTGGTAGCAGCAGCAGGCTTCTTGGCCTGCTTACCCTTGTTCCAGCCTTGCATCGGTTTCCAAGCTGGTTCGGTTTGCGAAGCATTACCCTCTTGTCTAGAGGCTGCAGAGTTGGAGGCCGGTCCGTTCCTGAAATTGCGAAAGGAACGAAAATTAGACTTATTCTTGGCCTTGAAAGGCCTATCTTGTGGGAGGGCGTGGCCCTTACCCCCAGTGATGTCTGAGATAATCTCTTTCAATTCTGGCCCAAAAAGGGTTTTACCCTTGAAAGGGATATTAAGCAATTTTGTCTTGGAAGATACATCCGCTGACCAAGACTTTAGCCAGAGCGCTCTGCGCGCCACAATTGCAAACCCTGAATTTTTCGCCGCTAATCTAGCTAACTGCAAAGCGGCATCTAAAATAAAGGAATTAGCTAACTTAAGTGCGTGAATTCTGTCCATAACCTCCTCATACGGAGTCTCTCTACTGAGCGACTTTTCTAGTTCCTCGAACCAGAACCACGCTGCTGTAGTGACAGGAATAATGCACGAAATAGGTTGCAGGAGGTAACCTTGCTGTACAAAAATCTTTTTAAGCAAACCCTCCAATTTTTTATCCATAGGATCTTTGAAAGCACAATTATCCTCGATAGGAATAGTAGTGCGCTTAGCTAGTGTAGTAACTGCCCCCTCGACCTTAGGGACTGTCTGCCATAAGTCCTTTCTGGGGTCGACCATAGGAAATAATTTCGTAAATATAGGAGGGGGGACAAAAGGTATGCCGGGCTTCTCCCACTCCTTATTCACTATGTCCGCCACCCGCTTGGGTATAGGAAAAGCGTCGGGGTGCACCGGAACCTCTAGGAATTTGTCCATCTTGCACAATTTTTCTGGAATGACCAGGTTGTCACAATCATCCAGAGTAGATAGCACCTCCTTAAGCAGTGCGCGGAGATGCTCTAATTTAAATTTAAACGTCACAACATCAGGTTCTGCCTGTTGAGAAATTCTACCTGAATCAGAAATTTCCCCATCTGACAAAACCTCCCTCATGGCCACTTCAGATTGGTGTGAGGGTATGACAGAGCAATTATCATCAGCGCCCTCCTGCTCTACAGTGTTTAAAACAGAGCAATCGCGCTTTCTCTGAAATGCAGGCATTTTGGATAAAATATTTGCTATGGAGTTATCCATTACTGCCGTCAATTGTTGCATAGTAACAAGCATTGGCGCACTAGAAGTACTAGGGGTCTCCTGCGTGGGCAAAACTGGTGTAGACACAGAAGGAGATGATGTAGAACTATGTCTACTCCCTTCATCTGATGAATCATCTTGGGCAACTTTACTATCTGTGACAGTACTGTCCTTACTTTGTTTGGACGCTATGGCACAATTATCACACAATTTTGAAGGGGGAGACACATTGGCTTCCATACATACAGAACATAGTTTATCTAAAGGCACAGACATGTTAAACAGGCTTAAACTTGTCAATAAAGTACAAAAACCGTTTTAAAACAAAACCATTACTGTCTCTTTAAATTTTAAACAGGGCACACTTTTTTACTGAATATGTGAAAAACTATGAAGGAATTGTTCAATTTTAACCAAAATTTCACCACAGTGTCTTAAAGCATTCAAAGCATTGCACCCCAAATTTCAGACCTTTAACCCTTAAAATGACGAAACCGGAGCCGTTTATAGTTTTAACCCCTCTACAGTCCCAGCTACAGCCTTTGCTGCGACTTTACCAAACCCAGGGGGGTATACGATACCAAATGAAGCCTTCTAGGAACCTTTTCAACTATTTCCAGACCCACACACATGCAGCTGCATGTCCTGCTCTCAAAAGTAACTGCGCAGTAATGGCGCGAAAATGAGGCTCTGCCTACTACATAGAAGGCCCTTCCTGACTGGGAAGGTGTCTAAACCAGTGCCTGACGTAAAAAAACGTTCCCCAAAGTTATAAAGTGTGAATTTCAACATCAAGCTGTATAAAATGCCCAAATAAAGCAATCGATCTAGCCCATAAAAGTGTCTACCAGTTTTATAGCTCATATTAAGCCCTTTATTCTGTTTGAAACTAAGAAAATGGCTTACCGGTCCCCATGAGGGGGAAATGACAGCCTTCCAGCATTACACAGTCTTGTTAGAAATATGGCTAGTCATACCTTAAGCAGAAAAGTCTGCCAACAGTTCCCCCAACTGAAGTTATCTCATCTCAACAGTCCTATGTGGGAACAGAAACCGATTTTAGTTACTGCTGCTAAAATCATACTCCTCTAACAAACAGAACTCTTCATCCTTTTCTGTTTCAGAGTAAATAGTACATACCAGCACTATTTTAAAATAACAAACTCTTGATAGTAGAATAAAAAAACTACAACTAAACACCACATACTCTTCACCATCTCCGTGGAGATGCTGCTTGTTCAGCGGCAAAGAGAATGACTGGGGTGGGCGGAGCCTAGGAGGGACTATATGGACAGCTTTTGCTGTGCTGTTTGCCATTTCCTGTTGGGGAAGAGAATATTCCCACAAGTTATGGATGACGCCGTGGACCGGACACACCAATGTTGGAGAAATAGGTTTTCCAAACCAGATAAATTTTCCTTGAAACAGACTTACGAGCCTGTAACATAGTGCTAAAACTCTATGACTAAGAACTAAGAATTCAATTTCCATACCTTTAAATTTAGAGATTTGAGATCCTGATGGAAAAACGGCCCTTGAGAAAGGTCTGGCCTTAAAGGAATTGGCCAAGGTTGGCAACTGGACATCCGCACAAGATCCGCATATCAAAACCTGTGAGGCCATGCTGGTGCTATCAGAAACACATAAGATTATGATCTTGGAGATCACCCTTGGAAGAAGAACTAGAGGCGGAAATATGTAAGCAGGTTGGTAAGACCAAGGGAAATGAAGAAAAACAGAGGGGCGCCTCCTGTGTGGTATCATCAGTGTGAAACAGGAAATCAAAGATAATATAGCCAAATGAGTACTCACATACTCCAGTAGCACACTTATGTGCTGGTAGGGGCAGGCTGCAGAATTAAAAGAGGTGTGACAGCTCACCCGTCCGACAGCGCTCTTAGTGTTGTAGTGCTGGTACTATAGTAAAGATACAAAACGAAAGCACTACATGTGCAGACTATTTAAGATGCGAACAATAATGTTTGTTTAATAACAAATGGGTACTCACATACTCCAGGAGCACACCAATGTGCTTGTGGAAGCCGGCTGCAGATTTAGGTAGGTGTGGCAGCTCACCCAGACAGATGATCGCTTGGTAGTGGTGGTATTTGTGGAGCAGAAGGTACAATAATCCAGGTTTACTAAAACCAATGTCAAATTATTGAATCCAATGTCAAATTATTCTCTTGGTATACCAGAAAAAAGGCAGAGTGTAGGTAGAGAGATCCACTCAACAGATCATAAAAATCCGAAATATTTATTAAAAACAAAGGGTTAAAAATAAACAACACAGTAGTTGTTCATAATGATAAAAAGTGGATAACAGGGTTGACAAATGTTACCCCAATGATTGCAACGCGTTTCTCGGTTCGCAGACCGTTTCATCAGGCATAAAAAATTTTTTTTTTTTATAATGATTCTCCTTCCTACCTCTGCCTTATGTACCTAACTGACAAACATTTACCTTCCTAAATGGGTTGTCTTTCCTAATTAATCAATGACTAATACCTGTCTGATGTGTTCAGAGTCTCTGAATTGGGGGAGGGGAATGCCTCTTATGAACATATAAGGTATGCTGTGTTGGAGTAATAGAACATGCTGTACGTTATGTGGGCCATTAAATCCAAATTGGCTTCTATCTATGCTTGTAGATAATCACTATACATTTGTCCTTGATGGAAGAACAAAAGAAGAAATGTCCTATAGTATTATTGCTAAATGGTTTAGCGTGCTACCTAATTATTATCTGCTATGAGCCCAAGTAAAAAAACATAATTTATGCTTACCTGATAAATTTATTTCTCCTGTAGTGTAGTCAGTCCACGGGTCATCCATTACTTATGGAATATATCTCTTCCTAACAGGAAACTGCAAGAGAATTACCCAGCAGAGCTGCTATATAGCTCCTCCCCTCACCTATCATACTCAGTCATTCGACCAAAGCAGACGAGAAAGGAGGAACCATAGGGTACAGTGGTGACTGGAGTTTAATTAAAATTTAGACCTGCCGTAAAAACAGGGCGGGCCGTGGACTGACTACACTACAGGAGAAATAAATTTATCAGGTAAGCATAAATTATGTTTTCTCCTGTTAAGTGTAGTCAGTCCACGGGTCATCCATTACTTATGGAATACCAATACCAAAGCTAAAGTACACGGATGAAGGGAGGGACAAGGCAGGAACATTAAACAGAAGGAACCACTGCCTGAAGTACCTTTCTCCCAAAAATAGCCTCCGACGAAGCAAAAGTGTCAAATTTGTAAAATTTTGAAAAAGTGTGAAGTGAAGACCAAGTCGCAGCCTTGCAAATCTGTTCAACAGAGGCCTCATTTTTAAAGGCCCAGGTGGAAGCCACAGCTCTAGTAGAATGAGCTGTAATCCTTTCAGGAGGCTGCTGCCCAGCAGTCTCATAGGCTAAGCGTATTATGCTACGAAGCCAAAAAGAGAGAGAGGTAGCCAAAGCCTTTTGACCTCTCCTCTGTCCAGAGTAAACGACAAACAGGGAAGAAGTTTGACGAAAATCCTTAGTTGCCTGCAAATAGAATTTCAGGGCACGGACTACGTCCAGATTATGCAAAAGTCGTTCCTTCTTTGAAGAAGGGTTAGGACACAGAGATGGAACAACAATCTCTTGATTGATATTCCTGTTAGTAACTACCTTAGGTAAGAACCCAGGTTTAGTACGCAGGACTACCTTGTCTGAATGAAAAATCAGATAAGGAGAATCACAATGTAAGGCAGATAACTCAGAGACTCTTCGAGCCGAGGAAATAGCCATCAAAAACAGAACTTTCCAAGATAACAGCTTGATATCAATGGAATGAAGGGGTTCAAATGGAACGCCTTGAAGAACATTAAGAACTAAGTTTAAGCTCCACGGCGGAGCAACAGACTTAAACACAGGCTTAATCCTAGTTAAAGCCTGACAGAAAGCCTGAACGTCTGGAACTTCAGCCAGACGTTTGTGTAGAAGAATAGACAGAGCAGAAATCTGTCCCTTTAACGAACTAGTAGATAAGCCCTTTTCTAAACCCTCTTGTAGAAAGGACAATATCCTAGGAATCCTAACCTTACTCCATGAGTAACTCTTGGATTCGCACCAATGTAAATATTTACGCCATATCTTATGGTAAATTTTTCTGGTAACAGGCTTCCTAGCCTGTATTAAGGTATCAATAACCGACTCCGAGAAGCCACGCTTTGATAGAATCAAGCGTTCAATCTCCATGCAGTCAGCCTCAGAGAAATTAGATTTGGATGTTTGAAAGGACCCTGAATTAGAAGGTCCTGTCTCAGAGGCAGAGACCACGGTGGACAGGACGACATGTCCACTAGGTCTGTATACCAGGTCCTGCGTGGCCACGCAGGCGCTATCAGAATCACAGAAGCTCTCTCCTGTTTGATCTTGGCAATCAAACGAGGAAGCATCGGGAATGGTGGAAACACATAAGCCATGTTGAAGACCCAAGGGGCTGTCAGAGCATCTATCAGCACCGCTCCCGGGTCCCTGGACCTGGATCCGTAACAAGGAAGCTTGGCGTTCTGACGAGACGCCATGAGATCCAGATCTGGTTTGCCCCAACGACGAATCAGTTGAGCAAAGACCTCCGGATGAAGCTCCCACTCCCCCGGATGAAAAGTCTGGCGACTTAGAAAATCCGCCTCCCAGTTCTCCACGCCTGGGATGTAGATCGCTGACAGGTGGCAAGAGTGAGACTCTGCCCAGCGAATTATCTTTGAGACTTCCAACATCGCTAGGGAACTTCTGGTTCCCCCTTGATGGTTGATGTAAGCCACAGTCGTGATGTTGTCCGACTGAAATCTGATGAACCTCAGAGTTGCTAACTGAGGCCAAGCTAGGAGAGCATTGAATATTGCTCTTAACTCCAGAATATTTATTGGGAGGAGTTTCTCCTCCTGAGTCCATAATCCCTGAGCTTTCAGGGAATTCCAGACTGCTCCCCAGCCTAGAAGGCTGGCGTCTGTTGTTACAATCGTCCAATCTGGCCTGCGAAAGGTCATCCCCTTGGACAGATGTGGCCGAGAAAGCCACCATAGAAGAGAATCTCTGGTCTCTTGATCCAGATTTAGTAGGGGGGACAAATCTGAGTAATCCCCGTTCCACTGACTTAGCATGCACAATTGCCGCTACCATTAAGCCGATTACTTCCATGCACTGAGCTACTGACGGGTGTGGAATGGAGTGAAGGACACGGCAAGCATTTAGAAGTTTTAATAACCTGGCCTCTGTCAGGTAAATTTTCATCTCTACAGAATCTATAAGAGTCCCTAGAAAGGGAACTCTTGTAAGTGGTAATAGAGAACTCTTTTCCACGTTCACCTTCCACCCATGCAACCTCAGAAATGCCAGAACTATCTCTGTATGAGACTTGGCAGTTTGAAAACTTGACGCTTGTATCAGAATGTCGTCTAGGTACGGAGTCACCGCTATGCCTCGCGGTCTTAGTACCGCCAGAAGTGATCCTAGAATTTTTGTAAAGATTCTTGGAGCCGTAGCTAATCCGAAGGGAAGAGCTACAAACTGGTAATGCCTGTCTAGGAAGGCAAATCTCAGATACCGGTAATGGTCCTTGTGAATCGGTATGTGAAGGTAGGCATCCTTTAGATCCACTGTGGTCATGTACTGACCCTCTTGGATCATGGGAAGGATGGTTCGAATAGTTTCCATTTTGAATGATGGAACTCTTAGAAATTTGTTTAGGATTTTTAAGTCCAAGATTGGCCTGAAGGTTCCCTCTTTCTTGGGAACCACAAATAGGTTTGAATAGAATCCCTGCCCGTGTTCCGTCCGCGGAACTGGGTGGATTACCCCCATTAGTAAGAGGTCTTGTACACAGCGTAGAAACGCCTCTTTCTTTATTTGGTTTGCTGATAACCTTGAAAGATGAAATCTCCCCCGTGGAGGAGAAGTTTTGAAGTCCAGGAGATATCCCTGAGATATGATCTCCAACGCCCAGGGATCCTGGACATCTCTTGCCCAAGCCTGGGCGAAGAGAGAAAGTCTGCCCCCCACTAGATCCGTTTCCAGATAGGGGGCCCTCTCTTCATGCTGTTTTGGGGGCAGCAGCAGGTTTCTTGGCCTGCTTGCCCCTGTTCCAGGACTGGTTAACTTTCCAGCCCTGTCTGCAATGAGCAACAGCTCCTTCCTGTTTTGGAGCGGAGGAAGTTGATGCTGCTCCTGCCTTGAAGTTACGAAAGGCACGAAAATTAGACTGTTTGGCTTTTGATTTGGCCCTGTCCTGAGGTAGAGCATGGCCCTTACCTCCCGTAATGTCAGCAATAATTTCTTTCAAGCCGGGCCCGAATAAGGTCTGCCCTTTGAAAGGAATATTAAGCAATTTAGATTTAGAAGTCACGTCAGCTGACCAGGATTTAAGCCATAGCGCTCTGCGCGCTTGGATGGCGAATCCGGAGTTCTTAGCCGTAAGTTTGGTTAAATGCACAACGGCATCAGAAACAAATGCGTTAGCTAGCTTAAGTGTCTTAAGCTTGTTGATTATTTCATCCAATGGAGCTGAGCGAATGGCCTCTTCCAGAGACTCAAACCAGAATGCTGCCGCAGCAGTGACAGGCGCAATGCATGCGAGGGGCTGTAAAATAAAACCTTGTTGAACAAACATTTTCTTAAGGTAACCCTCTAATTTTTTATCCATTGGATCTGAAAAGGCACAACTATCCTCCACCGGGATAGTGGTACGCTTAGCTAAAGTAGAAACTGCTCCGTCCACCTTAGGGACCGTCTGCCATAAGTCTCGTGTGGTGGCGTCAATAGGAAACATTTTCCTAAATATGGGAGGAGGGGTAAAAGGCACACCCGGTCTATCCCACTCCTTGCTAATAATCTCTGTAAGCCTTTTTGGTATAGGAAATACATCAGTACACACCAGTACCGCATAGTATCTATCCAACCTACATAATTTCTCTGGAATTGCAACCGTGTTACAATCATTCAGAGCCGCTAATACCTCCCCTAGCAATGTGCGGAGGTTCTCTAGCTTAAATTTAAAATTGGAAATCTCTGAATCCAGTCTCCCTGGATCAGATCCGTCACCCACAGAATGAAGCTCTCCGTCCTCACGTTCTGCAAACTGTGACGCAGTATCTGACATGGCTCTCATCTAATCCGCGCGCTCTATCCTTAACCCAGAGCTATCGCGCTTGCCTCTTAATTCTGGCAACTTAGATAATACTTCTGTCATAACAGTAGCCATGTCTTGCAAAGTGATTTGTAAGGGCCTCCCTGATGTACTTGGCGCCACAAAATCACGCACCTCCTGAGCGGGAGGCGAAGGTACTGACACGTGAGGAGAGTTAGTCGGCATAACTTCCCCCTCGTCGTCTGGTGATAATTTCTTTACATGTAAAGATTTACTTTTATTTAAAGTAGCATCAATGCAATTAGTACACAAATTTCTATTGGGCTCCACATTGGCCTTTAAACATAGTGAACAAAGAGATTCATCTGAGTCAGACATGTTTAAACAAACTAGCAATGAGACTAGCAAACTTGGAAATACTTTTCAAAATTAATTTACAAGCAATATAAAAAACGTTACTGTGCCTTTAAGAAGCACAGAAAAGCTGACACAGTTGAAATAACAATGACCAAAATAGTTATAGCAACCAAATTTTCACAGTAAATGTATTAAGTTAGCAAAGGATTGCACCCACCAGCAAATGGATGATTAACCCCTTAGTACCCAAAAACGGATAACAATTATATAATTAACGTTTTTCTCACAGTCAAATACACTGTCACAGGACTGCTGTGCCTGATTACCTCCCTCAAAATGGATTTTGAAGACCCCTGAGCTCTCTAGAGACGATCTGGATCATGGAGGATGAAGTAGACAGATTGTGACTGAATTTTTACTGCGCAAAAAAGCGCTAAAATAGGCCCCTCCCACTCATATTACAACAGTGGGGAAGCTCAGAAACTGTTTCTATGCAGAAAACAAAAATGGCCATGTGGTAAAAATCATGCCCTAATAAGTTTTATCACCAAGTACCTCACAAAAACGATTAACATGCCAGTAAACGTTTTAAACATACATTTGAAAAGTTATGAATTGTTATTAATAAGCCTGCTACCAGTCGCTTTTACTGCAGTTAAGGCTCATACATTATTTCAGTATTAACAGTATTTTCAGAGTCAATTCCATTCCTTAGAAAAATACATTCACTGTACACACACTCATCAGCCTAATACCAGTCGCTATCACTGCATTTAAGGCTGAACTTACTTTACAATGGTATCCGCAGTATTTTCTCAGTCAATTCCATTCCTCAGAAAATAAATTACTGCACATACCTCATTTGTTGCAGGGGAGCCCTGCATGCTATTCCCCTTCTCTGAAGTTACCTCACTCCTCAGATGAGAAACAGCCAGTGGATCTTAGTTACGTCTGCTAAGACCATAGAAAAAAACCCAGGCAGATTCTTCTTCTAATGCTGCCTGAGAATAAACAGCACACTCCGGTGCCATTTAAAATAACAAACTTTTGATTGTAGAAATAAACTAAGTTAAAAAACACCACAGATCTCTCACAGCTTCCTTTTTAGTTAGGCTGCAAGAGAATGACTGAGTATGATAGGTGAGGGGAGGAGCTATATAGCAGCTCTGCTGGGTAATTCTCTTGCAGTTTCCTGTTAGGAAGAGATATATTCCATAAGTAATGGATGACCCGTGGACTGACTACACTTAACAGGAGAAATTAACAATAAGGATTTTAACCATAAATGAATAAGTATAGACATAAGATCACATTGTACCCTTATTGTTGCCAGCTTGTGGTCAACATGATGATCCGATTTACTGTTTGCTTGCTTGCAAGTATATCTAAATCATAAACTGTGTGAAGGCTGTTTATTTTTGTATTATCGAAGGTGTGGGTTCACATATTCCACCACATCATTGGTTACTTTGATGTGATGCCGATGTGAATCTCCACCCCCTAGTTACTCGTCATTGTACTGGGTGTTGTATGTTTATATTGTGAGGTGTCTAAAAGAAACCACTCCCTCGTACTCATATTACATTGTATCCAGGTAGACCCATAATCTCAGGGATCAATAGTCTTACTGATCGACTTTCTGAATACATTGATTTACTACTACAAAAATATGTCATTAAGCTATCATCTTACATTAGAGACACCACAGATTTATTGAACAAGTTACAGAGTGTTAGGAGAAAGGAACATACTCTCTGGCTCACTTGTGATGTAGGGGCACTCTATTCTAATATTGACCATACACTAGGGATAAATGCAGTTAGACACCATCTTGAAAACGACATCTATCTCCCTACAATACAACAAGAATTCATTATAACTTGTATAGAACATATACTGTCACACAATTACTTGGACGACTATTACTTACAAATTAAGGGTACGGCCATGGGTACCAGGTTTGCCCCCAGTTTTGCCAATCTCTCCATGGGTGTCTTTGAAGACAAATTCATTTATAACACCAACTGGGGAGCAAACCTGGTATTCTATGGCCGCTACATCGATGATCTCATTTTTATTTGGGACAGCACAATAGAAGAAGCAATCACATTTGTCAATCACTTGAATTCCAACAATATGGGTCTATCCTTCACACATAATATACAGAATGAAAAAATTGAATTTTTGGATGTGTGTCTTGGATGGAGTGACGTAGGGGATGTTGAGTCTTCCACCTATTTTAAAGAAGTTGATAGTAACAACTTTTTACTCTTCTCAAGTAACCATCTTAATAGCTGGAAGACCAACATCCCCTACAGTCAGTTTAGGCGCATAAGAAGGAACTGCAGCTCTTTGACTCTTTATGACCACCAATCAAAGGTACTCCTCACAAGATTCAGAGAAAAAGGATACCCTGATAAACTAATAGAAGATAGTTTTTTAAAAGCAAGAAATGAAAATGGAAACACCATCCTGGCCCCTAAATATGAAGATTCTTCTACTAAAGTAGTTAACGATAGCCTAAGGGACCCACTTTTCATAACCCAATATAATTCTGGGCATTCATTCATCAAGCAAACTTTGAAGAAACATTGGCCAATAATACTCAAAGACCCTATTTTAAAGAACAATATCAGTAACACTCCACGAGTTGTATTCCGAAGAGCACCAACTCTTAAACAAAAGTTGGCCCCTAGTAAAATAGTTATATCAAAGAGAAATCATATACACCATTCTACACTTCATGGGAATAGAAGGACTAAATTGGGAGCCTATAGATGCAACAAATCAAGATGCCACATGTGTAGTTTTATTACACATGGGCACACATCTGTGAAATGCCATACTACAGGGGAAATATTCCCCATCAAAAATAGAATAGACTGCAGTACTGAGTACGTTATTTATGTCCTGACCTGCAGATGTGGCCTTCAATACTTGGGCCGCACCTGCAGGAAGATACACATCAGGTGGAGTGAGCACCTACGAAATATTAAAAAACAATCCCTGAAACACAGTATATCACGACACAGCAATGTCCAACATTTTGGACACCATCACACCTTTTGTATAATTCCACTGGAACATATCCCTTACAAAATAGGATCCAATAGATACACCTGTTTGCGCCAGAGGGAAACATACTGGATTTACAAATTCCAGTCCCTGTTCCCCTCTGGCCTAAACGAAGTAATAGACTTGGCGGCATTTTAGATCCCCTTCTTTTTGGGCACATATATATTTTTGTCCCTGTCATCCCCCATCATACAATATCACCATTGTCCCTTTTAAACTCCGCCCAATTTTCACTGCCATGCCAACAAAGAAGTCATCATCCCCTATAGACCCATTAAGCCTTGGCACGACAAGATTTCCTTATTGCACACTATTATAAGAAGCTCATGTATTTAATATACATCACTATCATTATTATTATTTTTATACAAATACGGCTCTTCAAATAGATTTATTGCCAACTTAATCAGTGCGGTCCATTATATTTCCTTACTGTTTGTCCACCTCATCAGAGTTTAGATGTATAGTGGCAGTTATTTTACTGTGGAAACCTAATCACTTAGGGGACACAGACCTTTATATATCATACACACAATACTTGGTATAATGACGATCATAGGGGGCGGAGATATAGACCTTTATATATCGTATTATCAAAACACAACATCAATGTACAATGATGATCATAGGGGGCGGACCACTTACACCACCACTATATCCAAGCAGCCAATGATACAATGTAATATGAGTACGAGGGCGTGGTTTCTTTTAGACACCTCGCAATGTAAACATACAACACCCAGTACAATGACGAGTAACTAGGGGGTGGAGATTCACATCGGCATCACATCAAAGTAAGCAATGATGTGGTGGAATATGTGAACCCACACCTTCGATAATACAAAAATAAACAGCCTTCACACAGTTTATGATTTAGATATACTTGCAAGCAAGCAAACAGTAAATCGGATCATCATGTTGACCACAAGCTGGCAACAATAAGGGTACAATGCGATCTTATGTCTATACTTATTCATTTATGTTTAAAATCCTTATTGTTAATTTTTTACTTGGGCTCATAGCAGATAATAATTAGGTAGCACGCTAAACCATTTAGCAATAATACTATAGGACATTTCTTCTTCTGTTTTTCCATCAAGGACAAATGTATAGTGATTATCTACAGACATAGATAGAAGCCAATTTGGATTTAATGGCCCACATAACGTACAGCATGCTCTATTACTCCAACACAGCATACTTTATATGTTCATAAGAGGCATTCCCCTCCCCCAATTCAGAGACTCTGAACACAGACAGGTGTTAGTCATTGATTAATTAAGAAAGACAACCCATTTAGGAAGGTAAATGTTTGTCAGTTAGGTACATAAGGCAGAGGTAGGAAGGAGAATCATTATAATTTTTTTTTTTTTTAAATGCCTGATGAAACGGTCTGCGAACCGAGAAACGCGTTGTAATCATTGGGGTAACATTGGTCACCCTGTTATCCACTTGTTATTATTATGAACAACTACTGTGTTGTTTATTTTTAACCCTTTGTTTTTAATAAATATTTTGGATTTTTATGATCTGTTGAGTGGATCTCTCTACCTACACTCTGCCTTTTTTCTGGTATACCAAGAGAATAATTTGACATTGGTTTTAGTACACCTGGATTATTGTACCTTCTGCTCCACAAATACCACCACCACCAAGCGATCAACTGTCTGGGTGAGCTGCCACACCTACCTAAATCTGCAGCCGGCTTCCACAAGCACATTGGTGTGCTCCTGGAGTATGTGAGTACCCATTTGTTATTAAACAAACATTATTGGTCGCATCTTAAATAGTCTGCACATGTAGTGCTTTCGTTTTGTATCTTTACTGTAGTACCAGCACTACAACACTAAGAGTGCTGTCGGACGGGTGAGCTGTCAAACCTCTTTTAATTCTGCAGCCTGCCCCTACCAGCACATAAGTGTGCTACTGGAGTATGTGAGTACTCATTTGGCTATATTATCTTTGATTTCCTGTTTCACACTGATGATACCACACATGAGGCGCCCTTCTGTTTTTCTTCATTTCTCATAGTTACACCTGGACCTTCCGGCGAGGAGGAGGCAGCCAACACAGAAATTTGTCCACCATCCAAAGGACATTAATACCCTTTTTTACTCCCCAGAGGGGTCCATCTGTTGCAAAATAATTGTTTGCCACACATTTTGTTATTGTTATTATATACATTTTAGTTGTTTTTTCTATCAATTATTTTTTATAGATGTTTATTATCCCATTGCTCTATTTTTAGCGCCCCCTCTGTTGTGACCAGGTCACTCTGTATATATGGTAAGACCAAGGAACTGCTAAAGCATCCACCATCTCCGCCTGAGGATCCTTGGACCTCGAAAGGTATCTGGGAAATTTCTTGTTCAGACTGGAGACCATCAGATCTATTTCTGGAAGACCCCACATCAGCACAATCTCATGAAAGCTATGTTGTGAGAAAGGTTTTTGGTGCGTAAATCTTCCCCTGCATAAACACTACTCTGTTCCCAAAATGTACAGGGTAAAAGGAATATAATGATAGAAAGATGTGTAAATGTGCATAAACAGCAACGGCGGTGATTACAAGTATTTTAACATACTATGTATGGATTTGGGTTGAAATCACCCTATATACCTTTAAAAGGATGTCTCTAAGATAATATATTGGTATCTATACAAAAAATGCAAAAGTATAATTGCGGTGAGAAAAAAGAATTTTTATCAGACTTTGCAAGGTCCTGTGTTTCTATGACTGGAGTCAGGCTAGATAACAAAACTATATATTATTACCTGGGTGTGATATGCAAACAAGGTATATCTGTACCAATCGATATACGTTTATCTTACTCTGTGTGTAAACTTATGCGTTTATTCTACTTAAAGTGCATACTTGGCATTGTGGGCTATTAGTGTGGTTAAAAAGGTAAAAAATACACAATATCAAAAAACTAAATTAATACAATTTATTGCACATATACTCTAATGATATATAAATAAAACTCTATGGTGACCGGTCACTCGATAAAATAAATGAGGTAGTAATCTTAAAATATGGGAACAAACACTTTACAAACCATAAAGCCAATTCCTGTGAATGTTCAAATAAGAGAAGTACTCGAGTTTTGCAGGAAATAGACTTTAGTTCCTGTTTGATAAAGTTTATCGTAAAGTTACGGTGAGACTTTTTTCTTTGTATGTGCCCAGTCTTTTCAATATCGTAATGATCGTAGGATTTCCTGAAATGAATAAAAAGTCTAATCTCCAGACCGTGTTAGTCTGACCACACTGCCGGGCTGTTACACTCTGGAGTGCTTACCTATTCCTAGATGGTAACTTACTGCGGTAGCACTAGTGTCTCTGCAGCTTGCGGCTAGTAGTGACGTCACACGCTACGTCTGAGGATAGATGAAGTAGATCCGTCCGATATCCTTGTTTCTTGCTTCTTAACTCTGCGCAGAGTGCTCGGCTTGTGGAAATAGTCCCACTTGTATCCTTCGTACCTGTTGGTATTGAAAACTGGGAATATCTGTTATTCTTTCTTAGGTATCACCATCAACGCGTTTCGCCACTCTTGGTGGCTTTATCAAGATGGTTTAGTCATGATGAATTGCTTCTTTATATATGCAATGATACATTTTCATTGGTTAGTGAAAAAAGCCTCATTTTCAACTTCTCTGTATTTAAAGGTGGAATTTCCAGGCAACTCTTAAGGTGGAATTGTCATTGCCATACATTTTCCCAATAGTTTACATCTTCAAAGATAACACGAATTCTAATGTATCTAAATTTTGACTATAGAGTTAAAAATTAAAATTGGAATTAAAAATACAAAAATCATAATTAGAAACATAAAGTGTATAATATGAAACCTTAGTATATCTAATGTGCAATGTTCTATATTTGACATATTAAACTTTTTATATGTCCACAACACTTATCTAAAGCATTCTCAGATTATCATATTTGATGGTAAATCGAAATACAAAAGCTAGCGATATAGAAACTTTATGTAGTGGTACTATGTTCTATACACCTTTTTGGAAACTCATATTGTTATATAATCGTTGTGTGTAATAATGGCAGAAATTGACAGTTTCTATTATTAGTGTATTGCTATCTTTGGTGTAAGATTTAGTTAACATAATTATGGGATCAAAAATTATACAACTAAGTTGTTAAATCGTTATTGGTCCTAAATTTTGTTTTATAACATAAACTTACTGGTGATTTCGGGTCTAAAAACCAGGAGATTTTAATCTAAGATAAACGGACCTAGATCTAGCTCCGAATTCAGACCTTTCGGGTATAACGTCTGCATCTCATATATGTATTCAGCTTCTTTTCTTAGTAGTGGGCGTTCGTAGTCGCCACCTCGCCATGGTTTTTTAATTTTACAAATCCCCCAATATTTTAGATCTTTTGTATTGTTTTTATGTTTTAGCCTGAAGTGTTCGTACAATCTAGTAACCTGATCTCCTTTTTCAATAAGATTTAAGTGTTCTCTAATCCTTGTTCTTAAGGTCCTGGTGGTCTCTCCAATATATTGCTTCCCACAGGTGCACTGGATTAGATATATAATCCCCTTATCACTACACCTAATGGTGTCCCTTATGTGGTACTCTTTATTTGTATTGGTAGATATGTATTTCTTGCATTTAGTACTGTATTTGCACGCTTTGCAGCTATAACAAGGATAGTAGCCTCTTACTTTATTACCCATCAAGTCTTGATCTTTTCTTTTAAGTTGTTGTGTCTTCTTAGTGAAGTCACTTGGGGCTAGGATGTTTTTAATGTTTGTCGTTTTCCTAAAAATAATTTCTGGACGATCAGGGATTATATCTCCTATAATTGTATCTGATCTAATAAGATCCCAATATTTGTATATTATTTTCCTTAAGAGATTGTGATGACAGCTATAATTAGTCACCAATGGTACTATTGAATTATCATTTTTGTTGGCTTTATTCTTTAATTTCTTTGAGAGAAGATCTTGTCTCTCTATATTTCTAACTTTAGATATATCAATCTCCAATTTCTTTGGTTCATAACCTTTCTCCAAAAATCTACCCTCCAATATTTTCACCTGTTGATCGTAATCTGAAATCTTTGAGCAATTACGCCTAATTCTTAAAAACTGTCCCTTAGGGATGTTATCGATCCAACGTTTAAGGTGACAGCTGTGTGTAGGAATATAATTATTAGCGTCTATTGGCTTAAAATGATTTTTAGTTGCTATTTGTCCATTCTCTACATAGATGTCCAAGTCTAGGAAAGTGATTAATTCTTTACTTATAGTATATGTAAATTTCAAGTTTACCTCATTTTTATTCATATCCTCTAAAAAAGAAATTAGGGTTTCCTCCGTTCCCCTCCATACAATCAAAATGTCATCGATGTATCTTTTATAGAGCACGAGGTTTGCTCCCAGCTCATGCCCCTGGATATATTGGTATTCCCACTTACCCATAAAAAGGTTAGCATAGCTGGGAGCAAACCTCGTGCCCATTGCAGTGCCCTGTACCTGGATGTAGATATTCTCATTGAAAGCAAATACATTATTTTTTAAGATAAACTCTATGCATTCTAAAATGAAGTTCTTCTGTCTTAACTGTTTCTCATTGTTACTTTTTAAGAACCAGTCTATCGCAGCCAAACCTTTGTCATGTTGAATACTGGTGTATAATGAACTAACATCACTTGTAGCTAAAATATAATTTTCTTGCCACTCTATATCTTTCAGGAGATTAAGAACCTCTGTTGTGTCTTTTAGATAAGAGGGTAGTTTTTGTACATAATCTTGCAAGTGAGTGTCCACATAGAGAGAGAGATTAGAGGAAATGGAAGATATCCCTGAGATTATAGGGCGTCCTGGAGGGTCTATTAGGGTCTTGTGAATTTTTGGTAAAAAATATAGCATCGCCATTTTCGGATGTTTTTGATAAATGAAATTTAGTTCTTTGATATTAATTAATTCATTATCTTTTGCTTTTGTCAATAATTCTTGTAAATTTTTGTTGATTTTGGTCATTGGATTTTGTTTTAACTTTTTGTATGTGTCTGTGTCATTTAATAGGCGGTTCGCTTCAATTATGTATTTTGATGTGTCCATAATAACAACCCCCCCGCCCTTATCCGCCGGTTTAATGGTGATGGTTTTGTTTTTTTGTAGATGTGTTAAGGTCTCTCTTTCTTTTTTTGTCATATTAAACTTAGTTTTACTTTTATCGTCCAATTTTAATTTCGCTAAATCACCTAAGACTGATCTTTCGAACACTTCTAAATTACTTCCTTTACTCTGATAAGGGTAAAATGAAGATCTAGGTTTAAGTTGTGTGTGAGTGATATCTTGAATGGAGCTGGCACCTTGTAATAGTGGTCTCTCTATTGGATTTTTTATGAAGTGTCTTTTAATTGTTAAATTCCTCACAAACTTTTTTATGTGAATATGAGTTTCAAATTTATTTAATTTGGATGTGGGTGCAAAAGTTAAACCCAATTTCAATACTTTCTGTTCCTGTTCGCTAAGTTTCTTTTTACTTAAATTAAAAATACCAATGTGTTCTATTTCATTTTCTTTTTGGTCTGTGCATTTATTTCCTCTTCCATTTCCCCTAGCTCCTCTATGTTTCTTTTTGGCCGTATCTTTCTTTGGTCTAGGGGGGTGTTCACCCCTAAAAAATCCCCAGAAGTACTGGGTCTTTCTGAGTCTCTACCATTGCTTGGTTCTTCTCTAGTGTCTAGTATCTGATATCTATTTTTTATGGGGATCGTCCATTCCTTCTTCGTAAAGGAGGTAGATTGTGTTTGTCCTATGTAGTTCCCTTGTTGTCTATGTTGTGTATAGTGGTCATGTGGTCGTGTATTCTCATATTCCCTTTGTGTTGGTGTGTCTCTAGAATATATATTTCTATTGTAACCTTGGTATCTTTTTTCTCTATAGTGTCTTGGTCCCCCATTTTGTCTATAATCTTCTTCTATTTGTCCCCTTCTGTTTTGTCCAGTTTCTCTATTATAGTGATCATATTGCTCATTTTTGTATGTGTGATTATAATTATAATTGTGATAGTTGTAATTTTCTGGCTGATAATTTCTCTCTTTTTCTCTCTGAAAAGAGTAATAATCTCTACTATGTGAATGATTTTGTGCACTGTGGTTGTAGTTCCTATTGTGATACGTATTTTGTCTATAGTGGCGATTTTCTGACCAATCCCTATGTCTTTCTTTAAACTGGTTATTTCTAGGTGTATATTGGTGATGTGATCTTATTTTTTCTTGGTGTGTTTTTTTAGTGTCAATATTGTGTGATTCCATATCCTCATTAGTGTCTATCTCATTATGTGATCCTCCTGTTTGTATCCCTTCTGTTATTTCCGGGGAAGTGATAGGTTGTTGATAGTCTTTCTGATCCCTATTCAATTTCCTCCATTTTACTGTTAGTACATTTTTTGCTTGTGTCATTGAGCCTATCAATAATTTGTTTCTGTCTACTTAAAAAATTTCACTATTTTGGTGAATTTCTATTCTTTGTTTAATGCGCAGAGTTAAGAAGCAAGAAACAAGGATATCGGACGGATCTACTTCATCTATCCTCAGACGTAGCGTGTGACGTCACCAACTAGCCGCAAGCTGCAGAGACACTAGTGCTACCGCAGTAAGTTACCATCTAGGAACAGGTAAGCACTCCAGAGTGCAACAGCCCAGCAGTGTGGTCAGACTAACACGGTCTGGAGATTAGACTTTTTATTCAATTCAGGAAATCCTACGATCATTACGATATTGAAAAGACTGGGCACATACAAAGAAAAAAGTCTCACCGTAACTTTACGATAAACTTTATCAAACAGGAACTAAAGTCTATTTCCTGCAAAACTCGAGTACTTCTCTTATTTGAACATTCACAGGAATTGGCTTTATAGTTTGTAAAGTGTTTGTTCCCATATTTTAAGATTACTACCTCATTTATTTTATCGAGTGACCGGTCACCATAGAGTTTTATTTATATATCATTAGAGTATATGTGCAATAAATTGTATTAATTTAGTTTTTTGATATTGTGTATTTTTTACCTTTTTAACCACACTAATAGCCCACAATGCCAAGTATGCACTTTAAATAGAATAAACGCATAAGTTTACACACAGAGTAAGATAAACGTATATCGATTGGTACAGATATACCTTGTTTGCATATCACACCCAGGTAATAATATATAGTTTTGTTATCTAGCCTGACTCCAGTCATAGAAACACAGGACCTTGCAAAGTCTGATAAAAATTCTTTTTTCTCACCGCAATTATACTTTTGCATTTTTTGTATAGATACCAATATATTATCTTAGAGACATCCTTTTAAAGGTATATAGGGTGATTTCAACCCAAATCCATACATAGTATGTTAAAATACTTGTAATCACCCCGTTGCTGTTTATGCACATTTACACATCTTTCTATCATTATATCCTTTTTACCCTGTACATTTTGGGAACAGAGTAGTGTTTATGCAGGGGAAGATTTGCGCACCAAAAACCTTTCTCACAACATAGCAAACATAATTTCCCAATTTTTTGGTAGCTGCATCTCTATAGAAATAAAATTACATTTGAGATACACAAAACATTCCAACGACAAATAGAAAAAAAAAATTTCACTATAATTTTTATTCTTTTCATACATCAATATGGAGTTATTTACAGTGAGGGAAAATCTCCTTTCCAATGTAACACCTGAATTGATGGATCAAAATGATACCTTAGATATAAGTGAAACTTTGACCAATCTAGAAACACTTATGATTAAATAATTCAAACAGAATGCAGAACTTGTATTTCTGGAGAAATATATTACCAACAAAATAATACCAAGAGGTCTTAGGTTGGAAAAGAAATGTTCATTTGAATTAAGTGAAGAACACAATATAGAGTGGTTTGAAACCCTGGAGAAAGCTTCAGTAGGATTGATAGAAATCATTAAAAAATCAAGAGCAGCAAGTTTAGCGGATTTTAAAACAAAAATAGAAAGCATTAAACAAAGAATAGAAATTCACCAAAATAGTGAAATTTTTTTAAGTAGACAGAAACAAATTATTGATAGGCTCAATGACACAAGCAAAAATGTACTAACAGTAAAATGGAGGAAATTGAATAGGGATCAGAAAGACTATCAACAACCTATCACTTCCCCGGAAATAACAGAAGGGATACAAACAGGAGGATCACATAATGAGATAGACACTAATGAGGATATGGAATCACACAATATTGACACTAAAAAAACACACCAAGAAAAAATAAGATCACATCACCAATATACACCTAGAAATAACCAGTTTAAAGAAAGACATAGGGATTGGTCAGAAAATCGCCACTATAGACAAAATACGTATCACAATAGGAACTACAACCACAGTGCACAAAATCATTCACATAGTAGAGATTATTACTCTTTTCAGAGAGAAAAAGAGAGAAATTATCAGCCAGAAAATTACAACTATCACAATTATAATTATAATCACACATACAAAAATGAGCAATATGATCACTATAATAGAGAAACTGGACAAAACAGAAGGGGACAAATAGAAGAAGATTATAGACAAAATGGGGGACCAAGACACTATAGAGAAAAAAGATACCAAGGTTACAATAGAAATATATATTCTAGAGACACACCAACACAAAGGGAATATGAGAATACACGACCACGACCACTATACACAACATAGGCAACAAGGGAACTACATAGGACAAACACAATCTACCTCCTTTAAGAAGAAGGAATGGACGATCCCCATAAAAAATAGATATCAGATACTAGACACTAGAGAAGAACCAAGCAATGGTAGAGACTCAGAAAGACCCAGTACTTCTGGGGATTTTTTAGGGGTGAACACCCCCCTAGACCAAAGAAAGATATGGCCAAAAAGAAACAGAGGAGCTAGGGGAAATGGAAGAGGAAAGAAATGCACAGACCAAAAAGAAAATGAAATAGAACACATTGGTATTTTTAATTTAAGTAAAAAGAAACTTAGCGAACAGGAACAGAAAGTATTGAAATTGGGTTTAACTTTTGCACCCACATCCAAATTAAATAAATTTGAAACTCATATTCACATAAAAAAGTTTGTGAGGAATTTAACAATTAAAAGACACTTCATAAAAAATCCAATAGAGAGACCACTATTACAAGGTGCCAGCTCCATTCAAGATATCACTCACACACAACTTAAACCTAGATCTTCCTTTTACCCTTATCAGAGTAAAGGAAGTAATTTAGAAGTGTTCGAAAGATCAGTCTTAGGTGATTTAGCGAAATTAAAATTGGACGATAAAAGTAAAACTAAGTTTAATATGACAAAAAAAGAAAGAGAGACCTTAACACATCTACAAAAAGACAAAACCATCACCATTAAACCGGCGGATAAGGGCGGGGGGGGTTGTTATTATGGACACATCAAAATACATCATTGAAGCGAACTGCCTATTAAATGACACAGACACATACAAAAAGTTAAAACTAAATCCAATGACCAAAATCAACAAAAATTTACAAGCATTATTGACAAAAGCAAAAGATAATGAATTAATTAATATCAAAGAACTAAATTTCATTTATCAAAAACACCCGAAAATGGCGATGCTATATTTTTTACCAAAAATTCACAAGACCCTAATAGACCCTCCAGGACGCCCTATAATCTCAGGGATATCTTCCATTTCCTCTAATCTCTCTCTCTATGTGGACACTCACTTACAAGATTATGTACAAAAACTACCCTCTTATCTAAAAGACACAACAGAGGTTCTTAATCTCCTGAAAGATATAGAGTGGCAAGAAAATTATATTTTAGCTACAAGTGATGTTAGTTCATTATACACCAGTATTCAACATGACAAAGGTTTGGCTGCGATAGACTGGTTCTTAAAAAGTAACAATGAGAAACAGTTAAGACAGAAGAACTTCATTTTAGAATGCATAGAGTTTATCTTAAAAAATAATGTATTTGCTTTCAATGAGAATATCTACATCCAGGTACAGGGCACTGCAATGGGCACGAGGTTTGCTCCCAGCTATGCTAACCTTTTTATGGGTAAGTGGGAATACCAATATATCCAGGGGCATGAGCTGGGAGCAAACCTTGTGCTCTATAAAAGATACATCAATGACATTTTGATTGTATGGAGGGGAACGGAGGAAACCCTAATTTCTTTTTTAGAGGATATGAATAAAAATGAGGTAAACTTGAAATTTACATATACTATAAGTAAAGAATTAATCACTTTCCTAGACTTGGACATCTATGTAGAGAATGGACAAATAGCAACTAAAAATCATTTTAAGCCAATAGACGCTAATAATGATATTCCTACACACAGCTGTCACCTTAAACGTTGGATCGATAACATCCCTAAGGGACAGTTTTTAAGAATTAGGCGTAATTGCTCAAAGATTTCAGATTACGATCAACAGGTGAAAATATTGGAGGGTAGATTATTGGAGAAAGGTTATGAACCAAAGAAATTGGAGATTGATATATCTAAAGTTAGAAATATAGAGAGACAAGATCTTCTCTCAAAAAAATTAAAGAATAAAGCCAACAAAAATGATAATTCAATAGTACCATTGGTGACTAATTATAGCTGTCATCACAATCTCTTAAGGAAAATAATATACAAATATTGGGATCTTATTAGATCAGATACAATTATAGGAGATATAATCCCTGATCGTCCAGAAATTATTTTTAGGAAAACGACAAACATTAAAAACATCCTAGCCCCAAGTGACTTCACTAAGAAGACACAACAACTTAAAAGAAAAGATCAAGACTTGATGGGTAATAAATTAAGAGGCTACTATCCTTGTTATAGCTGCAAAGCGTGCAAATACAGTACTAAATGCAAGAAATACATATCTACCAATACAAATAAAGAGTACCACATAAGGGACACCATTAGGTGTAGTGATAAGGGGATTATATATCTAATCCAGTGCACCTGTGGGAAGCAATATATCGGAGAGACCACCAGGACCTTAAGAACAAGGATTAGAGAACACTTAAATCTTATTGAAAAAGGAGATCAGGATACTAGATTGTACGAACACTTCAGGCTAAAACATAAAAACAATACAAAAGATCTAAAATATTGGGGGATTTGTAAAATTAAAAAACCATGGCGAGGTGGCGACTACGAACGCCTACTACTAAGAAAAGAAGCTGAATACATATATGAGATGCAGACGTTATACCCGAAAGGTCTGAATTCGGAGCTAGATCTAGGTCCGTTTATCTTAGATTAAAATCTCCTGGTTTTTCGACCCAAAATCACCAGTAAGTTTATGTTATAAAACAAAATTTAGGACCAATAACGATTTAACAACTTAGTTGTATAATTTTTGATCCCATAATTATGTTAACTAAATCTTACACCAAAGATAGCAATACACTAATAATAGAAACTGTCAATTTCTGCCATTATTACACACAACGATTATATAACAATATGAGTTTCCAAAAAGGTGTATAGAACATAGTACCACTACATAAAGTTTCTATATCGCTAGCTTTTGTATTTCGATTTACCATCAAATATGATAATCTGAGAATGCTTTAGATAAGTGTTGTGGACATATAAAAAGTTTAATATGTCAAATATAGAACATTGCACATTAGATATACTAAGGTTTCATATTATACACTTTATGTTTCTAATTATGATTTTTGTATTTTTAATTCCAATTTTAATTTTTAACTCTATAGTCAAAATTTAGATACATTAGAATTCGTGTTATCTTTGAAGATGTAAACTATTGGGAAAATGTATGGAAATGACAATTCCACCTTAAGAGTTACCTGGAAATTCCACCTTAAATACAGAGAAGTTGAAAATGAGGCTTTTTTCACTAACCAATGAAAATGTATCATTGCATATATAAAGAAGCAATTCATCATGACTAAACCATCTTGATAAAGCCACCAAGAGTGGCGAAACGCGTTGATGGTGATACCTAAGAAAGAATAACAGATTTTCCCAGTTTTCAATACCAACAGGTACGAAGGATTGCGAAGGATACAAGTGGGACTATTTCCACAAGCCGAGCACTCTGCGCAGAGTTAAGAAGCAAGAAAGAAGGATATCGGACGGATCTACTTCATCTATCCTCAGACGTAGCGTGTGACGTCACCAACTAGCCGCAAGCTGCAGAGACACTAGTGCTACCGCAGTAAGTTACCATCTAGGAACAGGTAAGCACTCCAGAGTGTAACAGCCCGGCAGTGTGGTCAGACTAACACGGTCTGGAGATTAGACTTTTTATTCAATTCAGGAAATCCTACGATCATTACGATATTGAAAAGACTAGGCACATACAAAGAAAAAAGTCTCACCGTAACTTTACGATAAACTTTATCAAACAGGAACTAAAGTCTATTTCCTGCAAAACTCGAGTACTTCTCTTATTTGAACATTCACAGGAATTGGCTTTATAGTTTGTAAAGTGTTTGTTCCCATATTTTAAGATTACTACCTCATTTATTTTATCGAGTGACCGGTCACCATAGAGTTTTATTTATATATCATTAAAGTATATGTGCAATAAATTGTATTAATTTAGTTTTTTGATATTGTGTATTTTTTACCTTTTTAACCACACTAATAGCCCACAATGCCAAGTATGCACTTTAAGTAGAATAAATGCATAAGTTTACACACAGAGTAAGATAAACGTATATCGATTGGTACAGGTATACCTTGTTTGCATATCACACCCAGGTAATAATATATAGTTTTGTTATCTAGCCTGACTCCAGTCATAGAAACACAGGACCTTGCAAAGTCTGATAAAAATTCTTTTTTCTCACCGCAATTATACTTTTGCATTTTTTGTATAGATACCAATATATTATCTTAGAGACATCCTTTTAAAGGTATATAGGGAGATTTCAACCCAAATCCATACATAGTATGTTAAAATACTTGTAATCACCCCGTTGCTGTTTATGCACATTTACACATCTTTCTATCACAATCTGATGAAACACATCTGGATGGAAAGACCACTCCCCCAGATGCAAAGTCTGACGACTGAAAAAAATCCGCTTCCCAATTGTCTACACCTGGGATATGAATCTCAGAAATTAGACAAGAGTTGGACTCCGTCCAAGTAAGTATCCAAGATACTTATTTCATTGCTAAAGAGCTGCGAGTCCCATATGCCACTGTTGTGATATTGTCTGTCTGAAAAAGAATGAAAAGTTCTCACTTTAATAGAGGCCAAGCATGAAGAGCTCTAAAGAGAGCACAGAGTTCTAAAATACTGATTGGTAACCTCGCCTCTTGAGGTTTCCAAACCCCTTGTGCTGTCAGAGCAGACAGCTCCCCAACATGTAAGACTTGCATCTGTTGAGATCACAGTCCAGGAAGGACGAACAACTCGAGCAATACGGTGATGGTCCAACCACCAAGACAGAGAGAGGTGAATGTTGGGATTTGAGAATATCAGTTGTGATATCGGAGTATAATCCCTGCACCATTGATTCAGCATGCAAAGCTGCAGAGGTCTCATATGAAAACGAGCAAAGGGGATCGCGTCCGATGCTGCAGTCATAAGACCTAAAACTTTCATGCATATAGCCACTGAAGGGAATGATCGGGACTGAAGGTTTAGACAATCGAAAACCAATTTCATTTGACTCCCTTCTGTTAAAGACAGAGCCATGGACACTGAATCTATCTGGAAACCTAAAAAGGTAACCCTTGTTTGAGGAATCAAGAAACTCTTTTGTAAATTGATCCTCCAACCATGCCTTTGAAGAAACGACACTAGTTGCTTCGTGTGACATTCTGCTAAATGAAAAGACTGAGCTAGTACCAATATATCGTCCAAATAAGGAAACACCGCAATACCCTGCTCTCTGATTACAGATAGAAGGGCACAGAGAACCTTTGAGAAGATTCTTGGAGCTGTCGCTAGGCCAAATGGAAGAGCGACAAATTGGTAATGCTTGTCTAAAAAAGAGAATCTCAGAAACCAATAGTGGTGTGGATGAATTGGAATGTGAAGATAAGCATCCTGTAAGCCTATTGTGGACATAAAATGCCCTTGCTGAACAAAAGGCAGAATAGTCCTTATAGTCACCATCTTGAAAGTTGGGACTCTTACAAAATTATTTAAAAACTTCAGATCCAGAACTGGTCTGAAAGAATTCTCTTTCTTCGGGACAATGAATAGATTTGAATAGAACCCCAAACCCTTTTCTTGGAGAGGAACTGGTACAATCACCCCTGAAAGATCTAGATCCGAAACACATTTCAGAAAAGCCTGAGCCTTCAAAGGATTTGTTGGAACATGAAAAAGAAAGAATCTTCCTATGGAGGTCTTATTCTGAAACCTATTCGATATCCACTGATTCTGAACAGAACCTGTCCAAACATTCTGAAATAATTTCAATCTGCACCCCACCAGCTGAACTGGATTGATGGCCGTACCTCCATGCAGTCTTGGGGGCTGGATTTGGTTTTTTTTATAAGGCTTGGTTTTATTCCAATTTGAAGATGTTCTCCAATTGGAACCAGAGCTTTTAGGGGAAGGAGTGTTTTTTTGTTCTCTATTCTGATGAAAGGAACGAAAGCGATTATGAGCTTTAAAATTTACCCTTAGATTTTTTATCTTGAGGTAGAAAGACTCCCTTCCCCCCAGTGATAGTGGAAATAATAGAATCCAATTGAGAACCAAATAAATTCTTACCCTGGAAAGATAGATAGTAATCTATATTTAGCATTCCAAGATTTAAGCCATAAAGCTCTTCTAGCTAAAATAGCTAAAGACATAGATTTAACATTGATCTTAATAACGTTGAATATAGCATCACAAATGAAATGATTAGCATGTTGAAGCAGAAGAACAATGCTAGACAAATCAGGATACTCTACCTGACAAGCTAAACTTCCCAACCAAAAAGTTGAAGCAGCAGCCACATCAGCAACAGAACTGGCAGGTCTAAGAATATAACCAGAAAGTAAATAAGCTTTTCTGAGATAAAAAAAAAGTACTATCTTCCATAGGGATAGTAGTACGTCTGGCAAGAGTTGAAATAGCCCCATCAACTTTAGGGACTTTTTCTCAAAACTCTAAATTAGCCACAGGCAAAGGATACAACCTCTTAAACCTAGAAGAAGGGTTAAAAGAAGAACCAGACTTTGACCATTCTTTAGTAATCATATCACAGACAGCATCTGGAATAGAAAAACCTCAGAAGCAACCTTTGGAGGTTTAAAAACAGAATTTAAACGTTTACTGGCTTTGTTATCAAGAGGACTAGACTCGTCAATACCCAAAGTAACCAAAACTTCCTTCAACAAAGAACGAATATAATCAATCTTAAACATATAGGAAGATTTATCAATTTCAGAGTCTGATTCAGGATCCTCTAAACCAGAGAGATCCTTATCAGCTGAGGATACTTAAGTATGTTGTCGGTCAACAAAAATTTCATCAGAATTATGAGAAGTTTTAAAAGACTTTTTACATTTATTTGAAAGCGGAATAGCAGACATAGCCTTTTCTATAGCTGCAGCAATATAGTTCTTTACATCTGCAGGAATATAAGGTACATTAGATGTTGAAGGAACAACAGACAATGTAAATTGTACTAATAGAAACATTAGCATTAAACAGCTTGCCATGACAGATGCCACATAATTGAGCTGAAGAAATAACATCAGATAATTTACAACAAACACACTTAGCTTTGGTAGAACTGTGTTCAGGCAGCATGGTTTCTACAGCAACATCAGAGGCAGGATCAGACTGAGACATCTTGCAAAATGTAAAAAGAAAAAAATAACATTTAAACAAAATATCCAATTTCCTCATATAGCACTTTCAGGAATGGGAACAATGCTTATGCTTAAGTATATGCAAAAAAAGTAAGCATCTTAGCTCTTTAAGATATAAAAAGGAAGAGGGGTAATATACAAATCATTTATTTGGCGCCAAGTATGATGCATGACGCAAAAGAAAGTGAACATTTTTTTGGCGCCAAAGCTTACATCAGGAAATGACGCAACTCGCTTCATAAAGTGTAACTTCGCGCCAAAAAGAAGTAACGTCAATAAAGATGCAGGAAATGACGAGACTTGCGTCACCATAGACGCAACCTTGCACCCAAAAAAAATTCGCTCCACAAATGACGCAATAAAAAACTGCATTTTGCATCCTCGCAAGCCTAATTTGCCTGCAAAAATGTGGAAAACAAAGTCAAATTAGAAAAACTGGAACCCCAGGTAAGAAAAAAATAATCTTCCCAAACATAATTTCCATACTGAAACTGATAGTCTGCAAAAAAGGGAAATATACATAGACCTGACTCATGGCAAATATAAGCAAACATATATATTTAAAACTTTACAATATAATATAAAGCGCCAAACATAGCTGAGAGTGTCTTAAAAAAATGATACATACTTACCAGAAGACACCCATCAAGATAGATTCCTTTTTTATTGTCATTGCACAAGTAGGGTGTATTTATAGGCATTTTGAGGTTTGGGAAACTTTGCCCCTCCTGGTAGGAATGTATATCCCATACGTCACTAGCTCATGGACTCTTGCCAATTACATGAAAGAAACAGGGCAACGAAATGTATTAAAACATCTAACCCAGACATTGCAAATAGATAGTATAAGGTGCAAAATACAATAGTAGCTATAAATAATTATAAAAATGGAATAACTTAGATGTTAAATACACATAATATAACGTGCAAAATTCCAAGAATATATAGTAAGAGTGCATAGTGCAAATCAGTATCAAGCAGCAGTCAGTTGTATGAAAAAGAATGTGTAAGACAGAAGAAAATGTAACAATATAATACAAATTATCAATGTAATTTTAAAAGTGCATAGTGCAAATCAGTATCAAACAGCAAGTCAGTTGTACAAGAAGAATATATGAGACACACCAAGAAAAGGATGTGAATGTAATACAAGCAGTCACTTGTATAAAAGAAATATATAAAGCACTGGAAAAGTGTGATAGTGTAATACAAATTATCAATGTGATATGGATATGTGCATAATACAATCCATGTGATGAGCACAGATAATAATACAAATTAATAAATAAAGGTGATAAACAGCAATTGTAATCCGAGATAGCCTGCAGTTTAAAAAATAGGAGAATCTAAAAAAAAAGAGACATGATAAAAATTTAAGAAAAATCGGCATTAAGTATTTGTATTCAGCAAAACAACAGCTCTGGGAAAAAAACTATTCCTTAGCCTGACTCTCTTGCTATTCAGGCTCCTGTACCGCCTCCCAGATGGCAAGGGAACAAATAGTCCATGGCTAGGATGGGAAGAATCTCTAATGATACAGTGCGCCCTTTGCAGGCATTGCTTATGCTAAAGGTCCTCAACAGAGGGTAGCTGGACACTGATGATGTACTGGGCAGTTTTCAACACCCGTTGTAAAGCTTTTCGGTCAAGATTGGTACAGTTACCATACCACACCGAGATACAGTTGGTAAGAATACTCTCAATGGTGCAGCGATAGAAATTAACCAAAATCTGGGTGGACAGATGTACTTTCTTTAGTCTCCTTAAAAAGTAGAGTTGCCGCTGTGCCTTTTTGACTAAAATAGATGCATGCAGTGACCAGGACAATTTTTCATTGATGTTAGTTCCCAGGAATTTGAAACTAGTCACCCGTTCTACCTCGGACCCATTAATATAGATAGGTAAATGTGTACAACGTTTGGTCTTCCTATAGTGCACAATAATCTTTTTGGTCTTCTTAATGTTAAGAGATAAGTTGTTATCAGCAAACCATGTCACCAGGTTCGTTATCTCCTCCCTATAAGCCGACTCATCATTATTACTAACCTTGCCTACCACAGGTCATGGGCCATGACCAATCTTTCAAAACACTTCATGATGATTGGAGTAAGTGCTATAGGACGATAGTCATTCAGAATCGCTACAGCAGATTGTTTTGGCACCGGCACAATGATTGCTGTCTTAAAACACACCGGAACAACCGCCTGAGCCAATGACAAATTAAAGATGTCAGTAAAGACCTTGGCTAATTCCCCAGCACATGTCCTTAGCACCTGACCAGGGATGCCATCTGGACCGGCAGCCTTACGTGCATACACAGATAGCAGACAGCCAAACCAGTACTGAAAAATATCAGCAGAGGTAATGGTATGAGTATAACGTCAATCTGAAAAGGGAGGCAGGGGATGAATCCCTGCGACTGATTACAGAGAGCCTTTGATTAGATTTCCCATGGGTGAAACCATAAAATCAACAGGCAATACTCCCTTCACATCCCTCTGACAAACACTGTACTCAGAGGAATATCACAGAAGAAATCAAGCACAACTTACTTCACCACCTCCATAGGAGGCAAAGTTTGCAAAACTAAGGTATGAGTGTGGTAGGAGGTGTATTTATAGGCATTTTGAGGTTTGGGAAACTTTGCTCCCCTCCTGGTAGAAATGTATATCCCATACATCACTAGCTCATAGACTCTTGCTACTTACATGAAAGAAATGTGCATTTTTCCCCATAATTTTTGTTGTAGGTTTCTCACATCATGATATGCATATCTGAATCATAAAAGTTTAAATTTAACTTTACTGTTCTTTAAAACACAATATCCTATTTAGAAACGAGATGTCACTCAAATCATGCTCACCAATCCATCTAGCTCCAAGCTGAACCCATTCCACAGCATGCTCAGTAAGAGGCATCTTTGTATTACAGCCTTTCCACCTACAGAAAAAGAACACACAAACCAGAAACATATATACAACAACTTAATCCAGAAGTAGCAGCCAAGTCATCTTTGCAAATAAACATGTTAAATATTGCTAAAAAAAAACAGAATTTATGCTTACCTGATAAATTACTTTCTCTTGTGGTGTATCTAGTCCACGGATTCATCCTTTACTTGTGGGATATTCTCCTTCCCTACAGGAAGTGGCAAAGAGAGCACACAGCAGAGCTGTCCATATAGCTCCCCCTCTAGCTCCACCCCCCAGTCATTCGACCGAAGGTTAAGAAGAAAAAGGAGAAACCATAGGGTGCAGTGGTGACTGTAGTTTAAACAAAAAATTATTACCTGACTTAATCGCCAGGGCGGGCCGTGGACTGGATACACCACAAGAGAAAGTAATTTATCAGGTAAGCATAAATTCTGTTTTCTCTTGTAAGGTGTATCCAGTCCACGGATTCATCCTTTACTTGTGGGATACCAATACCAAAGCTTTAGGACACGGATGAAGGGAGGGAACAAGACAGGTACCTTAAACGGAAGGCACCACTGCTTGTAAAACCTTTCTCCCAAAAATAGCCTCCGAAGAAGCAAAAGTATTGAATTTGGAAAATTTGGAAAAAGTATGCAGCGAAGACCAAGTCGCTGCCTTACAAATCTGTTCAACAGAAGCCTTGTTTTTAAAAGCCCATGTGGAAGCCACTGCTCTGGTAGAATGAGCAGTAATAGTCTCAGGAGGCTGCTGGCCAGCAGTCTCATAGGCCACACGGATGATGCTTTTCAGCCAAAAGGAAAGAGAGGTAGCAGTCGCTTTCTGACCTCTCCTCTTACCAGAATAGATAACAAACAAGGAAGATAATTGTCTGAAATCCTTAGTTGCTTGTAAATAGAACTTTAAAGCACGAACCACATCAAGATTGTGTAACAGACGTTCCTTCTTCGAAGAAGGGTTAGGACACAGAGAAGGAATAACAATTTCCTGGTTAATATTCTTGTTAGAAACAACTTTGGAAGAAAACCAGGTTTGGTACGCAAAACTACCTTATCTGCGTGGAGCACCAGGTAAGGTGAATCTCACTGGAAGGCAGATAACTCAGAGTCTTTGAGCAGAAGAGACAGCTACCAAAAACAAAACTTTTCAAGATAACAACTTAATATCTATGGAATGTAAAGGTTCAAACGGAACCCCTTGAAGAACTGAAAGAACTAGATTTAGACTCCATGGCGGAGATCTTCTATACAGCGTAAAAACGCCTCTTTCTTTGTCTGATCTGTAGACAGACTAGAAATGTGGAACTTTCCCCTTGGAGGAGAGTCCTTGAATTCTAGAAGATATCCCTGGGATACAATCTCTAATGCCCAAGGATCGTGTACATCTCTTGCCCAGGCCTGAGCGAAGAGAGAGAGTCTGCCCCCAACTAGATCCGGTCCCGGATCGTGGGCTACCCCTTCATGCTGTCTTGGTGGCAGCTGCAGGCTTTTTGGCCTGTTTACCCTTATTCCAGCCCTGGTAAGGTTTCCAGGTTGCCTTGGGCTGTGAAGCATTACCCTCTTGCTTTGCAGCCGGAGAGGATGAAGCGTGGCCGTTCCTGAAATTACGAAAGGAACGAAAATTAGCTTTGTTCTTTGTCTTAAAGGACTTGTCCTGAGGGAGAGCATGGCCTTTTTCCCCGGTGATTTCTGAAATAAATATAAATAAAAAACACAATTTGAAAAAAACGTTACTGTGCCTTTAAGAGATAAAAGGCACACAATTTTGCAAAACAGTGAAAAATGCAGTAATCTTTTTGAAATTTTCACAGTATGTACCTAAAGCCTTAGTAAGATTGCACCACTAGCAAGCAAAACGATTAACCCCTTAATGCCCAAACCGGAGCAGCCTAAAGCCAACAACCGGTTACAATTACTACAGCACCTTGCCACAGCACTGCTGTGGCCCTACCTGCCCTTAGGGACCAGATTTGGGGAAATATAGCTTCCTTTAGGCCCTCAAACAGCAGCAGGACCTTCCATGTGAAGCAGCATGAACTTCTATGCAATTCTAACTGCGCATCTGAGGCGCGAAATTAGGCCCCTCCCACTCTACTCCGGAGCTGTGAGGCCTAAGAAACCACTTCTAAGTGAATAAAAAAAAATAGCCATGTGGGTAATAACCCCAGAAAGAACCCAAAAGGACTTTCAAAGTGTCTTACAAACGATATTTTCCTAAAAAAACAATCGATTGCCCTGTATTAGTGTCAACCAGCATAATTAGCCCTGTTATGTAAGCATTCAATTCCTTACTAAGTCTCTGAACATAGCTTACCCTCCCCTCATGGGGATATTGTCAGTCTCTTCTAGATTTATCTCAGTCTTGTCTAGAAATAAATGACTGAACATACCTTATTGCAGTCTACCCTGCAAACCGTTCCCCCCAACTGAAGTTTTCTGGTACTCCTCAGTCCTGTGTGGGAACAGCAGTGGATTTTAGTTACAACATGCTAAAATCATCTTCCTCTCAGCAGAAATCTTCATCACTTTTCTGCTAGAGAGTAAATAGTACAAACCGGTACCATTTAAAATAACAAACTTTTGATTGAAGATAATAAAAACTACAATTCTAACACCACATTCACTTTACCCTCCCGAGAGAGACCCTAGTGCTTAGAGCCGGCAAAGAGAATGACTGGGGGGTGGAGCTAGAGGGGGAGCTATATGGAAAGCTCTGCTGTGTGCTCTCTTTGCCACTTCCTGTAGGGAAGGAGAATATCCCACAAGTAAAGGATGAATCCGGGGACTGGATACACCTTACAAGAGAAAATAAAATAAAGAAGAATCTTATTTTAAAGAGTATTAACAGTGTATTTTCACTGTACTAAACATTTCACTTAAAATAAATGATATATATATATTGAGCAATTTTAAATAAACTTTACTGTGGCTCTATAATTTCTGATTTGTATTATATGTATCTAAAGCTCCCATTCCCATAAAACCCTATTTTCTAACTTTTTTTTATGTGTGTGGGGCTTGGTGCTTTTCATTACCTCCAGCAGGTGATTCTCAAATGAGGGGTCTTGAGTATCTGTAGCTGCTAATGTAGCTAAGATCAAGGGGTTTGAATCACCTTCCCCATCCAGCTCCCTTGAAGCTACTTATAATTTGCCGCTTTGCAACATCACCACATTTGTTGCAACGTCATAGGCACTCCCATTGAAGGTTTGGGAGTGCCGTCCATTTGGCTACCAATGATCCCTGGTATGTAGTGCGAAAACAGATTCTAATCAGTGATCACAGACATGATAAAAATGGCTAGTCATGCACACACAGGCTGCAAAGTGACAATTGAACCAGTCAATAAACTTAACTGAAAAAACATGGGTAAAACCTGTACAGGTGTAATGCACTTACTAAATGTCTCTAAGTACTCACCCCAAACTATGATCCCATTCCTCTCCACTGTTGGGGTAAGCAATCCATTTGATATCCAGATCATTGTTTTTATTGGCAGAAGCTAGGAGTGGGCCAACAAACGCAGGAGAACAGCAGTTAACTCCAATGGCTACAAGCTGATTGGATCCCATGGCAACTCTAACAGCATCTCCAAATATATCCCCATAGGCGGTAGAAGTAATGCTCTAAAATTGTGCAGCTTTCGGTTAGTATAGGGAGTAATTCCAACACTATCATCAAAATCAAAAGGCACAGCTTGAATAGAGACAAAAATCTCAGAGTTCATCTATTTACTGAACTACTGTATTATTCCCCAACAGCATTGCAAACACCATGTAAAACAGACTGGTCAAGCGTCCTTCATGAACAGATTAAAGGCTTTACAACAAAAAAATGTTCTATCGTGCATTTGAAAGCAAAGTAATCAAACAATAAAAATCACTAAAGTTGTTTAAATGCTAAGAGATACCAACTGTCCTACATTTTGCGGTGACAGTTTCAGTTTGCCATCTTTTCCCCACTGTCCCCCTGCTGCTTTGCCAGCTCTTTATATAAAGTCACACATGTTAATTCATGATTCAGATAGAACATCAACAACGTTCCAATTTTTAATATAAAATTTGCTTCATTCACTTGGTATCCTTTGTTGAAGCATAAAACTAGGTACGCTCAGGAGCAGCAATGCCCTACTAAGAGCTAGCTGAAAACATCTGGTGAGCCAATGACAAGAGGTATATGTGTACTTATCACCAGTTAGCTCCCAGTAGTGCATTGCTGCTCCTGCACCTACTGTAGGTTTGTTTTTCAACAAAGAACAAAGCAATCAGATAAAAGAAGTAAATTGGAAAGTTGTTTTTCCATTCTTTGTCTAAATGACAAAATAAATATTTTGCTGTCCCTCTACGGATGCATGCAATATAAAATATGAACTAAAGGGAATATGAAGGGAATATTGGAATTAAAGATTAGAAATAAATACACAATGCTGAATTTAAATGAAACACAATCTCTTTTTACTTGATACAATATAACATGTGCTTAACAGGAACACTTTCTATGCAAACTAATGTTTTGATTTTAAACACATAATTTTCTGCCACCTGGCTAAAATTAAAACCAATATTCAGCCAACAAAATGTTACCATGATTGTTGCACATATCATATCACTTAATGTTTAATTATGGAACTAATTTGTGCTTTGGATAGCTTAAAGGGACATAAAACAAGTTGGGATAGAGACAAAATATAATAATATGTACTTTACCTGCAAATTTATACTGCAGTGCCTCACCATTAACCCTTTCTTTTTAGTTTCTGAATTGTAAAGCTCTAACTCACCCTACACAATTCCTTTTATGGCTGTACATACAGGTATATCTAGTGTTGCTTTGGTAGAATACAAAAATGCATAGGGATTATCTGCTGGAGCATGCCTAGAAGCTGTGAACTCAGTTGAAATACAATGCCTATGTCTAAACACTGATAAGAGGGGTGGAATTGGCTGCTCCAGGCATCTTAGCTATGTAATTAATTTTGCTTATTTTTTAAAATGATTTTAAAATATTTGCCAGCAATTTTTAAACAATTTATTTATGCAAACTATTTTTAATTAATTAGCCCTTTTAGGATATGCACAGATCTCAACCTGTTTTATGTCCCTTAAAGTAACATTTATAATAAACAGAAAATGGTATAATATTGCCCACTAAGCTACTTCACTTCAATTGTGGTGGAGAATAATGAACATATATACATACATATATACAATACAAATTATAAATTCCCGCACACTGTTCTACAGATGCAAGAGTAGGTTGCAACAAAAATACAAGTATTAATAGAAAAAATAAAAAAATTGCTTGATTAAACTTCTCAAAGAAGCAGCATGCAAAATCATCTCTTTAAAATGTGCATATATAAAATGCAGCCAGACGTCCCTGGCTGCAAGGTTAAAAAGAGGCAAAGTTAGTACATAAGGGAGTCACCACATTTTTAAACACATATAAGATCTGTACAACTGATCAAATCAAAGGGTGTACAATTTTCAAGGGTCAAATGTCCATTGATCACAATGTGCATATATTTAGTAAATATAGCACGATTAATGATTTTATGAATGCTCAAATGTCCAGAGCTATGCTAAAGCACCATATATAAATTCCGGCTTTTAAGGGTTAAAACCCGCCAGTATAGGGAACAGTAAGTATATTATATAGTCCCACTCAGTGCAAGTTTGCATGCAAGTTGCAATTTGTATATTTCCCCTCAAGTGTAAAAATAGTGGCTCTTAAGGATACACGATCCGCCACTAAGATGTAACACGGTTTCCACAGCTGCAATTGTACGCAGTTCGTCTAGGGTAAAAACGCCTCTTGCAGAGGTAGTGTAAGGTGTGATGGGGAAGGCTCCTTATGTCCAGTGGCAAAGTCGTCTAAGGTACATGGCTGTCAAATCATTTGTATAATAGACACCGTTTATGTTACCTTAGTGTTTTCCGTAACTCAGAGGCTCCTTTTTCCACTTTAGCCCTTTTGGACTGAGTGTGTGATATACTCACAATCCTGCTCAGGAAGCGCTAAGTCCCTTAAGGGTTCATCCAGAGTTTTCACTTGCTATGGGATGACATCGTCCGGTCCTTTGCTAACTTCCAACACTTTCACTACCTCCGGCGTTTCACTGATATAAACAATGCCTCGTTCACAGGCGACGCACGTTTAGGGCTCTGCCCTTCTACCTGGCCCGTGCTTGAATTACATATTACTGGCTATTTAAGACGTTCTTGCCCTGTTTGTGGGTGGTCCTTTGTTATATGCTCCCAGAGGCAGAACTTTTTTTCATTTTCTGCAATGAGAATTTTTTTAGTGAAAATTTTTCTGCAGTGTCTCTAAGGAGCCGGTGTTGCTGTGTTTGTTGCCCTTACTCGGTGTGCATGAGGACAGGTTCATGTACAGCCTCGCTGATGTTTGCTGTACGTTCCCACAGTGTCAGTCTGCCTGGGAACCTGCTTTAATGTACTGCTGGACTGGATAAATACTGGGTTATCAGATAAAAATTACTGGAGAATTGAATTGTGGCCCCAGGGACATGGAAGGACTCATGAGTAAATTAATTTAGCAATTTCCTCCCAGTAAGTGCCATAGTACAAACAAAAATCTGCTTAAAAGGCCAGTATACACTGATATTACAGATCCATATACCAATAGTAAATGCACTAATTACTGAACTGAGACATATATAGGATATTAAGAAACAATACATTTTGTGAATTTTTACCTTTCTAATCCCCTCTCCTGGAATTAATCTAGACAGTGCTTATACTCCCCAAGGAGAGGGTTGAGTTGGGCTTGAGACTAGCACACCCACCCTCCAATCATAGGCCATATGCAAATCCACAATTTACAGTGAAAGCTGAAATCCTGACAGCCTGCAGACATGATTTGTGTTTTGCAGCTTGAGCTTTATTAATATTTGTTATTTGTGGAAACTTAATTAAACATTCTTTAATAAAATCCCAGTGTTTGCTGTCCCTTTACTCTAAGAACAATCTCCTCTTGTGACATTTTCCCCATAAATTCCCTGATGATAACAATTTTACCTCTATTACTAAGTTTTTTGCTACTTCATGGGATTGACCATTATCAACTAGTTGAATGCAGATCCCATGCTACTGAAGTACAGTGGAGCAATCTACATACGGATACGGCTAACTACCTAGTCTAACCGTTTCCATGGCCTCTTTTGCACAGACCTGCCCCTGTCTAAGTCCTGCAGGCCATTGTACAATTCCTAGGTTACTCTGAGACTGAGATGCTGAAGATCATTGCACACATCTTCTACTGCAGCACTTTGCATATTCTTGGAGACAGGCAATGTGTGCTGTATGCCTTAGCGGCGTATCACCTACAGCACGTCTTAGGATATGATTTACATTCCGTGCGCTCATTTCAAGTGACAGACCTGCCCCTGCATTAATAATTCAATAGCGCCGAGCGGTGGTGCGGCGGTAGTGTGAGAAGAGGGCTGAGTGAGAGCAGGAAAAGGCTAGAGCACAACAAATCTTTACATTGCACACATTTCCTACTGCAGCGCATCGCATAATTCTTGGGAGACCGCAGACCGGCTATGTGTGCTGTATGCTTCAACGGCGTATCACCTACAGCACGTCTTAGGGTATTATTTACATTCCGTGGGCTCATTACACAGACCTGGACCTGCATTAGTGTACAGCATGTGTAACCTCATCACCCACTTGCACAGCATTTCTCCGGTATATGGGATCTTGCAAGTCACCATGCTGTACACTGATGCAGGGGCAGGTCTGTGTAATGAGCCCACGGAATGTAAATCATACCCTAAGACGTGCTGTAGGGGATACGCCGCTGAGGCATACAGCACACATTGCCGGTCTGCGGTCTCCAAGAATTATGCGATGCGCTGCAGGTAGGAGATGTGTGCAATGTAAACATTTGTTGTGCGCTCTTTTTCTGCTCTCACTCAGCCACTCGGAGCTATTGAAATAACACAATAATAATAAATAAATTTAAAAAAGCTTTTACTCCTTCTGCTTGCCCGCAGCAGGGCTAAAGGTAAAAAACAAACAAACACATGCCCTGTGCCCAGAACTGACTTACCACGCAGTCGCAGAAGCAGTTCTGGTGGATAAAAGTATCAATAATGATATTGCATCTAAAAAAGTATCAAATTCAGGAGCAGAGCAGCCATTAGCCAATAATTTCAAAGTACTGTCTGCACTCAAAATGTGCCGGTTGTCCATTTGAAAGCACTGCACTGGCCAGAAAAAAAAAATCCTGTTGAAGAAAAAATTCTCTGTTTAACAGACCTGGCCGTTCTTTCTGCAAGCAAGCTCCACTTTCTGCGATAATATCGCAGATCGCACTATGTTCTGGCTTGGGGTATATGCTCACTGCCTCTATATGCTGCTTCAAATGGATCTATTACGTGCTTGCAAGAAAACTACCATTTATCTTATTCATGTCTATATAACAGTAAGGGAAGCAAAAGAATAAATGCACAATCATTAAACTATACCTCTTCTACATTAGCGTTAACATACTTGCATATATATTAAAACAACTTAATTATCAAGCAAAAATTACTTTATGTTTGATGATACCTTTTATGAACAACAAAAGGGTACAGCAATTGGTGCAAATATGTTACCTACATATGCTAATCTGTTTGTGGATTCATTTGAATGTAAATATATATATTCAAATCCTTAATTTAAATGACTGTTGAGTTTGGAAGAGATTTATAGATGATGTCTTTATGATTTGGACAGGTGACACATCATCATTACTAAAGTTTCTATCCAACATAAACAGCCATGATGAAAATTTGGAATTTACTATGGATTTCTCTACGAAAGAAATATATTTTTAAGATAAAAATGTAAGAATAGAAGGCCAGCTTCATTTTGACCTGTGCTAAAAACCTACGGATCGCAACACCCTTCTCCATTTTAAAAGCTTTCATCCTCCAAATATGATTAAAAATATCCCTTTGGAACAGTTATCCCAAGTGTATTTAAGGAGAGATCTAAAAATATGATGATGTCCAAGTTTAAGCAAAGAGGTTACCCTAAGGAGATTTTACAGGAGCACAATGAAAAAGTCAGATACATGAATAGGGAGATATTATTACAAGGTCAAACAAAAAACAAAATTTATGCTTACCTGATAAATGTATTTCTTTTTTGACACAATGAGTCCACGGATCATCTCAATTACTAATGGGATATTCACCTCCTGGTCAGCAGGAGGCGGCAAAGAGCACCACAGCAGAGCTGATAAATATCACCTCCCTTCACTCCCAACCCAGTCATTCGACCGAAGTCAAGGAGAGAAAGGAAGCAATAAGATGCAGAGGTGTCTGAAGTTTACAAACCCAACAACCTATCTCAAATAACAACAGGGCGGGCCGTGGACTCATCGTGTAAAAAAAAAAAATACATTAATCAGGTAAGCATACATTTTCTTTTCTTTTTAATGACACGATGAGTCTACGGATCATCTCAATTACTAATGGGAACCAATACCAAAGCTAGATGATACAGGAGGGACAAGACAGGAAACCTAAACAGAAGGCACCACTGCTTGAAGAACCTTTCTCCTAAAAGCTGCCTCGGCCGAGGCAAAAGTATCAAATTTGTAGAACTTTGAAAAAGTGTGAAGAGAAGACCAAGTTGCAGCCTTGCAAATCTGTTCCACAGAAGCTTAATTTTTGAATGCCCATGAGGAAGCAACAGCCCTCGTGGAATGAGCCGTAACTCTCTCTGGAGGTTGTTGTCCAGCAGTCTTGTATGCAAATCGGATGATACTCTTCAGACAAAAAGAAAGGGAAATAGCCATAGCTTTCTGACCCTTACGTTTTCCTGAGAAAACCACAAACAAAGAAGACTGACGAAATTCTTTAGTTGCCTGTAGATAATACTTTAAAGCACGAACCACGTCCAAATTGTGCAAAATCCGTTCCTTCTGAGAAGGATTAGGACACAAGGAAGGAACAACAATCTCCTGGTTAATGTTCCTGTCAGAAACAACCTTAGGAAGAAATCCTAACTTAGTACAGATCAGGCTGGAAACACTTCCGGATGGAGTTCCCACTCCCCCGGATGAAAGGTCTGTCTGCTCAGGAAGTCCGCCTCCCAGTTGTTCACCCCTGGGATGTGGATCGCCGACAGACAACAAGAGTGAGTGTCCGCCCACTGAATTATCTTGGATACCTTTCTCATCACTAAGGAACTCCTCGTTCCTCTCTGATGATTGATGTAAGCTACAGACGTTATGTTGTCCGACTGGAGCCTGATGAACTGAACCTAATCTAACTGAGGCCAGGTCACAAGAGCATTGAAGAACGCTCTCAGCTCCAGGATGTTTATAGGAAGAACAGACTCTGACCGAGTCCAAAATCCCTGAGCCTTTAGAGAGCCCCAGACCGCTCCCCACCCCAGAAGGCTGGCGTCTGTTGTCACAATCGCCCAGGATGGTCTGCGAAAGCAGGTTCCCTGGGAGAGATGATCCAGAGACAAACACCATTGAAGAGAATCCCTTGTCTCCTGCTCCAGTAGTATTTGAGGAGACAAACTGGTATAATCTCCGTTCCACTGTCTGAGCATGCTCAACTGCAGAGGTCGGAGGTGGAACCGAGCAAAAGGGATGATGTCCATTGCCGCCACCATCAGCCCGACTACCTCCATGCACTGAGCCACTGATGGCCGAGGAGTGGACTGAAGGACTCAGCAAGTATCGATAATCTTTGATTTCCTGACCTCTGTCAGAAAGATCTTCATCGTTAGAGAATCTATTACAGTTCCCAAGAAAGTTATCCCTGTACTTGAGATAAGAGAACTCTTTTGTGAATTTACCTTCCACCCGTGAGAACAAAGGAAGGATAACACCATGCTCATGTGGTATTCCGCTAGATGGAAGGACTGCGTCTGGACTAGAATGTCGTCCATGCCTCGAGAACGAAGTACCGTTAACAGAGATCCCAGAACCTTTGTGAAGACTCGGGGAGCAGTGGCAAGAACAAAAAGAAGAGCCACAAACTGAAAGTGCTTGTTCAGAAAGGCGAACCTTAGGAACTTGTGATGGTTCTTGTGAATGGGAACATGCAAGTACGCGTCCTTTAAGTCCACTGTTGTCATAAATTGACCCTCTTAGATCAAAGGAAGAATGGAATGTATAGTTTCCATCTTGAAGGACGGTACCCTGAGGAACTTGTTTAGAATCTTGAGGTCTAAAATGGGCCTGAAGGTTCCCTCCTTTTTTGGAACAACAAATAGATTGGAGTAAAAACCCTGACCCTGCTCCAGTAATGGAATGGTAGCAATCACTCCTAGATCGGAGAAGTCTCTTACACAATGTAAGAACACCTCTCTTTATGTCTGGTCTGCAGATAACCTTGAAAGTAGGAACCTTCCTCTGGGAGGAAAACTTTTGAAATCCAACCTGTATCCCTGGGACACAATTTTTAATGCCCAGGGATCCTGAACATCTCGGATCCAAGCTTGAGCGAAGAAGGAAAGTCTGCCCCCTACCTCACTTTGCCACTTCCTAACACTAACGCAGGCAAAGAGAATGACTGGGTTGGGAGTGAAGGGAGGTGATATTTATCAGCTCTGCTGTGGTGCTCTTTGCCGCCTCCTGCTGACTAGGAGGTGAATATCCCATTAGTAATTGAGATGATTCATGGACTCATCGTGTCAAAACACTGGAGACTTCTAGCGGAAGACCCACTCTTAAGTAATACTTGCTCAGAACCCCCATTAGTCTCCTATTAAAGGAATCCGAGCCTCAGAGATAAACTAGTAAAAGCTGTTGTGGGTAGTAAAATTTAAAAAATGGGACTTGCACAAAAGGGTACGTTCCCTTGCTATAACTGCGCACAATGTAACTCCATACAATAGAAAAGTACTTTTACACAGCCTAGGACAGGAGAAAGATTGAATATACTGTACAGAACTCATATACACGTAATTCAAAGTATATTATATATTTGATTAAATGCCTATGTGGACTTGCATACATAGGAGAAACTACACACAAAGTAAAAGAACGGATTAGACAAAATAAGGAAGCAATTGGCAAGTTAAACCCTGACGCCCCAGTAGCTCATCATTTTACAATGATGAACCACAATAAAAGTCAGCTAAGATTCCAGGTTATAGATGGAGTACCGCCACTATGTAGGAGTGGGAATAGATTGAACTTTTGCTTGAAAAAGAGGCCATTTGGATGCATAGATAAAAAAATATAGGGAAATGTATTATAATGTACTATATTGTATATCATTATTATGAGTAGTGTTCTCTTAGTCAACTATTAGCTTAGGGATTTAGTGATTTAGGATTTTTAGATATGATATCATTCCTCCCTTTGGGATTAACATTGATGCATTAAATCATGAGATTGTTTTTTTTTTTTCTTTAATTAAGTTGGTTTAATATATATGCAAGTATGTTCACGCTACTGTAGAAGAGGTATAGTTCAATGAATGTGGATTTATTCTTTTGCTTCCCTTTCTGTTATATAGACATGAATAAGATAAATGGTAGTGTTTCTTGAAAGCATGCAATATATCCATTTCAAGCAACCTATAGAGGCAGTGAGCATAAAACAAAGAACCACCCACAAACAGGGTAAGAACGGCTTAAATAGCCAGTAATATGTAATTCAAGCACGGACCAGGTAGAAGGGCGGAGCCCTAAACGTGCGTCGCCTGGGAACGGGGAATTGTTTGTATTAGTGAGACGCCGGAGGTAGTGAACATGTTGGAAGTTAGCAAAGGACCGGACGATATCATCCCATAGCAAGTAGAAACTCTGGATGAACCCTTGAGGGAGTTAGCGCTTCCTGAGCAGGATTGTGAGTATATCAAACACTTAGTCCAAAAGGGCTAAAGTGGAAAAAGGAGCCTCTGAATTACGGAAAACACTAAGGTAACATAAACGGTGTCTATTATACAATTGATTTGACAGCCATGTACATTAGGAGCCTTCCCCATCACACCTTACACTACCTCTGCAAGAGGCGTTTTTACCATAGACGAACTGCGTACAATTTCAGCTGTGGAAACCGTGTTACATCTTAGTGGCGGATCGTGTATCCTTAAGAGCCACTATTTTTACATTTGAGGGAAATATACAAATTGCAACTTGCATTGGACTATATAATATACAGTCGTATGCAAAAGTTTAGGCACCCCTGACAATTTCCATGATTTTCATTTATAAATAATTGGGTGTTTGGATCAGCAATTTCATTTTGATCTATCAAATAACTGAAGGACACAGTAATATTTCAATAGTGAAATGAGGTTTATTGGATTAACAGAAAATGTGCAATATGCATCCAAATGAAATTAGAATGGTGCAGAAATTTGGGCAATTCAACAGAAATATTGCATCAATATTTAGTAGAGCCTCCTTTAGCAGAAATAACAGCCTCTAGACGTTTCCTATAGCCTGTAATGAGTGTCTGGATTCTGTGTGAAGGTATTTTGGACCATTCCTCCTTGCAAAACATCTCTAGTTCAGTTAGGTTAGATGGCTGCCGAGCATGGACAGCCCGCTTCAAATCACCCCATAGATTTTCAATGATATTCAGGTCTGGGGACTGGGATGGCCATTCCAGAACATTGTACTTGTTCCTCTGCATAAATGCCAGAGTAGATTTTGAGCAGTGTTTTGGGTCGTTGTCTTGTTGAAATATCTAGCCCAGGCGTAACTTCAACTTTGTGACTGATTCCTCAACATTATTCTCGAGTATCTGCTGATATTGAGTGGAATCCATGCGACCCTCAACTTTAACAAGATTCCCAGTACCAGCACTGGCCCCACAGCATGATGGAACATCTACCAAATTTTACTGTGGGTAGCAAGTGTTGGTACTGGGAACGCTGTGCTCCTTTGCCACCATGCATAACGTCCCTTGTTATTACCAAATAACTCAATCTTTGTTTCATCAGTCCACAGCACCTTCTTCCAAAATGAAGCTGGGTTGTCCAAATGTGCGTTTGCATACCTCAAGCGACTGTTTGTGGCGTGTGTGCATAAAAGGCTTCTTCCGCATCACTCATGCGCTGAATTGTTGAACGATGCACAGTGACACCATAAGCAGCAAGATGGTGTTGTAGGTCTTTGAAGGTGGTCTGTGGGCTGTTTTTGACCGTTCTCACCATCCTTTGCCTTTCCGATATTTTTCTTGGTCTGCCACTTCTGGCCTTAACAAGAGCTGTGCCTGTGGTCTTCCATTTCCTCACTATGTTCCTCACAGTGGATACTGACAGCTTAAATCTCTGCGATAGCTTTTTGTAGCCTTCCCCTAAAAAATAATGTTGAACAATCTTTGTTTTCAGGTAATTTGAGACTTGTTTTGAGGCCCCCATGTTGCTACGCTTCAGAGGAGAGTCAAAGAGAACAACAACTTGCAATTGGCCACCTTAAATACCTTTTCTCATGATTGGATGCACCTGTCTATGAAGTTCAAGGCTTAAAGGGACACTGAACCCAAAAATGTATCCACCAATCAGCGAGAACAACCCAGGTTGTTCACCAAAAATGGGCCGGCATCTAAACTTAAATTCCTGCATTTCAAATAAAGATACCAAGAGAATGAAGAACATTTGATAATAGGAGTAAATTAGAAAGTTGCTTAAAATGTCATGCTCTATCTAAATCACAAAAGAAAAATTTTGGGTTCAGTGTCCCTTTCATGGGATCACCAAACCAATTGTGTGTTCCAATTAATCAGTGCTAGGTAGTTACAGGTATTCAAATCAACAAAAGGATAAGGGTGCCCAAATTTATGCACCTGTCTAATTTTGTTTGGATGCATATTGCACATTTTCTGTTAATCCAATAAACCTCATTTCACTACTAAAATATTACTGTGTCCTTCAGTTATTTGATACATCAAAATTAAATAGCTGATCCAAACACCCAATTATTTATAAATGAAAATCATGGAAATTATCAGGGGTGTCTAAACTTTTGCATATGACTGTACTTGCTGTTCCCTATACTGATTGAGTTAGAGAATACAATTTTGAAAAAACTTTATAATTTACTTCTATTATCTAATCTGTTTAATTCTCTTTGTATCATTTGTTGAAGGAGCAGCAATGCTCTAATGGTTTCTAACTGAACAGATGGATGAGCCAATCGCAATCAATATACAGTATATATGCAGCCACCAATCAACAGCTAGAACCTAGGTTCTCTGCTGCCCCTGAGCTTGCCTAGATAAACATTTCAACAAAGGATAACAAGAGAAGGAAACAAATAATAATATAAGTAAATTGGAAAGTTGTTTAAAATTGTATTCTCTATCTGAATCATGAAAGAAAACATTTTGGTTTCATGCTTCTTTAAGAGTCGGAATTTACATATGGTGCTGTAGCATAGCTCTGGAAATTTGAGCATTCATAAAATCATTAACTGTGCTATATTTACTAAATATATGCACATTGTGATCAATGGACCTTGACCCTTGAAAATTACACCCTTTGATTTGATCAATTGTACAGATCTTATATGTGTTTAAATATTTGGTGACTCCCTGATATACTAACTGACTCTTTTTAACCTCGCAACGCCTGGTTGCATGGTGCATCTTTGAGAAGTTTAATAAAGCTATTTTTTTATTTTTTCTATTAATACTTGTATTTTTCTTGTAACCTACTCTTGCAACTATAGAACGATGTGCGGGAATTTATCATTTGTATTATATATACCTTATAGATTGTGGTATCTATTTTTGTTTTCCAGTACCCATCACTACTTATACAGTAGTATTATTTAGAGGTGCCACTCTACCATAAATATATATATATACATACACACACATATATATATATATATATATATACACACACACATACACACATTATATATATATATATATATATATATATATATATATATAGCTAAAAGGAGACGCACTCGCCGGGTTTAGTAAATAGTGTTTTTAATACACCAAGTTAAACAGTGACGTTTCGGGGTAGTTAGCCCCGTCCTCAGACCATAACAAATATGTACATAAGTAACAAGTATTTAAAGCCTTACCCTCCACCAAGATTCTATACCGGAAGTGTCCATAGCGTTCCCCCTGCGCCACTGCGCAGGACCGGGGGTGGTCATGGCAACCGATAAACAATACTCACAGACTGACACTGAACTCCGGAACGTACGGACCCGCCCATCTGCACTGACAGTGCCAAAGGTAGCCGTAAGAGCCGGATAATGGTTACAATTCAGATAAATTATCTGCAAAACAAGGAGCAGCATATATAATAAGGTATTTAAGCACATCAATAGCTGGTCAGATTAAAAGACAATATACATTGTATCTAATATGATGGGATCATCACCTAAATATATGCTATGATGGGCTTCAATGTTAAAGAGGGGAGGTATATACTGAATATATATTCTTAGATTGGAAAATCATTACCTAAATTAAATCACTAAGGCCTAGATTTAGAGTTCGGCGGTAGCCGTCAAAACCAGCGTTAGAGGCTCCTAACGCTGGTTTTGGGCGCCCGCTGGTATTTGGAGTCAGTGATTAAAGGGTCTAACGCTCACTTTACAGCCGCGACTTTTCCATACCGCAGATCCCCCTACGCCATTTGCGTAGCCTATCTTTTCAATGGGATCTTCCTAACGCCGGTATTTAGAGTCGTTTCTGCAGTGAGCGTTAGAGCTCTAACGACAAGATTCCAGCCGCCTGAAAATAGCAGGAGTTAAGAGCTTTCTGGCTAACGCCGGTTTATAAAGCTCTTAACTACTGTACCCTAAAGTACACTAACACCCATAAACTACCTATGTACCCCTAAACCGAGGTCCCCCCACATCGCCGCCACTCGATTAAAATTTTTAACCCCTAATCTGCCGACCGCCACCTACGTTATACTTATGTACCCCTAATCTGCTGCCCCTAACACCGCCGACCCCTGTATTATATCTATTAACCCCTAACTTGCCCCCCACAACGTCGCCGCAAGCTACTTAAAATAATTAACCCCTAATCTTCCGACCGCAAATCGCCGCCACCTACGTTATCCCTATGTACCCCTAATCTGCTACCCCTAACATCGCCGACCCCTATGTTATATTTATTAACCCCTAATCTGCCCCCCACAACGTCGCCGACACCTACCTACACTTATTAACCCCTAATCTGCCGAGCGGACCTGAGCGCTACTATAATAAAGTTATTAACCCCTAATCCGCCTCACTAACCCTATCATAAATAGTATTAACCCCTAATCTGCCCTCCCTAACATCGCCGACACCTACCTTCAATTATTAACCCCTAATCTGCCGACCGGAGCTCACCGCTATTCTAATAAATGTATTAACCCCTAAAGCTAAGTCTAACCCTAACACTAACACCCCCCTAAGTTAAATATAATTTTTATCTAACGAAATAAATTAACTCTTATTAAATAAATAATTCCTATTTAAAGCTAAATACTTACCTGTAAAATACATCCTAATATAGCTACAATATAAATTATAATTATATTATAGCTATTTTAGGATTAATATTTATTTTACAGGCAACTTTGTAATTATTTTAACCAGGTACAATAGCTATTAAATAGTTAAGAACTATTTAATAGTTACCTAGTTAAAATAATTACAAATTTACCTGTAAAATAAATCCTAACCTAAGATATAATTAAACCTAACACTACCCTATCAATAAAATAATTAAATAAACTACCTACAATTACCTACAATTAACCTAACACTACACTATCAATAAATTAATTAAACACAATTGCTACAAATAAATAAAATTAAATAAACTATCTAAAGTACAAAAAATAAAAAAGAACTAAGTTACAGAAAATAATAAAATATTTACAAACATAAGAAAAATATTACAACAATTTTAAACTAATTACACCTACTCTAAGCCCCCTAATAAAATAACAAAGCCCCCCAAAATAAAAAATTCTCTACCCTATTCTAAAATACAAATATTACAAGCTCTTTTACCTTACCAGCCCTGAACAGGGCCCTTTGCGGGGCATGCCCCAAGAATTTCAGCTCTTTTGCCTGTAAAAAAAAACATACAATACCCCCCCCCCCAACATTACAACCCACCACCCACATACCCCTAATCTAACCCAAACCCCCCTTAAATAAACCTAACACTACCCCCCTGATGATCTTCCTACCTTGTCTTCACCATGCCAGGTTCACCGATCCGTCCTGGCTCCAAGATCTTCATCCAACCCAAGCGGGGGCTAGACATCCACTGAAGAAGTCCAGAAGAGGGTCCAAAGTCTTCCTCCTATCCGGCAAGAAGAGGACATCCGGACCGGCAAACATCTTCTCCAAGCGGCATCTTCTATCTTCTTCCATCCGATGACGACCGGCTCCATCTTGAAGACCTCCAGCGCGGATCCATCCTCTTCTTCCGACGACTAGACGACGAATGACGGTTCCTTTAAGGGACGTCATCCAAGATGGCGTCCCTCGAATTCCGATTGGCTGATAGGATTCTATCAGCCAATCGGAATTAAGGTAGGAATTTTCTGATTGGCTGATGGAATCAGCCAATCAGAATATAGTTCAATCCGATTGGCTGATCCAATCAGCCAATCAGATTGAGCTCGCATTCTATTGGCTGTTCCGATCAGCCAATAGAATGCGAGCTCAATCTGATTGGCTGATTGGATCAGCCAATCGGATTGAACTATATTCTGATTGGCTGATTCCATCAGCCAATCAGAAAATTCCTACCTTAATTCCGATTGGCTGATAGAATCCTATCAGCCAATCGGAATTCGAGGGACGCCATCTTGGATGACGTCCCTTAAAGGAACCGTCATTCGTCGTCTAGTCGTCGGAAGAAGAGGATGGATCCGCGCTGGAGGTCTTCAAGATGGAGCCGGTCGTCATCGGATGGAAGAAGATAGAAGATGCCGCTTGGAGAAGATGTTTGCCGGTCCGGATGTCCTCTTCTTGCCGGATAGGAGGAAGACTTTGGACCCTCTTCTGGACTTCTTCAGTGGATGTCTAGCCCCCGCTTGGGTTGGATGAAGATCTTGGAGCCAGGACGGATCGGTGAACCTGGCATGGTGAAGACAAGGTAGGAAGATCATCAGGGGGGTAGTGTTAGGTTTATTTAAGGGGGGTTTGGGTTAGATTAGGGGTATGTGGGTGGTGGGTTGTAATGTTGGGGGGGGGGTATTGTATGTTTTTTTTTACAGGCAAAAGAGCTGAAATTCTTGGGGCATGCCCCGCAAAGGGCCCTGTTCAGGGCTGGTAAGGTAAAAGAGCTTGTAATATTTGTATTTTAGAATAGGGTAGGGAATTTTTTATTTTGGGGGGCTTTGTTATTTTATTAGGGGGCTTAGAGTAGGTGTAATTAGTTTAAAATTGTTGTAATATTTTTCTTATGTTTGTAAATATTTTATTATTTTCTGTAACTTAGTTCTTTTTTATTTTTTGTACTTTAGATAGTTTATTTAATTTTATTTATTTGTAGCAATTGTGTTTAATTAATTTATTGATAGTGTAGTGTTAGGTTAATTGTAGGTAATTGTAGGTAGTTTATTTAATTATTTTATTGATAGGGTAGTGTTAGGTTTAATTATATCTTAGGTTAGGATTTATTTTACAGGTAAATTTGTTATTATTTTAACTAGGTAACTATTAAATAGTTCTTAACTATTTAATAGCTATTGTACCTGGTTAAAATAATTAAAACGTTGCCTGTAAAATAAATATTAATCCTAAAATAGCTATAATATAATTATAATTTATATTGTAGCTATATTAGGATTTATTTTACAGGTAAGTATTTAGCTTTAAATAGGAATCATTTATTTAATAAGAGTTAATTTATTTCGTTAGATAAAAATTATATTTAACTTAGGGGGGGTGTTAGTGTTAGGGTTAGACTTAGCTTTAGGGGTTAATCCATTTATTAGAATAGCGGTGAGCTCCGATCGGAAGATTAGGGGTTAATAATTGAAGGTAGGTGTCGGCGATGTTAGGGAGGGCAGATTAGGGGTTAATACTATTTATGATAGGGTTAGTGAGGCGGATTAGGGGTTAATAACTTTATTATAGTAGCGCTCAGGTCCGCTCGGCAGATTAGGGGTTAATAAGTGTAGGCAGGTGTCGGCGACGTTGTGGGGGGCAGATTAGGGGTTAATAAATATAACATAGGGGTCGGCGATGTTTAGGGCAGCAGATTAGGGGTACATAGGGATAACGTAGGTGGCGGCGGTTTACGGAGCGGCAGATTAGGGGTTAAAAGTGTAATGCAGGGGTCAGCGATAGCGGGGGCGGCAGATTAGGAGTTAATAAGTGTAAGGTTAGGGGTGTTTAGACTCGGGGTACATGTTAGGGTGTTAGGTGCAGACTTAGGAGGTGTTTCCCCATAGGAAACAATGGGGCTGCGTTAGGAGCTGAACGCTGCTTTTTTGCAGGTGTTAGGTTTTTTTTTCAGCTCAAACAGCCCCATTGTTTCCTATGGGAGAATCGTGCACGAGCACGTTTTTGATGCCGGCCGCGTCCGTAAGCAACTCTGGTATCGAGAGTTGCATTTGCGGTAAAAATGCTCTACGCTCCTTTTTTGGAGCCTAACGCAGCATTTGTTTGAACTCTCGATACCAGAGTTAAATTTATGGTGCGGCCAGAAAAAAACCCGCGGAGCGTTAACAGCCCTTTTACCGCCGAACTCTAAATCTAGGCCTAAGTGAGGGGCAAGTATCATAAGAAACAGTGCCAATCCAAATTTACATTTAGCCCGTTTGGCGTTAAAGTGTTAAGGGTATGAATCCATCTGGATTCCTTTTGTAGAAGTAGTTTGGCCCTGTCCCCCCCTCTACTAGGTCTAGGGACATGATCTATTATGACATATCGTAAATTAGACACCGCATGGCCAGCCAACGCAAAGTGTCTAGCAACAGGTTGATCGGACTGTCTTTTTTTAATTGCCGATCTGATCGCAGTGCGATGGTTGGCCATGCGTGTCCGTAAGTCATCAATGGTTTTGCCTACGTAATATAAACCACAAGGGCAATGGATTAAGTAGACAACATATTCAGTGGTACATGTAACACGGTGTCTGATGAAGAATTTTTTGTTTGTGTGAGGGTGTACAAAAAACTTTGTGGCACTAAGGCCATTACACGTGGTACATCCCAGACATTTAAAACATCCCGGTTTTGGTTGATTTAACCATGTTTGTTTCTTGTAGCAGTCAATGGGATCCACTTTGACTAGTGTATCACGAATGGATCTGGATCTTCTATAGCTGACTCTCGGTGGTCCCATGTTGGTAAAGGGTAAGGTATGGTCAGACTGCACAATGTCCCAGTCTTTCCTTAATACAGCTGGAAGATTCTGTTTGTCCACTGTATACGTTGTCACATATGTCATCCTTTCAGTGTCAGATTTTCTAGTGTTTGCCCGTAGTGCTTCCTCTTGCGGCAGATCCCAGAATTTTTCCAGGCATTTATTTAAGTGCTGTTCACTGTACCCCCGTTGTAGAAATCTTATCTTCATTTCTAACAGTTGTTGTTTAGTGTGTACAGGGTCGCTGTTGTTTCTAACGACTCTTTTGAATTGAGAAATTGGCAATGCCTTCTTTAGTGCCGGGGGGTGGCAGCTAGTGGCCTGGAGTAGGGAATTTCTGTCTGTAGCTTTGCGAAAGAGTGTGGTTGAGAGCTGATTCTGATTCTTATATATACGCAGATCCAAGAAATCTACAGTTGTATCGCTATATTCCATCTTGAACTGTAGATTCGGGCGTAACTCATTCAGTTTGTTAAACCATTGTTGAAGATCATGTACCGAACCATCCCAGATCAAAAATAAGTCGTCTATATAGCGACGAAACACCCTAATACTGGGATGGAAAAATAGATCAGTCTGGTACTGTTCAAACTCTGCCATGTATAAATTGGCAAATGATGGGGCCACACTCGACCCCATCGCCGTACCCAAAAGCTGTAAGTAGAACAGGTTCTCGAAGCGGAAATAATTCATAGTGAGGCAATGTTGCAACATTTCCATAATCCACTCCGTACTGGGTCCTATAAAAGGATATCTTCTCAGATGGTTGCGAATTGCCTCCATCCCCTGGCTGTGTGGGATGTTGGTATAGAGACTCACCACGTCAAGGGTGACCAGAAGTTCCGTCCCTTTTAGATGATGGAATTGTTTATGTTCTTTAATCAGGGCCATGGAGTCCAGCAAGAAAGAGGGCATATTGCAGACCATTGGTTGGAAAAGGGAATCCAAATATGTAGCCCATTGCTACATATTTGGATTCCCTTTTCCAACTAATGGTCTGCAATATGCCCTCTTTCTTGCTGGACTCCATGGCCCTGATTAAAGAACATAAACAATTCCATCATCTAAAAGGGACGGAACTTCTGGTCACCCTTGACGTGGTGAGTCTCTATACCAACATCCCACACAGCCAGGGGATGGAGGCAATTCGCAACCATCTGAGAAGATATCCTTTTACAGGACCCAGTACGGAGTGGATTATGGAAATGTTGCAACATTGCCTCACTATGAATTATTTCCGCTTCGAGAACCTGTTCTACTTACAGCTTTTGGGTACGGCGATGGGGTCGAGTGTGGCCCCATCATTTGCCAATTTATACATGGCAGAGTTTGAACAGTACCAGACTGATCTATTTTTCCATCCCAGCATTAGGGTGTTTCGTCGCTATATAGACGACTTATTTTTGATCTGGGATGGTTCGGTACATGATCTTCAACAATGGTTTAACAAACTGAATGAGTTACGCCCGAATCTACAGTTCAAGATGGAATATAGCGATACAACTGTAGATTTCTTGGATCTGCGTATATATAAGAATCAGAATCAGCTCTCAACCACACTCTTTCGCAAAGCATTCCCTACTCCAGGCCACTAGCTGCCACCCCCCGGCACTAAAGAAGGCATTGCCAATTTCTCAATTCAAAAGAGTCGTTAGAAACAACAGCGACCCTGTACACACAAAACAACAACTGTTAGAAATGAAGATAAGATTTCTACAACGGGGGTACAGTGAACAGCACTTAAATAAATGCCTGGAAAAATTCTGGGATCTGCCGCAAGAGGAAGCACTACGGGCAAACACTAGAAAATCTGACACTGAAAGGATGACATATGTGACAACGTATACAGTGGACAAACAGAATCTTCCAGCTGTATTAAGGAAAGACTGGGACATTGTGCAGTCTGACCATACCTTACCCTTTACCAACATGGGACCACCGAGAGTCAGCTATAGAAGATCCAGATCCATTTGTGATACACTAATCAAAGTGGATCCCATGGACTGCTACAAGAAACAAACATGGTTAAATCAACCAAAACCGGGATGTTTTAAATGTCTGGGATGTACCACGTGTAATGGCCTTAGTGCCACAAAGTTTTTTGTACACCCTCACACAAACAAAAAATTCTTCATCAGACACCGTGTTACATGTACCACTGAATATGTTGTCTACTTAATCCATTGCCCTTGTGGTTTATATTACGTAGGCAAAACCATTGATGACTTACGGACACGCATGGCCAACCATCGCACTGCGATCAGATCGGCAATTGAAAAAAGACAGTCCGATCAACCTGTTGCTAGACACTTTGCGTTGGCTGGCCATGCGGTGTCTAATTTATGATATGTCATAATAGATCATGTCCCTAGACCTAGTAGAGGGGGGGGACAGGGCCAAACTACTTCTACAAAAGGAATCCAGATGGATTCATACCCTTAACACTTTAACGCCAAACGGGCTAAATGTAAATTTGGATTGGCACTGTTTCTTATGATACTTGCCCCTCACTTAGTGATTTAATTTAGGTAATGATTTTCCAATCTAAGAATATATATTCAGTATATACCTCCCCTCTTTAACATTGAAGCCCATCATAGCATATATTTAGGTGATGATCCCATCATATTAGATACAATGTATATTGTCTTTTAATCTGACCAGCTATTGATGTGCTTAAATACCTTATTATATATGCTGCTCCTTGTTTTGCAGATAATGTATCTGAATTGTAACCATTATCCGGCTCTTACGGCTACCTTTGGCACTGTCAGTGCAGATGGGCGGGTCCGTACGTTCCGGAGTTCAGTGTCAGTCTGTGAGTATTGTTTATCGGTTGCCATGACCACCCCCGGTCCTGCGCAGTGGCGCAGGGGGAACGCTATGGACACTTCCGGTATAGAATCTTGGTGGAGGGTAAGGCTTTAAATACTTGTTACTTATGTACATATTTGTTATGGTCTGAGGACGGGGCTAACTACCCCGAAACGTCACTGTTTAACTTGGTGTATTAAAAACACTATTTACTAAGACCCGGCGAGTGCGTCTCCTTTTAGCTATACATGTTTTCTCTAGATGCACCCCGGGCAGCTGCTGCACATTTGTTAGAGTGAGTGCGGATCTCTGAGAACTGTTATATATATATATATATATATATATACACACACACACACACACACACACTCACACACATATATACATACATACACACACACATATATACATACACACACACATATATATATATATATATATATATATATATATATATATATATATATATATATATACACACACACACACACATATACATACATACACAGTATAATATTATCTTACCTGACATGAAAAGGATAGCCATGCTTTCATATTGGGAAACTCTCTGAGCAACTGAACAAGTGCCTCAGCCTCCTTTTGGCTTGGGATTGTCTCCAGGGCTAACATATCAACCCCAGATGAGACTAAGCACTGCATCTGTGCCCGGTGCCAATCTTTTAACTCCTTAAAACAGCCAGAAAACAAATAAGAGATGATCATTACAAAGAAAATAAAGAAGTGGGACAACTGCATTAACAGAAGAGTAACATTTAAAGGGACAGCAAGTATCTTGCAATTACAAGACATTTCTTTTGTGCTGCTACAGAATATCAGCCAAGTCTTAATATTTTTAAAATAAATAAAAAACATAATTTATGTAAGAACTTACCTGATAAATTCATTTCTTTCATATTAGCAAGAGTCCATGAGCTAGTGACGTATGGGATATACATTCCTACCAGGAGGGGCAAAGTTTCCCAAACCTCAAAATGCCTATAAATACACCCCTCACCACACCCACAATTCAGTTTAACGAATAGCCAAGAAGTGGGGTGATAAAAAAGTGCGAAAGCATATAAAATAAGGAAATGGAATAATTGTGCTTTATACAAAATCATAACCACCACAAAAAAAGGGCGGGCCTCATGGACTCTTGCTAATATGAAAGAAATGAATTTATCAGGTAAGTTCTTACATAAATTATGTTTTCTTTGATGTAATTAGCAAGAGTCCATGAGCTAGTGACGTATGGGATAATAATTACCCAAGATGTGGATCTTTCCACACAAGAGTCACTAGAGAGGGAGGGATAAAATAAAGACAGCCAATTCCTGCTGAAAATAATCCACACCCAAAATAAAGTTTAATGAAAAACATAAGCAGAAGATTCAAACTGAAACCGCTGCCTGAAGTACTTTTCTACCAAAAACTGCTTCAGAAGAAGAAAATACATCAAAATGGTAGAATTTAGTAAAAGTATGCAAAGAGGACCAAGTTGCTGCTTTGCAAATCTGATCAACCGAAGCTTCATTCCTAAACGCCCAGGAAGTAGAAACTGACCTAGTAGAATGAGCTGTAATCCTCTGAGGCGGAGTTTTACCCGACTCAACATAGGCAAGATGAATTAAAGATTTCAACCAAGATGCCAAAGAAATGGCAGAAGCTTTCTGGACTTTTCTAGAACCGGAAAAGATAACAAATAGACTAGAAGTCTTTCGGAAAGATTTAGTAGCTTCAACATAATATTTCAAAGCTCTAACAACATCCAAAGAATGCAACGATTTCTCCTTAGAATTCTTAGGATTAGGACATAATGAAGGAACCACAATTTCTCTACTAATGTTGTTGGAATTCACAACTTTAGGTAAAAATTCAAAAGAAGTTCGCAACACCGCCTTATCCTGATGAAAAATCAGAAAAGGAGACTCACAAGAAAAAGCAGATAATTCAGAAACTCTTCTGGCAGAAGAGATGGCCAAAAGGAACAAAACTTTCCAAGAAAGTAATTTAATGTCCAATGAATGCATAGGTTCAAATGGAGGAGCTTGAAGAGCCCCCAGAACCAAATTCAAACTCCAAGGAGGAGAAATTGACTTAATGACAGGCTTTATACGAACCAGAGCTTGTACAAAACAATGAATATCAGGAAGAATAGCAATCTTTCTGTGAAAAAGAACAGAAAGAGCAGAGATTTGTCCTTTCAAGGAACTTGCGGACAAACCCTTATCTAAACCATCCTGAAGAAACTGTAATATTCTCGGTATTCTAAAAGAATGCCAAGAAAAATGATGAGAAAGACACCAAGAAATATAAGTCTTCCAGACTCTATAATATATCTCTCTAGATACAGATTTACGAGCCTGTAACATAGTATTAATCACAGAGTCAGAGAAACCTCTTTGACCAAGAATCAAGCGCTCAATCTCCATACCTTTAAATTTAAGGATTTCAGATCCTGATGGAAAAAAGGACCTTGAGACAGAAGGTCTGGTCTTAACGGAAGAGTCCACGGTTGGCAAGAGGCCATCCGGACAAGATCCGAATACCAAAACCTGTGAGGCCATGCCGGAGCTACCAGCAGAACAAACGAGCATTCCTTCAGAATCTTGGAGATTACTCTTGGAAGAAGAACTAGAGGCGGAAAGATATAGGCAGGATGATACTTCCAAGGAAGTGATAATGCATCCACTGCCTCCGCCTGAGGATCCCGGGATCTGGACAGATACCTGGGAAGTTTCTTGTTTAGATGAGACGCCATCAGATCTATTTCTGGAAGTTCCCACATTTGAACAATCTGAAGAAATACCTCTGGGTGAAGAGACCATTCGCCCGGATGCAACGTTTGGCGACTGAGATAATCCGCTTCCCAATTGTCTATACATGGGATATGAACCGCAGAGATTAGACAGGAGCTGGATTCCGCTCAAACCAAAATTCGAGATACTTCTTTCATAGCCAGAGGACTGTGAGTCCCTCCTTGATGATTGATGTATACCACAGTTGTGACATTGTCTGTCTGAAAACAAATGAACGATTCTCTCTTCAGAAGAGGCCAAAACTGAAGAGCTCTGAAAATTGCACGGAGTTCCAAAATATTGATCGGTAATCTCACCTCCTGAGATTCCCAAACTCCTTGTGCCGTCAGAGATCCCCACACAGCTCCCCAACCTGTGAGACTTGCATCTGTTGAAATTACAGTCCAGGTCGGAAGCACAAAAGAAGCCCCCTGAATTAAACGATGGTGATCTGTCCACCACGTTAGAGAGTGTCGAATAATCGGTTTTAAAGATATTAATTGAGATATCTTTGTGTAATCCTTGCACCATTGATTCAGCATACAGAGCTGAAGAGGTCGCATGTGAAAACGAGCAAAGGGGATCGCGTCCGATGCAGCAGTCATAAGACCTAGAATTTCCATGCATAAGGCTACCGAAGGGAATGATTGTGACTGAAGGTTTCGACAAGCTGCAATCAATTTTAGACGTCTCTTGTCTGTTAAAGACAGAGTCATGGACACTGAATCTATCTGGAAACCCAGAAAGGTTACCCTTGTCTGAGGAATCAAAGAACTTTTTGGTAAATTGATCCTCCAACCATGATCTTGAAGAAACAACACAAGTCGATTCGTATGAGATTCTGCTAAATGTAAAGACTGAGCAAGTACCAAGATATCGTCCAAATAAGGAAATACCACAATACCCTGTTCTCTGATTACAGACAGAAGGGCACCGAGAACCTTTGAAAAAATTCTTGGAGCTGTAGCTAGGCCAAACGGTAGAGCCACAAACTGGTAATGCTTGTCCAGAAAAGAGAATCTCAGGAACTGATAATGATCTGGATGAATCGGAATATGCAGATATGCATCCTGTAAATCTATTGTGGACATATAATTCCCTTGCTGAACAAAAGGCAAGATAGTCCTTACAGTTACCATCTTGAACGTTGGTATCCTTACATAACGATTCAATATTTTTAGATCCAGAACTGGTCTGAAGGAATTCTCCTTCTTAGGTACAATGAAGAGATTTGAATAAAACCCCATCCCCTGTTCCGGAACTGGAACTGGCATAATTACTCCAGCCAACTCTAGATCTGAAACACAATTCAGAAATGCTTGAGCTTTCACTGGATTTACTGGGACACGGGAAAGAAAAAATCTCTTTGCAGGAGGTCTCATCTTGAAACCAATTCTGTACCCTTCTGAAACAATGTTCTGAATCCAAAGATTGTGAACAGAATTGATCCAAATTTCTTTGAAAAAACGTAACCTGCCCCCTACCAGCTGAGCTGGAATGAGGGCCGCACCTTCATGTGGACTTAGAAGCAGGCTTTGCCTTTCTAGCAGGCTTGGATTTATTCCAGACTGGAGATGGTTTCCAAACTGAAACTGCTCCTGAGGATGAAGGATCAGGCTTTTGTTCTTTGTTGAAACGAAAGGAACGAAAACGATTATTAGCCCTGTTTTTACCTTTAGATTTTTTATCCTGTGGTAAAAAAGTTCCTTTCCCACCAGTAACAGTTGAGATAATAGAATCCAACTGAGAACCAAATAATTTGTTACCCTGGAAAGAAATAGAAAGTAGAGTTGATTTAGAAGCCATATCAGCATTCCAAGTCTTAAGCCATAAAGCTCTTCTAGCTAAAATAGCTAGAGACATAAACCTGACATCAACTCTGATAATATAAAAAATGGCATCACAGATAAAATTATTAGCATGCTGAAGAAGAATAATAATATCATGAGAATCATGATTTGTTACTTGTTGCGCTAAAGTTTCCAACCAAAAAGTTGAAGCTGCAGCAACATCAGCCAATGATATAGCAGGTCTAAGAAGATTACCTGAACACAGATAAGCTTTTCTTAGAAAGGATTCAATTTTCCTATCTAAAGGATCTTTAAACGAAGTACCATCTGACGTAGGAATGGTAGTACGTTTAGCAAGGGTAGAAATAGCCCCATCAACTTTAGGGATTTTGTCCCAAAATTCTAACCTGTCAGACGGTACAGGATATAATTGCTTAAAACGTTTAGAAGGAGTAAATGAATTACCCAATTTATCCCATTCTTTGGAAATTACTGCAGAAATAGCATTAGGAACAGGAAAAACTTCTGGAATAACCACAGGAGATTTAAATACCTTATCTAAACGTTTAGAATTAGTATCAAGAGGACCAGAATCCTCTATTTCTAAAGCAATTAGTACTTCTTTAAGTAAAGAACGAATAAATTCCATTTTAAATAAATATGAAGATTTATCAGCATCAATCTCTGAAACAGAATCATCTGAACCAGAAGAGTCATCAGAATCAGAATGATGATGTTCATTTAAAAATTCATCTGTAGGGAGAGAAGTTTTAAAAGATTTTTTACGTTTACTAGAAGGAGAAATAACAGACATAGCCTTCTTGATGGATTCAGAAACAAAATCTCTTATGTTATCAGGAACATTCTGCACCTTAGATGTTGAAGGAACTGCAACAGACAATGGTACTTTACTAAAGGAAATATTATCTGCATTAACAAGTTTGTCATGACAATTAATATAAACAACAGCCGGAGGAATAGCTACCAAAAGTTTACAGCAGATACACTTAGCTTTGGTAGATCCAGCACTAGACAGCGATTTTCCTGTAGTATCTTCTGACTCAGATGCAACGTGAGACATCTTGCAATATGTAAGAGAAAAAACAACATATAAAGCAAAATTGATCAAATTCCTTAAATGACAGTTTCAGGAATGGGAAAAAATGCCAAAGAACAAGCTTCTAGCAACCAGAAGCAATGAAAAATGAGACTTAAATAATGTGGAGACAAAAGCGACGCCCATATTTTTTAGCGCCAAATAAGACGCCCACATTATTTGGTGCCTAAATGCTTTTGGCGCCAAAAATGACGCCACATCCGGAACGCCGACATTTTTGGCGCAAAATAACGTCAAAAAATGACGCAACTTCCGGCGACACGTATGACGCCGGAAACGGAAAAGAATTTTTTGCGCCAAAAAAGTCCGCGCCAAGAATGACGCAATAAAAAGAAGCTTTTTCAGCCCCCGCGAGCCTAACAGCCCACAGGGAAAAAAGAGTCAAATTTTTTAAGGTAAGAAAAAATGAATAATTCAAATGCATAATCCCAAATATGAAACTGACTGTCTGAAAAATAAGGAAAGTTGAACATTCTGAGTCAAGGCAAATAAATGTTTGAATACATATATTTAGAACTTTATAAACAAAGTGCCCAACCATAGCTTAGAGTGTCACAGAAAATAAGATTTACTTACCCCAGGACACTCATCTACATGTTTGTAGAAAGCCAAACCAGTACTGAAACGAGAATCAGCAGAGGTAATGGTATATATAAGAGTATATCGTCGATCTGAAAAGGGAGGTAAGAGATGAATCTCTACGACCGATAACAGAGAACCTATGAAATAGACCCCGTAGAAGGAGATCACTGCATTCAAATAGGCAATACTCTCCTCACATCCCTCTGACATTCACTGCACGCTGAGAGGAAAACCGGGCTCCAACTTGCTGCGGAGCGCATATCAACGTAGAATCTAGCACAAACTTACTTCACCACCTCCATCGGAGGCAAAGTTTGTAAAACTGAATTGTGGGTGTGGTGAGGGGTGTATTTATAGGCATTTTGAGGTTTGGGAAACTTTGCCCCTCCTGGTAGGAATGTATATCCCATACGTCACTAGCTCATGGACTCTTGCTAATTACATGAAAGAAACATTTTTTACTGCAGTTATTTTCAGTAGTCAAACTCCACCCACCATTTGCCTTTACCATGTATCGCCAGTTTAATAGGATATTCAGCTGTACTTTAGTAGGAGAAAAAAAAATCATTACCTTCATAAGAACAATTTAAATAGTTGTATTTAACTAAAGCAATAAGATTATAGGTTTCACTTTAATTTTTACTGCTTGCCCCTCCCTCCTCACACATAGATCCTTGTGCAAAGCTAGTACACTACAAGCAAGCTTCTCTTCATTGTAAGATATTGATTCTGTGAACATAGATTTGCATGGAAACAATGGTATTTAAAGGGACAGTAAAATAGAAATAAAACTTCCATGATGATTCAGATAGAACATGCAATTTTTTTTTATTTTTTTTTTTAAATATTTTTTATTGAGATTCATTTTTAGGGTATACAAAACATGAATGTCAGTTCAGAATATACAACAACAGACAAGAGAAAAAACGATTTGTTATAAATCTAGCTATTACATAGCTTAATTGTAAGACATTTGTAAAATCAATAAACACAATATGTACCCATGAAACTATATGTCTTCCACAAAGAAAACCTATAAGGCCACTCTTGGACCTCACATTGTTGCAGAAAGATATAACGTTAAAGAAGGCAACCAAAAACAGTAAGAGACCACTTTTGGATCTCAAATTATGAATCTTAAGTTTCATCTATAATGTAATATAGAGCAGGCTCTTATGTTAGCAGTTTGGTATGTAAAGCCATAGGAGTAACTTTGGACTCTTCTGGACCTCTTACTGGCTATAGCAAGATTTATGAGAGATGTATACATATATAAATATAGACCCAACATAGTTCACCATGCAAAGTATATATAATGGAGAATAAAATAAATAAATTAAGGTATATTGGGACGAATAAACACAACAATACTCTGAAGTGACAGAGGAGGTCTGTTTTATATGCCTGCTTTTTGCATTGGAAGTGGAGTATATGTAAGGCTTCTCGCTATAAGATAGGTGGACATTTAATTAGGAAGATTCTTCTGGAGAAATATTGTTCAATAAGATGAGGTGACAGCCCCTAACTATTTTATGAACCTACCCAGAAACTACATTTATTAAAGCTATGGATAGTATAGTGCTACGGGTGTGTCATTAAGTAATGGAGAGAAACTTTAAGAGCCTAATTCTTGACCCAGGTCAAACACCGCGCTGTCTCGGCCGCTGACAGCACGGTTAGTAATATAGACAAGAAAGAAGCTTTGTCATGTCAAGTCAACCTTTTGTTTCAGTAATACAAACTGCTCTAAAATTTTATCCTTATAAGAAAGTCATTATGCTATCTAAGTGAATAACAATAGCAAACGTATTATTATAATATTAGCTATACCAACCATATTAAGTCCCTAGGAATAATTGTTCCTTACTATGGACAAAACTGCTTGTCAACACACAGGCTAGGAAAATATAAAGATTGTTCAACTTATAAAACATATAAGGCGTTTATATACCTGCTCAAACTCTCAGGTCTATTCACCTTCATATAGAACAGTCAAAGACAATTAAATGACAGCATTCTCCCTAAAATTAAATGGGGTATTGTCAAAAACAGTAAAGTTGCTCACACTCTAGCTAGTTAAACATATGCGTGTTATTAATGTGAGGCATCTAAATATTCCTCTGACTCTTTATCCAATGCCAAGTTTTATTTTGGGGCTGCATCTGCTTGCGGTATGCCAGGTAAGGATATCTGTGACAGGTCCAAAGCAGAAATCTGGAAGTGACAGTACAGTGTGAAGCCACCCCATCCTGGGCTGGGGATCATGGAAGATAACATGAATAAGCTGCAATCTAAAGCAATGCATTCTCAACATGACCCGTGAGGTGTCCGGTATTAGTGCAGCCCGTTCACAGTCCCTTTGCTTCTGGGGGTGGAGCGCAAATTCCATAGTATGAAAGGGCTCAGTGGAGCCATGACAATCAGCCAGTGTCTCGTCGCTGTCCATCTCAGATTTAGCCCACGATGAGTTCAACAGTTGAGTACACATGTAATCTGTAGACAGCACTTGCACTGACGTACCACTGGGATGTACATCCGCTCTCCTCTCCGGCATTGTAATCACCCCCTCGATCTCCGACCACACATGTCCCACAACTAGTTGCGAGATCAGACTATTATCTGTAACTGTCATCATGCCGCTCGACCTCTCCATTCCACTAGTGTCTTTCCATGCTGCCCGTATACTCTCCTCTAGTCGTGCAAATTGATTACATAATGCAAAGTCAAGTATCTCTAGTAGCGTACAATTTGAATGCTCCATCCTATAGCTTCAATAGTACCGTTGTGATTGTCATTGGTCAGTCCAGCTGCACAGTATAATTTAACAGTCGTCAGTGACTGTTGGCAATATATCAATGTAGCAAGATGAAGAACAGTCTATTCCAGACTGGATTTACCCGCGTTTAAGTGGGGGAGGGTGGGGGGGGGGGGGTGGTGCTGAGATCTGAAGTAAGTCCGCCGCCAAAGGCCCCAGCGGTCCAGTTCAGGAGACCACAGTCATAAAAACACCAAACGGAGTAACAGCTAGATCCTCAGATCCCACAGCAGAGATATAAAGTATTTTCATAACAAGATGGTCTGGTGTTTCATGGACAATCGGCGGATTATCCATCTCATGTCAGGAGGTCCTGAAATTGCGACCATTCATGGCCGCCGCCTAGACACGCCCCCCCCTTTCTTCTCTTGTATCCTTTGTTAAAAAACATTCCTAGGTAGGCTCAGAAGCAGCATTGCACTACTAGTAGCTGATTGTTGGCTGCACATATAAGCCTCTTGTCATTGGCTTACCCAATGTGCTCAGCTAGCCCACAGTAGTGTATTGCTGCTCCTTCAGCAACAGATACCAAGATAATGAAGCAAATTTGATAATATAGGTAAAAATAAAAGTTGTTTAAAATTGTATGCTCTATCTGAATAATAAAAGAACAATTTTCGGTTAATGCCCCTTAAAGGGACAGTCTACTCCAGAATTTTTATTGTTTAAAAAGATAATCCCTTTATTACCCCTTCCACCGTTTTGCATAACCAACATCGTTATATTAATATATGTGTTATCTCTGTGATTATCTTGTAGCTAAGTCTCTGCAGACTACCCCTTATTTCAGTTCTTTTGACAGACTTGCATTTTAGCCAATTGGTGCTGACTCATAAATAACTCCACGGGAGTAAGCACAGTGTTATATAGCACACAAACTAGCTGTGAAAATGGTCAAAATGCAGAGGTGGCTTATAAATTAGCATATGAGCCAACTAGGTTTAGCGTTCAACAAAGAATACCAAGAGAACAAAACAAAAATTTGATAATAAAAGTAAATTGGAAAGTTGTTTAAAATTGCATGCCCTATCTGAATCATGAAAGTTACATTTTGACTAGACTGTCCCTTTAAGGTCCAATGCAGCAAAAGAAATGATGTGGAGCACTGGGTGTAGATAAAAATCCATGCTTTATTTCTTAAAAAAAAAAAGACTATGGCTCACGCCGAAACGCGTTAGCTAATCTCGGATGTTCAGGGGATCACTTGTTATGTTTCCCTGCCGTTTTTTGAAGAAATAAAGCATTAATTTTTATCTACACCCATTGCTCCCCATCCTTTCTTTTGCTGCATTGGAACATTGGCTCTTAGAGTGAGCACGGGGAGGGATATGGCAGCCCGAATCTTGGATTATCGCAGCCCGAATCTTGGATTATTGCACCGACAGGAGCCAGAAGGTGCCGGGTGACGTCATCAGCTAGGGCTGCATAGCCGCGAGTTACACAATCCTGGTAATGCTGGTTGAATTAGATAGGAGCAACAACGGCAAGAAAGAAGGTGAACAGCCTCAGCCTATCTCTTCAGTGTACAGAGGGACCTGCGATACATGGCCTGATAGAGGGGTACGATCAACAACAGTAAGAGTGTGGACACGCACATTTTTGTTTTGGAGACAGACCGTGTTAAAACCCTGAGTTTTTAGTTTACCCTGTGGACCAGGCATGTAATGTTATGAGACTCTACTAAAGCGGTTTATTGCTACATTGAAGGGGAATCACCCCAGGTTTAAGTAATTCACCCTAGTGTGCCCTTCCATGTTATATGTGTACATAGTCCAAAAGAAAGTTCTGACATAGTCAGCGGCACATAGTAAGTGGAATAGGGCACTGATTGTTTGCAACACCAGATCACCTTAGTGCACTAAGTTTAAGACATTGTGATTTTAAATGTAAATTACACGCTGGCATACCCTATTGCTCCCCAAAACCTGGATCTGCTATATTGTTTAATGTCCCTTTAAGGTCTTTTTCTCAACTTTGTATGTTTATTTTATAAAAATTTTGCTGTGAAGAAAAGGCATGTTATTTCTGCAGACACAAATTCACAGTTTTGAGAATTACAAAACCAAGAATATGTAATATGTTATAGATAGAAAAAAAAATGCCCAAAATAATCTTTCAGAATCCTAAGGGACAGCATAACATTGTGAATGGATTAATAGAATTAAAGGGACACTGAACCAAATTTTTTTCTATCGTGATTCAGATAGAGCATGCAATTTTAAGCAACTTTCTAATTTACTCCTATTATCAAATTATTTTCATTTTCTTGGTATCTTTATTTGAAATGCAAGAATGTAAGTTTAAATGCCGGCCCATTTTTGGTGAACACACTGTGTTGTTCTTGCTGATTGGTGGGTAAATTCACCTACCAATAAACAAGTGCTTTCCATGGTTCTGAACCAAAGAAATAGCGTAGATACCTTCTTTTTCAAATAAAGAAAGCAAGAGAACGAAGAAAAATTGATAATAGGAGTAAAAGTTGTTTAAAATTGCATGCTCTATCTGAATCACAAATGAAAAAATTTGGGTTTAGTGTCCCTTTAATTTTACCAAAATGATTAAACATTACAGTCATAAATATACAGTATCAAGCTACATCATTAAATAAACTAGTCCTTATTTCAGGATAAATAACCTTTGGATTATAATGTATATCAAAGGATTATAAAACTCTTACAAACTGAATATAAACAAAATATAAATTTCTGATCTATCATGACTAGAGGAATCAAAGTACCTTGCTTTTATTTGAAAAAGAAGCTTCTTTGACAATAAAATATATGATTTTAAAGTACAAATGGACGTTATTAATGACAGCCCATCAAAAAGGGCTGGTCAACATGACATTTATGCTGGTAATCATTTTTTGCTCTCACACTCACCTCCGCATGCGCAGTGCTGTCATATTTTTGCATGCGCACCAGCTCTGTACTGCTTGCTGTCAAAAGGTAGTGATCCCGAGAGACAGCTATGTAGATATAAAAACAGTAACCTCACGGTCAGCGGCTCCTACTGTGCATGAACAGGATTGTAAACTCGCCGCCATAATCCTACCCATGTAAACCCCCTTAATAGGACTCATATAACAAGTCTTTATGGGGGTTTTTGAATTGCAACTTTATTTAATAGAAAAAAAACAGAAAAACTAAAGAAAATCAAAACTAGCGAGTAGTAAAACACTCTTTTTAATACAGCAAGGTTTATTTTATTTTACAGGTTCATATCTTTAGACAGATTTTGCTTCAAAAAGCATTTTATTTTTAAAAAATTTTTTTATTTAAATGAAAAAAATCTGATTTAAATAAAACAAATTAGATTTAAATAAGAAAAGAAAAAAACAGAATTTATGCTTACCTGATAAATTTCTTTCTCTTGTGATGTATCGTGTCCATGGATTCATCCATACTTATGGGATATTCTCCTTCCCAGCAGGAAGTGGCAGAGAGAGCACCCACAGCAGAGCTGTCCATATAGCTCCTCCCTTAGCTCCACCCCCCAGTCATTCGACCGAAGGCTAGGAAGAAAAAGGAGAAACTATAGGGTGCAGTGGTGACTGAAGTTTTTTAAATAAAAATATACTACCTGTCTTAAATAGACAGGGCGGGCCGTGGACTCAATACATCACAAGAGAAAGAAATTTATCAGGTAAGCATTTATTCTGTTTTCTCTTGTAAGATGTATCGAGTCCACGGATTCATCCATACTTATGGGATACCAATACCAAAGCTTTAGGACACGGATGAAGGGAGGGACAAGACAGGTACCTTAAACGGAAGGCACCACTGCTTGTAGAACTTTTCTCCCAAAAATAGCCTCCGAAGAAGAAAAAGTATCAAATTTGTAAAATTTGGAAAAAGTATGAAGCGAAGACCAATTCGCCGCCTTACAAATCTGTTCAACAGAAGCCTCATTTTTAAAAGCCCATGTGGAAGCCACTGCTCTAGTAGAATGAGCAGTCATTTTTCAGATGGCTGCTGGCCAGCAGTCTCATAAGCCAAACGGATGAAGCTTTTCAGCCAAAAGGAAAGAGAGGTAGCCGTAGCCTTTTGACCTCTCCGTTTACCAGAATAAACAACAAACAATGAAGATGTTTGACGGAAATCTTTAGTTGCTTGTAAGTAGAACTTTAAAGCACGAACCACATCAAGATTGTGCAACAGACGTTCCTTCTTTGATGAAGGATTAGGACACAGAGAAGGAACAACAATCTCCTGATTGATATTCCTATTAGAAACAACCTTAGGAAGAAACCCAGGTTTGGTACGCAAAACCACCTTATCTGCATGGAAAACTAGGTAAGGTGAGTCACACTGTAAAGCAGATAACTCAGAAACTCTTAGAGCCGAAGAGATAGCTACTAAAAACAAAAAACTTTCCAAGATAGAAGCTTAATATCTATGGAATGCATAGGTTCAAACGGAACCCCTTGAAGAACATTAAGAACCAAATTTAGGCTCCATGGTGGAGCAACAGGTTTAAATACAGGTTTGATCCTGACCAAGGCCTGACTAAACGCTTGAACGTCTGGGACATCTGCCAGACGTTTGTTTAAAAGAATAGACAAAGCAGATATTTGTCCTTTTAAGTAACTAACTGATAATCCCTTCTCCATTCGTTCTTGGAGACAGGACAAAATTCTAGGAATCCTAATCTTACTCCATGAGTAACCCTAGGATTCACACCAACAAAGATATCTGCGCCAAATCTTATGATAGATTTTCCTGGTGACAGGCTTTGTAACCTGAATCAGGGTATTAATGACCGACTCAGAGAAACCACGCTTTGATAGAATCAGGCTTTCAATCTCCAAGCAGTCAGACGCAGAGAAGTTAGATTTGGATGCTTGAATGGACCTTGGATTAGAATGTCCTGCCTCATTGGCAGATTCCACGGTGGAACAGATGACATGTCCACCAGGTCTGCATACTAAGTCCTGCGTGGCCACGCAGGAGCTATCAGAATCACCGAAGCTCTCTCCTGCTTAATTCTGGCAACCAGACGTGGAAGGAGAGGAAACGGTGGAAATACCTAAGCCAGATTGAAGGACCAGGGCACTTCTAGAGCATCTATCAGTACCGCCTGGGGATCCCGGGACCTGGACCCGTAACAAGGAAGTTTGGCGTTCTGTCGGGACGCCATCAGATCCAATTCTGGTGTGCCCCATAGCTGAGTCAGTTGGGCAAATACCTCCGGATGGAGCTCCCACTCCCCTGGATGAAAAGTCTGACGACTTAGGAAATCCGCCTCCCAGTTCTCTACCCCTGGGATATGGATTGCAGAGAGATGGCAAGAGTGATCCTCCGCCCATCGGATTATTTTGGTTACCTCCATCATCGCTAGAGAACTCCGTGTTCCTCCTTGATGATTGATATAGGCTACAGTCATGATGTTGTCCGACTGAAATCTGATGAATTTGGCTGCAGCTAGCTGAGGCCATGCCTGAAGCGCATTGAATATCGCTCTCAGTTCTAGAATGTTTATCGGGAGGAGAGATTCCTCCCGAGACCATAAGCCCTGTGCTTTCAGGGATTTCCAGACTGCACCCCAGCCTAGCAGGCTTGCATCTGTCGTTACTAAGAACCACTCTGGCCTGCGGAAACACATTACCTGAGACAGGTGGTCCTGAGACAACCACCAGAGAAGAGAATCTCTGGTCTCTTGGTCCAGATGCAGTTGAGGAGATAAATCTGCATAATCCCCATTCCACTGTTTGAGCATGCATAGTTGCAGTGGTCTGAGGTGTAGGCGGGCATAAGGAACTATGTCCATTGCCACTACCATGAGTCCGATTACCTCCATACACTGAGCCACTGATGGCCGAGGAATGGAATGAAGAGCTCGGCAAGTGATTAAAAGTTTTGATTTTCTGACCTCCGTCAGAAATATTTTCATTTCTACCGAGTCTATCAGAGTCCCTAGGAAGGAAACTCTTGTGAGAGGGACGAGAGAACTCTTTTTTATGTTCACCTTCCATCCGTGAGATCTCAGAAAAGCCAACACGATGTCCGTGTGAGACTTGGCTAGCTGGAAACTCGACGCCTGAATTAAGATGTCGTCTAGATAAGGCGCCAGTGCTATACCCCGCGGTCTTAGAACCGCCAAAAGGGACCCTAGCACCTTTGTGAAAATTCTGGGAGCTGTGGCCAACCCGAAAGGAAGGGCCACAAACTGGTAATGCCTGTCCAGAAAGGCGAATCTGAGGAATTGATGATGATCTCTGTGAATAGGGATGTGTAGATACGCATCCTTTAAATCCACGGTAGTCATATATTGACCCTCCTGGATCAGAGGAAATATAGTCCGAATAGTCTCCATCTTGAAAGATGGTACTCTGAGGAATTTGTTTCGAATTTTGAGATCCAAGATCGGTCTGAAAGTTCCCTCTTTTTTGGGAACCACAAACAGGTTGGAGTAAAAATCTAGCCCTTGTTCCGCTCTTGGAACTGGGCGGATCACTCCCATGGTATGTAGGACCACACTCCCTTTGCCCTTCCTAGCAGTTAAGCAGGCAGAGAGAATGACTGTGGGGTGGAGCTAAGGGAGGAGCTATATGGACAGCTATGCTGTGGGTGCTCTCTCTGCCACTTCCTGTTGGGAAGGAGAATATCCCATAAGTATGGATGAATCCGTGGACTCAATACATCTTACAAGAGAAAAAGGATTTTTTTTTTGTTTTTAAATCATTGATTTTTATCAACCCTGGTATAAAGTGATTTATTTTGCAGCTATCATCAGTTAAATCAAATTAGGCACATATATGTAGCAGAGTTATCCCTGAGTAATCAGCAGGGATGTTCTGAAAATTAGAAAATGCTCAATATTTCAGAGCTAAATTACATGAAAAGGGGGCAAAGAAATAATGAAAATATATTCCAAAGTTGTTTCATTATGCATATCTTAACATTTTTAAACGCAAATTTTAAGGGGTTTGATGTCCCTTTATGTATGTTTGAAGTGTCTACCAAAATACAGTGCAGGACCTTGTTTCCTCGCTAACTGAAAGTTTGTCCTTAATACAGTTTTATTTTGTTTTGAGTACTTACCTCAGTACTCATGTTGGACACATAGCTTCCTGTATATTCGGATCCATCATGCAGAAATGCACCATATGGCCCAATAGATCCGGCAATTATAATTTCTTTCTTCACTAAAATAATAATTAAACAGGTTTCATTTTCATTCTGACTGGCAGATCAGATTCTTCAGCTACCAATCAAACCAAGAAAAGTGCTTTTCATAGACCAGTCAACTGGATAGCAGATCATTTCTTCTTTTCAAGTTTTTAATACATGCAGCAAAGCATAAAATTACAGTAAAAATAAGGATCAAAAGTGTAACTCATGGTATTACAGAAGTGCGGCACAAGCAAATATAACTAGTCCTTTAGCATAAGAATAAATCAGCCATGATTAGTCTTGCAGACATGGTTACAAAGTTGCATTTACTTCAAAGCTGTTCTCACACCCCTCCTGGTGACACGAATCTTCCTTCCAACGTACGTTTCTCCACCTTCTGTTGCTTTTCCAAGGATCCTTGAAAAAGCCATGGGAGGTGGAGAAACGTACATTAAAAGGACTGATTACATTTGCTTCAATAATATCCTGAGTGAAACTTTTAAGTCTTGTTTTTATTGTAATTTTATACTTTGCTGCTTGAAAAGAAGATAGGATCTGATATAAAACTAAATTTATGCTTACCTGATAAATTGATTTCTTCCCTGGTAAGACGAGTCCATGGATTCATCCTTTACTTGTGGGATATTATCCTTCCCTACAGGAAGTGGCAAAGAGCACCACAGCAGAGCTGTCTATATAGCTCCTCCCTTAGCTCCACCCCCCAGTCATTCGACCGAAGGTACAGGAAGAAAAAGGAGAAACTACAAGGTGCAGAGGTGTCATGTCTAAATCCATTCCACCTTACACAGCGTATCTAACCTGTCATACCACCTTTTATTTCAATTAAGCTGATCAGGTTTCCTTATTTAATCTCCTTGTAACCAAGATGCATTGCTGGTTTATTGAAGTTTATTGCCAAAGTAAAGCAGCTCAACTCCTTACCTAGAGTACCAAAACAAGATTCTCCTGATCAGAGAAACCTTATGTCGTTACAAGCAGCTTCTGCTTCAAGCTGCCACAGCCGCTGATGTCACCGCAGCGCCGATTCACGCTACCGCTCTGACACACTCTCCCTGTCTAAACAGACAGCATACAGACTCCCAGCTACACGGAGCCATTACCACGCTGCACGCTCACTAATCCCTGCAAGTATTCTACCTACCCGCATCTGGGATTCCTCTCACAGGCTCTGCTTCTGAATTAAGGTTCTGTATATAGAGTGCTTAAGTCTCTGTTTACTCATTTGACATTACTCTTTAAACAACAGTTGAATTGATGGTAAAACTCCTGTTTGTATCTGTGCAGTCTGGGTTCCATATTTCACCTGTCACCAGTGAATCTGACTTTACAGACTTATACTATTTATGTTTAACCTTTATGCTTCCTGTTGCACTATATAAGACCTGCCTAAGATAAAGCTCATTAGTACTACTCATATTATTGGGTCTTATCCCTCAGGCTAAATTAACACAAGTGATTAAGTTAGTGTTTATCTTACTAGCAAGCACACTTAGTAACTTGTAACACTCCACAATTATTTATCCTGCTTAGAGGTCTTAAATGTTTACTTAAATACTTGCTGCATATCACAGAGCTTTACATATTATCACAGATCGTTACAAGAGGTGACTGATTTTAAATAAAAAAAATATAATCTGTCTTAAAATGACAGGGCGGGCCGTGGACTTGTCTTACCATAGAAGAAATCAATTTAGCAGGTAAGCATAAATTTAGTTTTCTTTTATAAAGGTAAGACGAGTCCACGGATGAACGGGAGGGACAAGACAGATGGTTAAACAGAAGGCACCACTGCTTGAAGAACTTTTCTCACAAAAACAGCCTCCGAAGAAGCAAAGGTATCAAATTTGTAAAATTTGGAAAAGGTATGAAACGAAGACCAAGTCGCAGCCTTACAAATCTGTTCAACAGAAGCATAATTTTTAAAAGCCCATGTGGAAGCCACCGCTCTAGTAGAGTGAGCTGTAATTCTTTCAGGAGGCTGCTGTCCAGCAGTCTCGTATGACAAACGGATGATGCTTTTTAGCCAAAAGGCAAGAGAGGTAGCCGTAGCTTTTTGACCCCTACGTTTTCCAGAATAGACAACAAACAAAGAAGATGTTTGACGAAAATCTTTGGTCGCTTGCAAGTAAAACTTTAAAGCACGAACCACGTCCAAGTTGTGCAATAGACGCTCCTTCTTAGAAGAAGGATTAGGACACAGAGAAGGAACAACAATTTCCTGATTAATATTCTTATTAGTAACAACCTTAGGAAGGAATCCAGGTTTGGTACGCAGAACCACCTTATCAGCATGGAAAACAAGATAAGGCAAGTCGCATTGCAATGCAGATAGTTCAGAAACTCTTCGAGCCGAAGAGATAGCAACTAAAAACAGAACTTTCCAATATATAAGATTAATATCTATGGAATGCATAGGTTCAAACGGAACCCCTTGAAGAACTTTAAGAACCAAATTCAAACTCCATGGCGGAGCAACAGGTTTAAACACAGGCTTGATTCTAACTAAAGCCTGACAGAACGACTCAACGTCTGGAACATCTGGAAGACGTTTGTGCAGTAGAATTGATAAAGCAGATATCTGTCCCTTTAAGGAACTAGCTGATAGCCCCTTCTCCAATCCTTCTTGGAGAAAGGACAAAATCCTAGGAATCCTGATCTTACTCCATGAGTAGCCTTTGGATTCGCACCAATAAGGATATTTACGCCATAACTTATGATAAATTTTCCTGGTGACAGACTTTCGAGCCTGAATCAAGGTATCTATGACCGACTCAGAGAACCCCCGCTTGGATAAGATCAAGCGTTCAATCTCCAAGCAGTCAGACGCAGAGAAACTAGATTTGGATGCTGGAACGGACCTTGAATCAGAAGGTCTTGTCTCAGTGGCAGAGTCCATGGTGGAAGAGATGACATGTCCACCAGGTCGGCATACCAAGTCCTGCGTGGCCACGCAGGAGCTACCAAAACCACAGAAGCTCTCTCCTGTTTGATTCTGGCAATCAAACGAGGAAGGAGAGGAAATGGTGGAAACACATAAGCCAGGTTGAACGACCAGGGTACTGCCAGAGCATCTATCAGTACTGCCTGAGGATCCCTTGACCTGGACCCGTAACGAGGAAGTTTGGCATTCTGACGAGACGCCATCAGATCCAATTCTGGTGTGCCCCATTGCTGAATCAATTGTGCAAACACCTCCGGATGGAGTTCCCACTCCCCCGGATGAAAAGTCTGACGACTTAGAAAATCCGCTTCCTAGTTCTCCACTCCTGGGATATAGATTGCTGATAGATGGCAAGAGTGAGTCTCTGCCCAACAAATTATTTTGGTAACCTCTATCATCACTAGAGAACTCTTTGTTCCCCCCTGATGATTGATATATGCTACAGTCGTGATATTGTCCGACTGAAATCTTACGAATCAGGCAGACGCCAGCTGAGGCCACGCCTGAAACGCGTTGAATATCGCTCTCAGTTCTAGAATATTGATTGGGAGGAGAGTCTCCTCCTGAGTCCACAAACCCTGTGCTTTCAGGGAATTCCAGACTGCACCCTAGCCCAATAGGCTGGCGTCCGTCGTCAATATGACCCACACTGGCCTGCGGAAACACATTCCCTTGGACAGATGATCCTGTGACAACCACCAAGAAGAGAGTTTCTGGTCTCTTGGTCCAGATTTATCTGAGGAGATAAATCTGCATAATCCCCATTCCACTGTTTGAGCATGCAAAGTTGCAGTGGTCTGAGATGCAAGCGACCAAACGGAACTATGTCCATTGCCGCTACTATTAAACTGATTACCTCCATACACTGAGTCACTGACGGCCGAGGAATGGAATGAAGAGCTCGGCAGATGGATAAAATCTTTGATTTCCTGACCTCCGTCAGAAAATTTTTCATGTCCACTGAATCTATCAGAGTTCCCAGGAATGGAACTCTTGTGAGAGGGGTTAGTGAACTCTTTTTTACGTTCACTTTCCACCCGTGAGATCTTAGAAAAGCCAACACGATGTCCGTGTGAGACTTGGCTAGTTGGTTGTCACGCTCAGCTGCTGGGAAGCTCTGCAGTCCTCTCTGTGTGCTTGATTGACAGATGTCTGAGCCACCCCTTCCTGATGATGTCACAACCAGGCTTTTTATTCTTGGCTTCCTGTTTCTCCAGTGCCAGTTTGTTTGTTAACTTTTTGGCTTCTGATAGGATTTCGCTGAGGAATCTCTCTAACTGCTGCTTTTCTGTTGTCAATCTCTTCAAGGATTTACTATGCTGGATTAACCTTCAACCTCCTGATTACCTGTCTCCAAACAATGCAAGTACTGTTTGTTTTGTGAAACTTTCAAACTTCCTGTTTACCTGCTGCAAACCCTGCATATTCAGACTACTCTGTGTACTGCCAAACTATTCAAATACTGTTATTTCTGTGAAACCTTCAATCTGCATGTTTACCTGTTTCCAAACTCTGCAAATACAATTATTCAGTGTAAACCTTCAAACTGCTTGATATCCTGTTGCCAATCTCAACAAGTACTGATTAATCTGTGTTAACCTTCAAACTACCAGCTTACCTGTTGCTATCTCTGCAAGTTCTGACAACACAGTGTTAACCTTCAAACTACCTGATTACATGTTGTTAATTCTGCAAGTTCTGACTACACAGTGTTTACCCTCAAACTGCCTGATTACCTGTTGCATACTCTGCAAAGACTGTCTACTCAGTGTTAACCCTCAAACTGCCTGATTACCTGTTGCATACTGTGCAAAGACTGTCTACACAGTGTTAACCTTCAGACTGCCTGATAACAAATGACCTACTCCTGCATTATTAACTGTTTCCTGTTTTACCCTTCTTCTGTCTGAGTATAAGTGGACTATCCCTGCTCTCCTGATACTGTGGAAGACATTTCCTGAAACCAGTTCCTTATTCAGAAGTCTATCTGGCTGATATCATGAATTACTTTGGCACAGGCTAACCCTGCTCCATATCGTGAGTACTTTGTTTTTTGGAGGTTGTCGTGGGGTCACGTCCTGGATTAAACTCAGAGTGCAAGGGTGTTGTTTAAGTTCGCCCTAGCATTTGGGTCTTCTTCTGGACATTTCCTAACCTGACAGGTAAGTTGACGCCTGGATTAAGATATCGTCCAGATAAGGCGCCACAGCTATGCCCTGTGGCCTTAGAACCGCCAGAAGGGACCCTAGCACCTTTGTGAAAATTCTGGGAGACGTGGCCAACCCGAAGGGAAGAGCCACAAACTGGTAATGCTTGTCCAGAAAGGCGAACCTGAGGAACTGGTGATGATCTTTGTGGATAGGAATGTGTAGATACGCATCCTTTAAGTCCACGGGTGGTCATATATTGACCCTCCTGGATCATTTGCAAAATAGTCCAAATGGTCTCCATCTTGAAGGATGGGACTCTGAGGAATTTGTTTAGGATCTTGACATCCAAAATTGGTCTGAAATTTCCCTCTTTTTTGGGAACCACAAACAGATTGGAGTAGAACCCTTGCCCCTGTACTGTTTCCGGAACTGGGCAGATCACTCCCATGGAATATAGGTCTTCTACACAGCGTAAGAACGCCTCTCTTTTTGTCTGGTTTACAGACAATTGACAAAGATGGAATGTCCCCCTTGGGGGAGAATCTTTGAAATCTAGAAGATACCCATGGGTTACTATTTCTAAAGCCCAAGAATCCTGAACGTCTCTTGCCCAAGCCTGAGCGAAGAGAGAAGTCTGCCCCCTACTAGATCCGATCCCGGATCGGGGGCTATCCCTTCATGCTGTCTTGGAGGCAGCAGCGGGCTTCTTGGCCTGTTTACCCTAGTTCCAAGTCTGGTTAGGTCTCCAGACTGACTTGGATTGAGCAAGATTCCCCTCTTGCTTTGCGGCAGGGGAAGAGGAAGAGGGACCACCTTTGAAGTTTCGAAAGGAACGAAAATTATTTTGTATGGTCCTCATCTTATTCGTCTAATCCTGAGGAAGGGCATGGCCTTTCCCTCCAGTGATGTCTGAAATGATCTCTTTCAGTTCAGGCCCGAATAGGGTCTTACCCTTGAAAGGGATGGCTAAAGCTTAGCTTTTGATGACACATCAGCAGACCAGGACTTAAGCCATAACGCTCTACGCGCTAAAATGGCAAAACCTGAATTCTTCGCAGCTAATTTAGCCAATAGAAAAGCGTCCTCTTTAATTAAAGAATTAGCTAGCTTGAGAGCCCTAATTCTATCCAGAATATCCTCTAATGGAGTCTCAACCTGAAGAGCCTCAAACCAAAAGGACGCTGCAGTAGTTACAGGAACAATGCACGCTATAGGTTGGAGAAGAAAACCTTGATAAACAAATATTTTCTTCAGGAGACCCTCTAATTTTTTATCCATAGGATCTTTGAAAGCACAACTGTCCTCAATAGGTATAGTTGTACGCTTAGCCAGGGTAGAAATAGCTCCCTCCACCTTAGGGACCGTCTGCCACGAGTCCCGCACGGCGTCTGATATGGGAAACATTTTCTTAAAAGTAGGAGGGGGAGCGAACGGAATACCTGGTCTATCCCACTCCTTAGTAACAATTTCCGAAATCCTCTTAGGGACCGGAAAAACATCAGTGTAGGCAGGAACCTCTAGGAATCTGTCCATTTTACACAATTTCTCTGGAACCACAATAGGGTCACAATCATCCAGAGTCGCTAAAACCTCCCTGAGCAATAAGCGGAGGTGTTCTAGTTTAAATTCAAAAGCCGTCATATCTGAATCTGTCTGAGGGAACATATTTCCTAAGTCAGAAATCTCTCCCTCAGCCAGCAAATACCTCACTTCAGAACATTGTGAGGGTACAATCGGATATGGCTAATAAAGCGTCAGAGGGCTCGGGATTTGTTCTCACACCAGACCTGCTGCGCTTCCCCTGCAACCCAGGCAGCTTAGATAAAACCTCAGTGAGGGTAGTATTCATAACTGCTGCCATATCTTGCAGGGTGAAAGAATTAGACGCACTAGAAGTACTTGGCGTCACTTGTGCGGGCGTTAACGGTTGTGACACTTGGGGAGAATTCGATGGCATAACCTGATTCTCTTCTGAATGAGAATCATCCTGCGACATACTTTTAGTAGCTAAAATATGCTCTTTACAATTTATTTACTTTTCAGTGCATGAGGGACACATTCTAAGTGGAGGTTCCACAATGGCTACTAAACATATTGAACATTGACTTTCCTCAATGTCAGACATGTTGAACAGTCTAGTAATGACTACAAACAAGCATGAAAACACTTTATTTAGTGAAAAAAAATAACAATCTTTAAAAACGGTACTGCGCCTTTAAGAGAAAAAAACATAATTTATGCTTACCTGATAAATTTATTTCTCTTGTAGTGTGTTCAGTCCACGGGTCATCCATTACTTATGGGATATATTCTCCTTCCCAACAGGAAGTTGCAAGAGGATCACCCAAGCAGAGCTGCTATATAGCTCCTCCCCTCACATGTCATATCCAGTCATTCGACCGAAACAAGACGAGAAAGGAGAAACTATAGGGTGCAGTGGTGACTGGAGTTATAATTTAAAATTTAGAACCTGCCTCAAAAAAGACAGGGCGGGCCGTGGACTGAACACACTACAAGAGAAATAAATTTATCAGGTAAGCATAAATTATGTTTTCTCTTGTTAAGTGTGTTCAGTCCACGGGTCATCCATTACTTATGGGATACCAATACCAAAGCTAAAGTACACGGATGATGGGAGGGACAAGGCAGGAACATTAAACAGAAGGAACCACTGCATGTAGAACCTTTCTCCCAAAAACAGCCTCCGAAGAAGCAAAAGTGTCAAATTTGTAAAATTTGGAAAAAGTATGAAGTGAAGACCAAGTTGCAGCCTTGCAAATCTGTTCAACAGAGGCCTCATTCTTAAAGGCCCAGGTGGAAGCCACAGCTCTAGTAGAATGAGCTGCAATTCTTTCAGGAGGCTGCTGTCCAGCAGTCTCATAGGCTAAACGTATTATGCTACGCAGCCAAAAAGAGAGAGAGGTAGCCGAAGCCTTTTGACCTCTCCTCTGTCCAGAGTAAACGACAAACAGAGAAGAAGTTTGCCGAAAATCTTTAGTTACCTGTAAGTAGAACTTCAGGGCAGGACCATGTCTAGATTATGCAAAAGACGTTCCTTCTTTGAAGAAGGATTAGGACATAATGATGAAACAACAATCTCTTGATTGATATTCCTGTTAGAAACAACCTTATGTCAAAACCCAGGTTTAGTACGCAGGACTACCTTGTCTGAATGAAAGATCAGATAAGGGGAATCGCAATGTAAGGCAGATAACTCAGAGACTCTTCGAGCCGAGGAAATAGCCATCAAAAACAGAACTTTCCAAGATAAAAGTTTAATATCAATGGAATGAAGGGGTTCAAACGGAACACCCTGAAGAACTTTAAGAACCAAGTTTAAGCTCCAAGGAGGAGCAACAGTTTTAAACACAGGCTTAATTCTAGTCAAAGCCTGACAAAAGGCCTGGACGTCTGGATTCTCTGCCAGACGCTTGTGTAAAAGAATAGACAGAGCAGAAATCTGTCCCTTTAGTGAACTAGCGGATAATCCCTTTTCTAAACCCTCTTGTAGAAAAGACAATATCCTAGGAATCCTAACCCTACTCCATGAGTAACTCTTGGATTCACACCAATATAAATATTTACGCCATATCTTATGGTAAATTTTTCTGGTAACAGGTTTCCGAGCCTGTATTAATGTATCAATAACCGAATCCGAAAACCCACGCTTTGATAGAATCAAGCGTTCAATTTCCAAGCAGTCAGCCTCAGAGAAATTAGTTTTGGATGGTTGAAAGGACCCTGAATTAGAAGGTCCTGCCTCAGGGGTAGAGACCATGGTGGACAGGACGACATGTCCACTAGGTCTGCATACCAGGTCCTGCGTGGCCACGCAGGCGCTATCAGAATCACCGATGCTCTCTCCTGTTTGATCCTGGCAATCAGTCGAGGTAGCAACGGAAAAGGTGGAAACACATAAGCTATGTTGAAAACCCAAGGGGCTGCTAGTGCATCTACCAGCACCGCTCCCGGGTCCCTGGACCTGGACCCGTTACAAGGAAGCTTGGCGTTCTAGCGAGATGCCATGAGATCCAGATCCGGTTTGCCCCAACGATGAATCAGTTGAGCAAATACCTCCGGGTGAAGTTCCCACTCCCCCGGATGAAAAGTCAGGCGACTTAGAAAATCCGCCTCCCAGTTCTCCACGCCTGGGATGTAGATCGCTGACAGGTGGCAAGAGTGAGACTCTGCCCAGCGAATTATCTTCGAGACTTCCAACATCGCTAGGGAACTCCTGGTTCCCCCTTGATGATTGATGTAAGCCACAGTCGTGATGTTGTCCGACTGAAATCTGATGAACCTCAGTGTTGCTAACTGAGGCCAAGCTAGAAGAGCATTGAATATTGCTCTTAATTCTAGAATGTTTATCGGGAGGAGTTTCTCCTCCTGAGTCCACGATCCCTGAGCCTTCAGGGAGTTCCAGACTGCTCCCCAGCCTAGTAGGCTGGCATCTGTTGTTACAATCGTCCAATCTGGTCTGCGAAAAGTCATTCCTTTGGACAGATGAACCTGTGACAACCACCAGAGAAGAGAATCTCTGGTCTCCTGGTCCAGATTTAGCAAAGGGGACAGATCTGAGTAATCCCCGTTCCATTGACTTAGCATGCATAGTTGCAGTGGTCTGAGATGTAGGCGCGCAAATGGCACTATGTCCATTGCCGCAACCATTAAGCCGATTACTTCCATGCACTGAGCTACTGATGGGCTTGGAATGGAGTGAAGGACACGGCAAGCATTGAGAATCTTTGATAACCTGGACTCCGTCAGGTAAATCTTCATCTCTACAGAATCTATAAGAGTCCCTAGAAAAGGGACCCTTGTGAGTGGTAACAGAGAACTCTTTTCCACGTTCACTTTCCACCCATGCGACCTCAGAAATGCTAGAACTATCTCTGTATGAGACTTTGCATTTTGAAAACTTGACGCTTGTATCAGAATGTCGTCTAGGTACGGAGCCACCGCTATGCCTCGTGGTCTTAGCACCGCCAGAAGTGAGCCCAGAACCTTTGTAAAAATTCTCGGGGCCGTAGCTAACCCGAAGGGAAGAGCTACAAACTGGTAATGCCTGTCTAGAAAGGCAAACCTTAGGTACCGATAATGATCTTTGTGAATCGGTATGTGAAGGTAGGCATCCTTTAAGTCCACTGTGGTCATATATTGACCCTCTTGGATCATGGGTAGGATGGTCCGGATGGTTTCCCGCTTGAACGATGGAACCCTTAGGAATTTGTTTAAGATCTTTAAGTCTAAGATTGGTCTGAAGGTTCCCTCTTTTTTGGGAACCACAAACAGATTTGAATAAAACCCTTGCCCCTGTTCTGTTCGCGGAACTGGGTGGATCACTCCCATCACTAAGAGGTCTTGTACACATTGTAGAAATGCCTCTTTCTTTACTATGTTTGTTGATAACTTTGACAGATGAAACCTCCCTTGTGGAGGAGAAGTTTTGAAATCCAGAAGGTATCCCTGAGATATAATCTCCAACGTCCAGGGATCCTGTACATCTCTTGCCCAAGCCTGGGCGAAGAGAGAAAGTCTGCCCCCCACTAGATCCGTCTCCGGAAAGGGGGCCCTGTCTTCATGCTGTCTTAGGGGCGGAAGTAGGCTTTCTGGCCTGCTTGCCCTTGTTCCATGACTGGTTGCCCTTCCAACCCTGTCTGTAACGAGCAGTAGTTCCTTCCTGTTTTGGAGCGGAGGAAGTTGATGCTGCTCCTGCCTTGAAATTACGAAAGGCACGAAAATTAGACTGTTTGGCCTTTGATTTGGCCCTGTCCTGAGGAAGGGTGTGGCCCTTACCTCCAGTAATGTCAGCAATAATTTCCTTCAAGCCGGGCCCGAATAAGGTCTGCCCTTTGAAAGGAATGTTCAGTAGTTTAGACTTAGAAGTTACATCTGCTGACCAGGATTTAAGCCATAGCGCTCTGGGCGCCTGTATGGCGAATCCGGAATTCTTAGCCGTAAGTTTGGTTAAATGCACTACGGCATCCGAAACAAACGCATTAGCCAGCTTAAGGGTTCTAAGCTTGCTCAAAGACTCATCCAATGGTGCTGTGCGAATCGCCTCTTCCAGAGACTCAAACCAGAATGCCGCTGCAGCAGTGACAGGCGCAATGCATGCAAGAGGCTGTAATATAAAACCTTGTTGAACAAACATTTTCTTAAGGTAACCCTCTAATTTTTTATCCATTGGATCTGATAAAGCACAGCTATCCTCCACCGGGATAGTGGTACGCTTGGCTAAAGTAGAAACTGCTCCCTCCACCTTAGGGACCGTCTGCCATAAGTCTCGGGTGGTGGCGTCTATAGGGAACATTTTTCTAAATATCGGAGGAGGGGAAAAAGGCACACCGGGTCTATCCCACTCCTTGCTAATAATCTCTGTAAGCCTCTTTGGTATAGGAAAAACGTCAGTACACACCGGTACCGCATAGTATTTATCCAGCCTACATAATTTCTCTGGGATTGCCACCGTGTCACAATCATTCAGAGCCGCTAACACCTCCCCTAGCAACACGCGGCGGTTCTCAAGCTTAAATTTAAAATTTGCAATTTCTGAATCCGGTCTCCCCGAATCAGAACCGTCACCCACAGAATGAAGCTCTCCGTCCTCATGTTCTGCAAATTGTGACGCAGTATCAGACATGGCTCTCGTGTCATCGGCGCGCTCTGTCCTTAACCCAGAGCTGTCGCGCTTGCCTCTTAACTCGGGCATATTGTATAATACTTCTTTCATAACATTATCCATATCATGTAAAGTGATTTGTAAGGGCCTTGATGTACTTGGCGCCTCAATCTCACGCACCTCCCGAGCGGGAGACGAAGGTACTGACACGTGAGGAGAGTTAGACGGCATAACTTCCCCCTCGTTGTCTGGTGATAATTTCTTTATCGGTACAGATTGACTTTTATTCAAAGTAATATCAATACAATTGGTACACATATTTCTATTGGGCTCCACATCGGCTTTTAAACATAATGAACAAGCAGATTCCTCTGTATCAGACATGTTTAAACAGACTAGCAATGAAGCTAGCAAGCTTGGAAATTACTTTCAATAAGTTTACAAGCAATATAAAAAACGCTGCAGCGTTTTTAAAAACACAGTTGAATAACAAAGAACTAATTTAGTTATAGTCAACAATTCATTAAATGTATTAATTAGCAGAGGATTGCACCCATTAGCAAAAGGATGATTAACCCCTCAGTACCCAAAAACGGATATCAAATTAAGATTTAACGCTTTTATCACAGTCAAACACACTGTCACAGGTCTGCTGTGACTGATTACCTCCCTCAAAAACGAATTTTGAAGACCCCTGAGCTCTCTAGAGACGTCCTGGATCAAGGAGGAAGAAGCAGGAAGACTGTGCTAGAATTTTAACTGCGCAACAAGGCGCTAAAAAAAGGTCCCTCCCACTCATATTACAACAGTGGGAGACCTGATATAACGGTTTCTATGCAGAAATATACGTTAGCCATGTGGAAAAAAATCATGCCCAAAAGGATTTATCACCAAAGTACCTCACAAAACGAATAACATGCCAGTAAACGTTTTAAAAACAAACTTCTTTTAAAGTCATGCAAAGTTATCACTAAGCCTGCTACCAGTCGCTTCCACTGCAGATAAGGCTTAAGCATTATTAACAGTATTTTCTCAGTCAAATTCTAGTCCCTAGAAAATAACTCTACTGTGCATACATTTATCAGCCTGATACCAGTCACTACTACTGCATTTAAGGCTGTACTTACATCATACAGGTAACAGCAGTGTTTTCCTAGTCAATTCCATTCCCAGAAAATATTGTACTGCACATACCTCATTTGCGGGGGACCCCGCATACTATTCCCATTTTCTGAAGTTACCCCACTCCTCAGAATGTCGAGAACAGCCAGTGGATCTTAGTTACGCCTGCTAAGATCATAGAAAACGCAGGCAGTTTCTTCTTCCAAGTACTGCCTGAGATAGAAAAACAGCACACTCCGGTGCCATTTAAAATAAACTTTTGATTGAAGAATAATTAAGTAAAAAACTCCAACTCCTCTGGCGACCTCCTTTGTTGAGGGTTGCAAGAGAATGACTGGGTATGACATGTGAGGGGAGGAGCTATATAGCAGCTCTGCTTGGGTGATCCTCTTGCAACTTCCTGTTGGGAAGGAGAATATATCCCATAAGTAATGGATGACCCGTGGACTGAACACACTTAACAAGAGAAAAGCATACACGTTCTGCAAAACAGCCTAAACATGCATCAATTTTATTCAAAATTTTGTATGTAGACACACTATAGGTAGTTAAGATTGCACCACAAACTTTTTAACAATTAACCCCTTAATTTCCAAACCGGATCGAAATAGGCCCAGATCCGGAAAAAAACACTCACAACACTTTGCCACAGCCCTGCTGTGGCCCTATCTGCCCTCAGGGATCGAAAGTGTGGGGTAAAAGCTTCGATTTGGCCCAAAACATACACCAGGGCCCTCAGGAGTTAGAGCTTGCTGCTTACTGACAAAACTAACTGCGTATCTGAGGCGCAAAAATAGGCCCCGCCCATCTCACTCGATGTTTCCTCAGCTTTCAAGAACCGCACCAGACCGGTTATAACTAGCCATGTGGGTTCTAAGACGCGAAAATTAAGCCATGTGTGCCCTTAATAAAGCTGCCCAAAACGTTTATTGCTCACAAAAACGTTAAAGCACTCCCAAAATAAAAAACGTTTGCTCACAAACATTTGCCATTCAGTATCAACCATATTAGTAATTGGCCCCATATGCAAGCTAAGTAATGCCCTTCTTTTAGCTCTAGGATTACTGCTTACCCTTACCCTCCTGGGTATAATGTCAGCCTTTCTGAAATACATACGTTCCTCACACTGAAGTTTCCTGTACTCCTCAGCCTCTGTGGGAACAGAAGGGGCCTTAGTTACAAATGCTAAGATCATCATCCTCCAGGCAGCAGTCTTCATCCATCTGCTGCCTGAGAGTAAATAGTACACACCGGTACCATTTAAAATAACAAACTCTTGCTTGAAGAAATTAAAAAAACAGAATGTATGCTTACCTGATAAATTACTTTCTCTTACGGTGTATCCAGTCCACGGTTTCATCCTTACTTGTGGGATATTCTCAATCCCTACAGGAAGTGGCAAAGAGAGCACACAGCAAAGCTGTCCATATAGCTCCCCTCAGGCTCCGCCCCCCCAGTCATTCGACCGACGGTTAGGAGAAAAAAGAGAACCATAGGGTGCAGTGGTGACTGTAGTTTTTTGTAAAAATTAAATTTGAACCTGACCGAATTATCAGGGCAGGCCGTGGACTGGATACACCGTAAGAGAAAGTAATTTATCAAGTAAGCATAAATTCTGTTTTCTCTTATTTGGTGTATCCAGTCCACGGTTTCATCCTTACTTGTGGGATACGAATACCAAAGCTTTAGGACACGGATGAAGGGAGGGAACAAGTCAGGTAACCTAAACGGAAGGCACCACTGCTTGCAAAACCTTTCTCCCAAAAATAGCCTCCGAAGAAGCAAAAGTATCGAATTTGTAAAATTTGGCAAAAGTATGCAGTGAAGACCAAGTCGCTGCCTTACAAATCTGTTCAACAGAAGCCTCATTCTTGAAGGCCCAAGTGGAAGCCACAGCTCTGGTGGAATGAGCTGTAATTCGTTCAGGAGGCTGCTGTCCAGCAGTCTCATAAGCCAATCGGATGATGCTTTTCAGCCAGAAGGAAAGAGAGGTAGCAGTCGCTTTGTGACCTCTCCTCTTACCAGAATAGACAACAAACAAGGATGATGTTTGTCTGAAATCTTTTGTTGCTTTTAAATAGAATTTTAAAGCACGAACCACGTCAAGATTGTGTAAAAGTCGTTTCTTCTTAGAAACTGGATTAGGACACAGAGAAGGAACAATGATTTCCTGGTTAATATTCTTATTAGAAACCACCTTTGGAAGGAAACCAGGTTTGGTACGCAAAACAACCTTTTCTGCATAGAACACCAGATAGGGTGAATTACACTGCAAAGCAGACAATTCAGAAACTCTTCGAGCAGAAGAAATGGCTACTAAAAACAAAACTTTCCAAGATAATAACTTAATATCTATGGAATGCAAAGGTTCAAACGGAACCCCTTGAAGAACTGAAATAACTAAATTTAGACTCCATGGAGGAGCCACAGGCTTGTAAACAGGCTTGATTCTAACTAGGGCCTGTGCAAACACCTGAACGTCTGGTACAGCTGCCAGACGCTTATGTAACAGGATAGACAGAGCAGATATCTGTCCCTTTAAGGAACTAGCTGACAATCCTTTCTCCAATCCTTCTTGGAGAAAAGACAATATCCTTGGAATCCTAACCTTACTCCACGAGTAACCCTTGGATTCACACCAACAAAGATATTTTCGCCATATATTATGGTAAATTTTCCTGGTGACAGGCTTTCTGGCCTGTATCAGAGTATCTATAACTGATTCAGAGAAACCACGCTTAGCTAGGATTAAGCGTTCAATCTCCAAGCAGTCAGTTGCAGAGAAACTAGATTTGGATGCTTGAAAGGACCTTGAATTAGAAGATCCTGCCTTGATGACAGTTTCCATGGTGGGACCGATGACATGTCCACTAGGTCTGCATACCAAGTCCTGCGTGACCACGCAGGTGCTATCAAAATTACCGAAGCCTTCTCCTGTTTGATTCTGGCTACTAGCCGAGGGAGAAGAGGAAACGGTGGAAAGACATAAGCTAGACTGAATGACCAAGGCGCTGTTAATGCATCTATCAATGCCGCCTTGGGATCCCTGGATCCGGATCCGTAAAGGGGAAGTTTGGTGTTCTGACAGGACGCCATCAGATCCAATTCTGGAATGCCCCATAGCTGGGTCAGCTGAGCAAAAACCTCTGGGTGGAGTTCCCACTCCCCCGGATGGAAAGTCTGACGACTTAGAAAATCCACCTCCCAGTTGTCTACCCCTGGGATGTGAATTGCAGATAGATGGCAGGAGTGATCCTCCGCCCATTTGATGATCTTGGATACTTCCTTCATCGCTAGGGAACTCTTTGTTCCTCCCTGATGATTGATGTACGCTACAGTCGTGATGTTGTCCGACTGAAATCTGATGAATTTGGCCTCCGCTAGCTGAGGCCACGCCTGGAGCGTATTGAATATCGCTCTCAGTTCCAAAATGTTTATAGGGAGAAGAGATTCTTCCCGAGACCATAGACCCTGAGCTTTCAGGGAGTCCCAAACCGCACCCCAGCCTAACCGACTGGCATCGGTCGTGACAATGATCCACTCCGGTCTGTGGAAACTCATTCCCTGAGACAGGTGATCCTTAGACAACCACCAGAGAAGAGAGTCTCTGGTTTTCTGGTCCATTTGTATTTGAGGAGACAAATCTGCATAATCCCCATTCCACTGTTTGAGCATGCACAGTTGCAGTGGTCTGAGATGAATTCGGGCAAAAGGGACTACGTCCATTGCCGCAACCATTAAACCTATTACCTCCATGCACTGAGCCACAGAAGGCCGAGGAATGGAATGAAGAACTCGGCAAGTATTCAACAGTTTTGCCGGAATAATGCAGGCAATTGGTTGAAGCAGAAAACCTTGCTGAACAAAAATTTTCTTCAGCAATCCTTCCAACTTTTTATCCATAGGATCTTTGAAAGCACAACTGTCCTCTATTGGTATAGTTGTACGCTTAGCAAGTGTTGAAACAGCTCCCTCTACCTTAGGGACCGTCTGCCACGCGTCCCGCCTGGGGTCGTTTATGGGGAACATTTTCTTAAAGATAGGGGGGAGGGGAACAAAGGGTACACCTGGTCTCTCCCACTCCCTAGTCACAATATCCGCCACCCTATTTGGGATCGGAAATGCCTCAGTGTATACAGGGACCTCTAAAAACCTGTCCATTTTACACAATTTTTCTGGGACCACCATGGGGTCACAATCATCCAGCGTAGCTAAAACCTCCTTAAGCAGGACGCGGAGGTGTTCCAGCTTAAATTTATACGCTAAGGAATCTGACTCTGCCCGCTGAGAAACCTTCAGAAATTTCTCCTTCAGACAGATCGTCCCTCACTGCTAATTCTGAGTGTTGTGAGGGTACTACAGATAACTCATCCAAAGCTTCTGATTGCTCATCCTCTGTATTTAAAACTGAGCTATCGCGCTTTTTTGGAAAAACGGGCAGTTTGGATAAAAATGCTGCAAGAGAATTATCCATTACTGCTGCTAATTGTTGTAAGGTAATAGGGGCCAATGCGCTAGAGGTACTAGGCATCGCTTGCGCGGGAGTAACTGGTGTCGACACATGGGGAGAGGAAGAAGAACTATCCTCATTACCCTCCGTTAAAGAATCATCTTGGGCTACATTTTTAAGTGTCACTGCATGGTCTTTAAAATGCTTAGATGTTTTAGCACACTTTAAACACAAATGCAATGGGGGTACCGCCATGGCTTTTAAACATAAAGAACAAGGTCTATCTGAAGACTCAGACATGTTTGACAGACTTAGATAGCACTACAATACAGTACAATTCACTTTTTGAAAAAACGTTACTGTGCCTTTAAATAATAAAAAACACCCACTTTTTTACCAAATCACCAAAAAACATCCCATCTTTATGAAATTTTCACCACATGATCCCAATGCTTTGAAATGATTGCACACAAATTTTCAAGTTAATTAACCCCTTATTGCCCAAACCGGAGCCAATTGAAGTAAACTACCGGTTTAACACACTACAGCACGGTGCCACAGTCTTTGCTGTGGCCCTACCTTCCTTTTGGGTTATTTGTAGAAGAATATAAGCCTCCCTGAAGTCCTCCTGCACTCTCAGGACTCTACACGTGAAGCTGCAACTGAGGCGCGAAAATGAGGCCCCCTCCCTCTCCATTCCGGAGTTATGGGGCCTTCCTGAATCAGAATAGGTGTCTTACAATATGCCAGGCGTAATAAAAACCCCAAAAGTGTTCTCAACGTCTAAAACACTTGAACAAATATAAGATTACCCTAATAAAGTAATCGATTTAGCCCATCACAGTGTCTACCAGAATTTTAGCCCTTAACTGAAGCCATCCTTCTATACTGCGTCTCAGAAAATGGCTTACCTTCCCACATGGGGATTTCTATCGGTCTTCTAGCATTACCGGGTCTTGTTAGAAAAAGTGACTGAGCATACCTTAAGCAGTTAAGCCTGCAAACTGTTCCCCCCAACTGAAGTTCTCCGGTACTCAACAGTCCTGTGTGGGAACAGCAGTGGATTTTAGTTACAACATGCTAAAATCTTTTTCCTCTCAGCAGAAATCTTCATCACTTTCTGCCTCAGAGTAAATAGTACAAACCGGCACTATTTTAAAATAACAAACTCTTGATTGAAGAAATAAAAACTACAAATCTAACACCACATACTCTTTACCCTCCCGTGGAGATGCTACTTGTTAGAGCGGCAAAGAGAATGACTGGGGGGCGGAGCCTGAGGGGAGCTATATGGACAGCTTTGCTGTGTGCTCTCTTTGCCACTTCCTGTAGGGATTGAGAATATCCCACAAGTAAGGATGAAACCGTGGACTGGATACACCAAGTAAGAGAAACTAATATTTTATCACCTCTTTCACTTTACCCTTCCTAGTACTTAAAGTAGGCAAAGAGAATGACTGGGGGGTGGAGCTAAGGGAGGAGCTATATAGACAGCTCTGCTGTGGTGCTCTTTGCCACTTCCTGTAGGGAAGGATAATATCCCACAAGTAAAGGATGAATCCGTGGACTCGTCTTACCTTTATAGAAGAAATAAACATTTTTTCTTAGAGCTAATTGTAGCTCCATCAAGTGTGAGGTAGAGTGTGGGGTGTAACTTCGTATATATATATATATATATATATATATATACATATATATATATATATATATGCACACACACACATACACATATATATATATATATATATATATATATATATATATATATATATATATACACACACATACATATATATATATATATATATATACACACACATACATATATATACATACATATATATACATACATACATACATATATATACATACATATATATATATATATATACACATACATACATACATACATATATATATATATATATATACACATACATATATATATATATATATATATATATATATATATATATATATATATATATATATATATATATATACACACATACATACATACATATACATATATATATATATATATATATATATACACACATACATACATACATATACATATATATATATATACACATACATACATATACATTATATATATATATACATACACACATACACACACACACACACACACACAGTTACCCTATGTATTTGATGTTCTTTATTTGAAAATTATTTACTACAAATTCATTGAAAACATCTGGAATTTGTGAATAATAAAAGGACATTTCAGTTCAGATTAAAGGGATACTAAACCCACATTTTTTTCTTTCATGATTCAGATAGAGCATGCAATTTTAAGCAACTTTCTAATTTACTCCTATTATCAAATTTTCCTCGTTCTCTTGCTATCTTTATTTAAAAAGCAGGAATATGATGCATAAGAGCAGGCCCATTTTGACAACCTGGGTTATGCTTGCTTATTGGTGGGTAAATGAAAGCATCAAATAAGCAAGCGCTATCCATGGTGCTGAACCTAAAATGGGCTGGCTGCTAAGATTTACATTCCTGCTTTTAAAAGAAAGATAGCAAGAGAACGAAAAAAAATGATAATAGGAGTAAATTAGAAAGTTGATTAAAATTTCATTTTCTATCTGAATCATTGTATTGAGTACTTGTAAAGTGCGGCTAATCACCTGTAAGGGTCTCAAGGCGCTGCTCATTTTATCGACCTTGGAAGGATGAAAGGCTGAGTGTACCTCGCCGGGGATCGAACCTGCAACCGTTGGGTTGCTACAGCGCTCAGCCACAGTGACTTAGCATGCTGAGCTATCTGTCCGGCTTGAGCTATCTGTCCGGCTGTCTGTTCTGGAATCATGAAAGAAAACATTTGGGTTCAGTTTCCCTTTAAGTATTTATTATTGTATCACTATTTGGGTGTTTTTGCACAAGTGTGATGGTTTATGTCAGTGATTCTTAGTCAGAATGTTATGCCTTCAGGGTTACCACAAAGATTTAAGGTTAAGCACTAATAGCATCTTTATTTGATTAAAAACTTTTGTATTATTTTAAGAATGTAACCCCTTAAGTACCCAAATTTTCTCTTTAATTATTCAAATAGAGAATACATTTTTAAACATCTTTCCAATTTACTTTTATTATCTAATTTGCTGCAATCTTTAGATATCCTTTGTTAAAGAAATAGCAATGCACATTGGTGAGCCAATCACATGAGGCATCTATGTGCAGCCACCAATCAGAAGCTATTGAGCCTATCTAGATATGCTTTTCAGGAAAGAATATCAAGAGAATGAAGCAAATTAGATAATAGAAGTAAATTAGAAAGTTGTTTAAAATTGTATTTTTGCCCTGTATTGGTTTCACCATTAGTATCAGCTATCTTGTTTAGTGCACCCATACATATTATACACCATTTTATTTTTTGACAAACAGACCTTTCCTGTGGTATCCTATATGGGTAAATAAAATAACAATACATAGGATTTTTTTTTGCAGTTTTCTTTTTAACCATTTCTACAAAACTAGTGTAGCTAAAGAAAAAAACTCCAAATGGATTCATTATGTTGTCTTTATTTTAGGAATACCAGATATGTCATTTATAGCAAATATAGGATAAGCCAAATACTACAAAGATGGAAATATTATGGAATTTGCTATACTTGGACTGTAAGCTTAATAGCGGTCACCTAATTTAATACTGCTATATAAAAGTATATATTTGTAGAATTTTGACACCGCACAGTATTTACCTAGAGGTGTTTTGACACTTTAACCAAGGGCAGAAAATACCATTTAGGGGCAAAAAACAAAATTTATGCTTACCTGATAAATGTATTTATTTCCGGATATGGTGAGTCCACGGCGTCCTCAATTACTGTTTGGAATATCACTCCTGGCGAGCAGGAGGAGGCAAAGAGCACCACAGTCAAGCTGTTAAAGGGACACTGTAGTCAAGAATTAATTGATCATATTTCAAAAGTATACATTGAAATAAACACATTATCAATGGACATCACGTTTCAAATACTTAGCGTGTTTAATATATTTGTCTATGAAATTTACCATTTTTCCAAACCCACTAACTATCTGCCCATTACTGATTTCCAATCCGTGCTGTCAACTCCAGTTGGAAGATGGCGACTCTTCGACGCTATGCGCATGATAGCGAAACGTCATTGAATACGTCACCGCATTATTTTCACTTTAGGCTGCCGGCTTCTGTCCCGCTATATGCGCATGCGATAGTACACAACTCAAATGCGCATGCGTAGTTTGACGCAAGACGATTCTAATTAGATGCAAATACTCGCCATCTGATTGGTGAGTGTGTTATATCGTGTACGGCCCATATTTGAGGGCTGGATGAAGTGATTTCATGCGGATGAAATAAAAAACTTGCTTTTATTAATAAACGGAGCTTCGTTTCAACACACAATAAGGTAGATTAGCTTTGTGTACTAATTGTTATTTAAAATATATGTTCCGTTTTGCATATAAGTAACAAAAGTTAGTAATCCTTTAAGTATCACTCCCTTTCCCACAAACCCCAGTCATTCGACCGAAGGTAAATGGAGAAAAAAAAAAAGGAGAAACACAAGGTGTAGCGGTGCCTGAGGTTTAGACAAGAAAACTGTCTTAAAATAAAAGGACGGGGCTGTGGATTCACCATATCCAGAAATAAATAAATTTATCAGGTAAGCATAAATTTAGTTTTCTTTCCTAAGATATGGTGCGCCCATGGCGTCCTCAATTACTGTTGGGAACCAATACCCAAGCTAGAGTACACAGAGGACTAAGGAGGGACAAGACCGGTAGACCTAAACAGAAGGCACCACCGCTTGAAGAACCCTTCTCCCAAAAAAAACCTCAGCCGAGGCAAAAGTATCAAATTTGAAAATTTTTGAAAAGTATGCAGAGAAGACTAAGTTGCCGCCTTGCAAATTTGTTCCACAAAGCTTCATGTTTGAAAATCCAAGAATTAGAGACAGCATCTGGAATGAGCTGTAATTCTCTCAGGAGGCTGCTTTCTAGCAGTCTCCTTAGCCAAATGATTATAGTTCTCGACCAGAGAGAAAAAGTAGTAACAGTAGTTTTCTGACCCTTACGTTTCCCAGAGAAACAAACAAACAGGGCAGAAGACTGGCAAAAATCCTAGTCGCCTGCAAAAAGAATTTTAGGACACACACAACATCCAGGTTGTGCAACAAACATTCCTTATGAGAAGAAGGATTAGGACATAGAAAAGGAACAACAATTTCCTGATAGATATTTCTATTCGAAACAACTTAGGAAGGAACCCCAACTTAGTATGAAGAACCGCCTTATTGGCATGAAAGATAAGGTAAGTTGAATCACACAGCAACGCCAAGAGTTCCGAGACTCTCCGAGCAGAAGAGATAGCATAAGAAACAAAACCTTCCAAGATAATATTTTAATATCTATGGAATGCATTAGCTCAAACTGAGCCTGCTGTAAAACTTAAAGGGACAGTAAAGTCAAAACTAAACTTTCATGATTCAGATAGGGCATGCAATTTTAAACAACTTTCCAATTTACTTTTATCATCAAATTTGCTTTGTTCCCTTGGTGGTATTTTTGAAAAGCTAAACCTAGCTAGGCTCAAACTGATTTCTAAACCGTTGAAAACCGCCTCTTAGCTCAGAGCATTTTGAAAGTTTTTCACAGTTAGACAGTGTTAGTTCATGTGTGTCATATAGATAAAATTGTGCTCACTCCCGTGAAGTTATTTAGGAGTCTTCGCTGATTGACTACACTGCATGTCTGTCAAAAGCACTTAGATAAGGAGGCTGTCTGCAGAGGCTTAGATACAAGGTAATCACAGAGGTAAAAAGTATATTAATATAACTGTGTTGGTTATGCAAAAACGGGGAATAAGTAATAAAGGGATTATCTATCGTTTTAAACAATAACAATTCTGGAGTAGACTGTCCCTTTAAGAACAAGGTTAAAGCTCCAAGGAGGAGCAACAGACTTAACCACAGGCCTGATTCTGACCAAGGCCTGACAAAAACATTGCATATCTGGTACATCCGCTAGACGCTTATGTTGACCCTTCAAGGTACTGACTGACAAACCCTTCTCCAGACCTTCCTGGAGAAAGGACAAAATCCTATAAATCCTGACCCTACTCCAAGAGTAGCCCTTGGATTCACACCGATAAGATATTTACGCCATATCTAATGGTAAATCTTTAAAGTAACAGGCTTGCGAGCTGAATCATGGTCTCAATGACCGACTCAGAAAACTCACGCTTAGATAGGCGTTCAATCTCCAAGAAGTTCAGCTTCAGAGAACGACTTGGATGAAAGAAAAAACCTTGAAGTATAAAGTCCTTCATCAGAGACAGTCTGAAAGGTGAGAGAGACAACATCTCCACTAGGTCTGCATACCAGATCCTGCGAAGCCACACAGGAGCTATTAGAATCACAGATGCTCTCTCTGCTTGATACGAGCAACGACTCGTGGAAAGAGAGCAAACAGAGGAAAAAGGTATGCCAGCCTGAAGTCCCAAGAGCATCTATCAGAACAGCCTGTGGATCCCTTGACCTTGGAAGTCTGGCATCCTGCCGAGACGCCAACAGATCCAGTTCCAGCACCCCCCATCTGGGGGTTAAGCTGGAGAACACCTCTGGATGGATATCCCACTCCCCGGAATGAAAAGTCTGTCTGCTCAGAAAAACCCCCTCCCAGTTGTCCACTCCTGGAGTGGATGACAGATAGGCAGTAATTGTGAGCTTCCGCCCACTGAATAATTTGAACCACCTCCATCATGGCTAAGGAACTCAGAGTTCCTCCCTGGTGGTTGATGTAAGCCATGGATGCGATGTTGTCCGACTGGAACCTGATAAACCGGGCTAAGGACAACTGAGGCCATCTCTCTCAACTCTAGGATGTTTAAGGGGAGAGCAGACGTCTCCCGAATCTAGAGTCCCTGCCTTAATCTAGACTGCTTCCCAGTCCAACAGTCTGGCGTCCGTGGTCACAATCACCCAGGAGAGTCTCCGAAAGCATGTGCCCTGAGACAGAAGTTCCTGAGAAAAAAACACCACGGGAGGGAATCAATTGTCAACCGATCTAAATCTATCCTCAGAGACAGATCCGCATGGTCCCCGTTCCATTGACTGAGAATGTACAGCTGCAAAGCTCTCACATGGAATCGAGCTAAGGGATGATGGCCTTGAAGCAACCATCAGACCATTACCTCCATACATTGAGCCACTGATGGCCGAACAGTAAACTGGAGAGAGAGGCAAGAGGAAAAAATTCTGGCCTTTTCTGACCTTCGTCAGAAATATTTTCCAAATTCCCCTACTATCCGTGGAACATAGAAAAGACAACAAGATCTCTGTATGAGAGTTTGCTTGTTGAAAGGATGGCGCCTGAACCATTGTGCCGTCCAGGAAGGGTGCCAAGAAAGTCCCCTCCGGGAAACGTGGCAAAGCCAAAGACAAGTGTTTGGCAGAAAGGCAGAAACGCAGGAACCTGAAAATACACATCCTCCAGGTCTATGGTCCCCATGAACTGACCCTCTTAGACCAAAGGAAAAATGGAACCACTGGTTTCCATTTTGAAGCACGGTACCCTGAGAAAAACTAGTTGAGACACTTTAGATCTATCATAGGATGAAACATTCCCTTACAGGAACTGGAACTATCATTTACAGGGAAGAAAAGTCCCAGACGCACTTCAAAATACCTTACTGATATCTGGCCTACAGATAAAATTGAGTGGATGAACCTGCCTCTGGGAGGGAGGTATAAGTCCTATGATTCACTGCCTGAGGAAAGAGTGCCATAAGCACTTTGATACGCGTTGCAGATTATATTCAAGTTTTAAAATATTTTTTTTGCTCCAATAAATAGCCATCTATGCATAGAGGTTATTTTGTTTTTTATTTAAAACTGCAAGTGTTTTTTTTACTTTTATTTCAACTGTGGATCTGGTACCTGTTTGTCTGAGTGAGCTAGCTGGTGGGCTCATATTAACCCAGCTTGTTTGACTTGCACTGCAATATAGTGCGCCACTTTTGTGAGTATATTCATTGGAAGGTCTTTGGGATTTTTCTCTATTTTGTAGTGATTTCATGCACTATTGGAGTACCCTCCCCCCTTGCATTTTATTTTGCAGCAACCATTGGTATATCCATGATCTGGAGTAAGTCAGCTGGTGGGCTCTGATCTATCCAGCCTGCCTGTCTTGCACTGCCACATAGTGCGCCGCTTTTGTGAGTATCATTCTGTAGAGTGATGTATTGATACAATTTCCAACAATTGTTGTGATCTTCTGCACCATTTTAGCGCCTTTTTCTTTTTTTTTCATATTTGCAGTTTTTCCACCTTTTTCCAAGAAAAGCTGATCCTGGTGTATCTTTCCTTAACCATCGACGGAAGCCTCTAGAGGGCGCCTTTGTCCTGAGGGACCATCTTTGATGGACTTTATTTGGTGTGTTTATTTGCTCACCTGTTGTGTCCGTACTCACTGGGATTTTCATCTGCTTCTGTTAACCACAACAGTCACATGGGTATTCAGGGACCAATCCCCGCAGCTCCCCTTGGAGCGTGCACAATTCAAAATCCTGAAGATGAAATAAGCCTGATGGCTTACAACTCCTACCGCTTAATCAGTTCTTCTTCTTTTATTAATTGTAGAGTCCACTTCTATTACCGATACGGCGGTCCTGGGAGTGCTGATGAGAACGCTTACTGGCCAGTTGTTGCATGTGAAGGTGCTGTAAAGCTGAAAATGGATTTTCTATGCGTTTCGGCTATCAGAGTGAAGCCTTTGTCAAGAATGCCAAATCCAGCTATTTAAAGGATTTCCTGTTCACCCTTTAGTCAATAAACATGACAGACTTGATCAGACCTAAACCAAAATATTAAGGTGAATAAGCAATAAACACAGGGCATAAAACATATACCAAAATATAGTTCATTAGCCCCCTGCGCTATTAGTTATTATTAACTTGCCAATAATAAATGCCCTTCACTAGAAGTATAAAGCACTGCTCCGAGAGACAAAAACGATAAACATTAAAACTGTTTAACTTTAATAAATGCAATGGTTATTAGGGTCTATTGCATTTTAAACCATTTAAACCGTTCAAGCTTAAAGTAAGCCATAATTCTGCCAGTATAAATTAAACAGGAGCCCGACATCGCCTCTCCGTTCTAATACAGATAAGGAGGCAGGAAAATGGCGCCGCTTCGATCGCCCTTAGAAAAAGGAGGCGGAGTCACATACCTAAGGCACGCAAAATATCGGAGTCCTCTTTACAATAACGGAGCGTCTCCGTTCTTAAAATCTGTCAGATTTAAATAAGGTGACTTAGCCCTCTCTAATATAGGGCTATCATCTCTCTACCACTCTGGCACTGTTCTCGCCAAAACCGCTCCCTGAGCAATACCTCTTTCTGCAGTAGGAGAAATTCTTAATGCCAGTCAAAATTCACTGAAAAGAAACAGCGCACTTTAAGTGATCCTTATGTTTCTAAGATCTACTCAGAGTAATTAGAGTGCATATGAGGGCTAGGCAAGCAGACCAAATAACAAAAAGGTGTTAACATACCCAAATATAAGTTTTTTTATATTTTTTTAAGTATTTTAAACTATTACGAGTCAGTCTCTCACACATACATAGCGCCTGCCCATGCTCTTAAGGATATACTGAGTCCCAAATATCTGCAGATGTCTGATAAAGTGCCAAATCTCCACCCTAGAAGACAGAAAGGCACTTAGCTGCATCTAACCGTCCGGCAGGAGGACCGCTTACCCGGCGTGCGAGAAAGCCACAACTCACAGAGGCCTGTAGGAAAAATAAAGAAACCTACTCTGTCCTATTATACTAGGGCAGCAAAGTGTTAGGAATTTGTAAGGTGGGCCTTACTGCGTTTTTCGACCTGCTTTATAGCCACCACTACCCTACTGAAGAGACTGGCGTGAAGTATGGCTAGACCCAGACTTCAGAAAGAAACATCAGAGTAAACCTACTCCGGCTTTCAAATAGTTAAAATCTTGCTTGAAGTAGAGAAATTCAATTTTCTTCAGACACCAAAAACTTCACCTCCTTGCACCAATGGCAAAGAGAATGACAGGGGTTTGTGGGAAGGGGAGTGATACTTAAAGGGACACTGAACCCAAATTTTTTCTTTTGTAATTCAGATAGAGCATGCAATTTTAAGCAACTTTCTAATGTACTCCTTTTATCAATTTTTCTTCATTCTCTTGGTATGTTTAATTGAAAAGCAAAAATGTCAGTTTAGATGCCGGCCCATTTTTGGTGAACAACCTGGGTTGTCCTTGCTGATTGGACAGCACCAACAAACAAGTGCTGTCTATGGTTCTGAACCCACAAATTGCTGGCTCCTTAGCTTAGATGCCTTCTTTTTCAAATAAAGATAGAAAGAGAACGAAGAAAACTTGATAATAGAAGTAAATTAGAAAGTTGCTTGAATTTGCATGCTCAATTAGAATCAGGAAAGAAAAAAATTGGGTTCAGCGTCCCTTTAACAGCTTGACTGTGGTGCTCTTTGCCTCCTCCTGCTGGCCAGGAGTGATATTCCCAACAGTAATTGAGGAAACCGTGGACTCACCATATCCTAGGAAATAAAACACCCAAAGCAATCCACTTTATTAAAATAAAATGATAAAAAAAAAATTTTTATTAAATTTACAGTTATTCAAAATATAAAATGTACTTTATTAAAATAAACGTAACACTTTTTTTACCATATGTGTTCACATGGAGAGATTAACAAAGAATGCCCTTTCATGGGCCACTTTTTAAGTGGTACTGGACTGCCTCACTCCTGAAGCATCCAGTGATTGCCCAGTGAGCTTAATACCAGCATGCTAGTATCTAAGCTCTATTTTCAGTATACACTCTCTGTAACAGTGATTGTATACACGGAAAGTCATATTTGACTGTTACTGTACTGTTGCTGGATAACCTCACAAGCAGGCATCCAGCAACAGTATGAGACACAAGCTGGTAGCAGCATGTATCTTATGTAATGGAGGGCTTAATACTGATGACTGACAGGCATGCAAACACTGGAACAATGTGTCTGTACGATCGCCAGCCTGGGGTGGCCTCCATTATGCTATTTTTGCAATGTCTCACTTGTGAAGCATGCAGAAATGATGTGGTCTCATCACTGTAGGTGAGAACAGGTTTCTGACAAGCCAGAACACACCTGCCGTACATGACATGTGCGTGTCAATTCAGGGCATAAAGATAGACGCCACAACCTGAATGGCAACAATCATAAAGGGGTTGAACGGACATAAAACCCCACACTTGAACCAGTCCAGGAGGATATAGATTAGTCTGTATACATAAGGCAGAACATGCTGCGATCTGAGATATCCTCGCAGAAATGCAGACTTTCTGAAGAAAGAACAGGACACATGCAGAAGTTGTTAGAGCTTTAAATTTGCAGTGATGCTCCACATCAGGCTGTTCTCTTCCAACAGCTCTGAGCTCTGGCTGCACTGTGTAAGTTTTCCTTAACACATTGCAGCCAGAGTGAAGCACTATTTTACACAAACAGTAAAATACGGAGCAGCACTGCAAAGCAGCAGAGCATTGATTAATAACTGTCTCTCATGGATTTTTTCAACTGTGCCCCTAGCATTTCCCAGTCTGCAAAGCAGTGACTCCTGAATGTAAAATTTTCTTGGGAGAAATGCACTTCTTTTACTACTATAATCTGACCTTATAATTATGTCATGTTAAACCAAAAGCAAACAACATTTATTCAAGAGACAACTGATGCAAAATATTATAAAACTTTAGAAACAGTTTTATTCCCCAGTTAATCAAAACATTGCATTTAAGCTGGTGCGTAACTTAACTGCCTCATTTAAAAAAATTAAACATTTCATTTCATTTATAAATGACCTGCATACATTTTTTTTGAGTAAAAAAAAAATCTCATTGCAGAAAGTGAAAAAAGTTCTCTTTCTGGGGTCTGTATATTCTGTGTAAACGATGGAGTAACAGGCTAGAGTGCGCATGCACCATACAGATCAAACAGTGTATATGCATGCTGTGAGACTGGTATTACATTTAATACATTTTTAAAACTTCTTAAAAATGTATTTATGTGATAAATTAGCTTCAATAAACACCTACAACAGCAGTGCCAATTTTAAAAAGAGCTGAAATTAACATTTTTTATCCAATACTTTGCTATTTGCAAATAGAAATGTTTAATATGAAAAATAGGACATGTGCAAAATGAAACTATCACAATTATTTTACCTGGTGATTGCATATTATACTCATCAGCAGCTTCTTTAGCTATTTGGACTCCCACGTGAATAAGTTTTGCTGCTTCTTCTACATTAAGCTCAAGATGGTCTTTGAAGCCTTCAATGCTTGCCTGGTAAGTTGCTGTGCTGAGAACATCCGCACCGCTGCTGAGAAAACTGAAATTAAAGTTTGATGAGATTAATAACTCCCCAAAAAGGTAGCTAAAAAATATCTAGGTCATCAAGCATTGGGTCTTAAAGGACCAGTAAATACAGTAGATTTGCATAATCAACAAATGTGTGACAAAAACAGAATTTATGCTTACCTGATAAATTACTTTCTCTTGCGGTGTATCCAGTCCACAGATTCATCCTTTACTTGTGGGATATTCTCATTCCCTACAGGAAGTGGCAAAGAGAGCACACAGCAAAGCTGTCCATATAGCTCCCCCTCTAGCTCCACCCCCCAGTCATTCGACCAAAGGTTAGGAAGAAAAAGGAGAAACCATAGGGTGCAGTGGTGACTGTAGTTTAAACAAAAAAATTTTACCTGACTTAAATGCCAGGGCGGGCCGTGGACTGGATACACCGCAAGAGAAAGTAATTTATCAGGTAAGCATAAATTCTGTTTTCTCTTGCAAGGTGTATCCAGTCCACGGATTCATCCTTTACTAGTGGGATACCAATACCAAAGCTTTAGGACACGGATGAAGGGAGGGAACAAGACAGGTACCTTAAATGGAAGGCACCACTGCTTGCAAAACCTCTCTCCCAAAAATAGCCTCCGAAGAAGCAAAAGTATCGAATTTGTAAAATTTGGCAAAAGTATGCAGTGAATACCAAGTCGCTGCCTTACAAATCTGTTCAACAGAAGCCTCATTTTTGAAAGCCCATGTGGAAGCCACTGCTCTGGTAGAATGAGCAGTAATTCTTTCAGGAGGCTGCTGGCCAGCAGTCTCATAGGCTAAACGGATGATGCTTTTCAGCCTCTCCTCTTACCAGAATAGATAACAAACAAGGAAGATGTTTGTCTGAAATCCTTAGTTGCTTGTAAATAGAACTTTAAAGCACGAACTACATCAAGATTGTGTAAAAGACGTTCCTTTTTCGAAGATGGATTAGGACACAGAGAAGGAACAACTATTTCCTGGTTAATATTCTTGTTAGAAACAACTTTAGGAAGAAAACCAGGCTTGGTACGCAAAACTACCTTATCTGCGTGGAACACCAGGTAAGGTGAATCACACTGTAAGGCAGATAATTCTGAAACTCTTCTAGCAGAAGAGATAGCTATCAAAAACAAAACTTTCCAAGATAACAACTTAATGTCTATGGAATGTAAAGGTTCAAACGGAACCCCTTGAAGAACTGAAAGAACTAGATTCAAACTCCATGGGGGAGTCACAGGTTTATAGACAGGCTTGATTCTGACTAAAGCCTGAGCAAACGCTTGAACGTCTGGTACCTCTGCCAGACGCTTGTGTAACAGGATAGACAAAGCAGATATTTGTCCTTTTAAGGAACTAGCTGGCAATCCTTTCTCCAATCCTTCTTGGAGAAAAGACAATATCCTGGGAATCCTAATCTTACTCCATGAGTAACCCTTGGATTCACACCAACAAAGATATTTCCGCCATATCTTATGGTAGATTTTCCTGGTGACAGGCTTTCTAGCCTGAATCAGAGTATCTATAACTGACTCAGAGAACCCACGCTTTGATAGAATTACGTGTTCAATCTCCAAGCAGTCAGACGTAGAGAAACTAAATTTTTCTAACACCACATTCACTTTACCCTCCCGTAGAGAGACCCTAGTGCTTAGAGCCGGCAAAGAGAATGACTGGGGGGTGGAGTTAGAGGGGGAGCTATATGGACAGCTTTGCTGCGTGCTCTCTTTGCCACTTCCTGTAGGGAATGAGAATATCCCACAAGTAAAGGATGAATCCGTGGACTGGATACACCTTGCAAGAGAAAAGATAATGCAAAAGTATTGACAAAGTTCAAAGTTATGTCTATTTCCACTCCCCCCATATCATGTGACAGCCATCAGCCAATCACAAATGCAAATACATATATTCTGTGAATTCTTGAACATGCTCAGTAAGAGCTGGTGATTCAAAAAGTGTAAATATAAAACAGACTGCACACATTTTGTTAATGAAAGTAAATCGGAACGTTGTTTAAAATTACATGCTCTATTTGAAACATGAAAGTTTAATTGTGACTTAAGTGTCCCTTTAAAGTTCTAATGCCCATTATACCGAAACAAAAATATAAAAGGTATTGCTTATGACTTGTGGGTTTGGTTAAAGGGACATCAAACATCTTGTAATTAGAAGACATTACTGTTGTGCTGCTAAATAACAACATATCACCCAAGTCTTAATGTTTTTAAAACAAATTAACATCCTTTTTTATTTTTAAATAGCCAAACTCCACCCACCATTTCTCTTACAAGAGTAGCCACAGTGATAAAGCTAGTATAAAGTGAATTGTTTTGCAGTTAAATCCAATTAGGGACATAGGTATAGCAGAGTTAGCCTTGAAAAGTCAGCAGGTGCATTTCAAGTTCTGAGTATTAGAAATCGATACATTTTCAGAGATAAATTATATGAAAAGGGGACAAAATAAATAATACAAATATATTACAAAGTAATTTCATTATAAATAACTAAACATTTCATATGCAAACCTCAAGGAGTTTACTGTCCCTTTAAGACCTGAACTAGACTAAGGCACATAATCTGTTATAAAGTGCAATTTCTATAAACCTGAATCATTTTTAATATTAATTGAGGAATGCACATACTTGGGACTATATTATATCCCAGTTGTAAACTTTATGACCTGCCGATAACAAATACTTTAATTAAAAGGGACAGTTTACCCTAATTTTTCTCCCCTTTAATTTGTTCCCAGCTATCCACTCTACCTGGAATATATTACATAGTTTACAAATCGTTCCTTTGTCTTTATATCGGCATTTAAAATAGCTGATTTTGCCTGTGGTATTCCTACCTATACTGAAAGTTTTTATACTTAAGTATAGGCTATAGACAAGCTATGTAACCACAGCCAGGAGAAGAAATTACACTTCCAGTTGGGAGTGGGAGAGAGAAAACTCTAAAACTGTTAATTTTCAATTGTTCTTTCTAAGTATTGTATAGAGATAGAGATAAGAAAGGGAAGCATTTGTGTGATAAGATAAGGATGTCTGATCTGTCTGCAAGCTTAGCCTATTTTGATGGGTTGTGGTTTCAAAGACCAGATTAATCTATTTAATTTAGAAAAAGAAATATAAAAGGGCAATTTCTCATATATTGTATTCCCTTCAGCTATGTTTGGAACACATTAAGAGGAAACAAGTTTTACAGTACACACTGTCCTATGAAGAGTTTTGATCAGGGTAGATAAAAATAAATTAACTTATTTCATTCAGATTTTTTTGATGTAAATCAGATTTATTTATTTTTATTTAAATAGGATTTTTGGTAAATAAAATGCTTTTTGAGGGAAAAAAAATCTAAAGATAGTTTCTATTTAAAGGGACAGTCTAGTCCAAAATAAACTTTCATGATTCAGATAGAGAATGCCATTTTTTTAAACTATTTTCCAATTTACTTTTATCACCAATTTTGCTTTGTACTCTTGGTATTCTTAGTTGAAAGCTAAACCTAGGAGGTTAATATGCAAATTTCTAAACCCTTGAAGGCTGCCTCTTCTCTCAGGGCATTTTGAGAGTTTTTCACCACTAGAGGGTGTTAGTTCATGTGTGTCATATAGATAACACTGTGCTCACGCACGTGGAGTTCCAGTGAGCCAGCTCTGATTGGCTAAAATGGATGTCTGTCAAAAGAACTGAAATAAGGGTGCAGTCTGCAGAGGCTTAAATACAAGGTAATCACAGAGGTAAAAAGTATATTATTATGACTATGTTGGTTATGCAAAACTAGGCAATGGGTAATAAAGGGATTATCTATCTTTTTAAACAATAAAAATTCTAGTGTAGACTGTCCCTTTAAGATACATAATATTCCAAAGGTTATTCGTCCTGAAATATAGATACATTTTTAATTATATAGCAAGATGTTGTATATTCATGGCTGTAAAGTTGCTGTTTTTTTTTGGTAAATGAATTCCATTAATCCAGTCATAATATCATGCTCTCCCAAAGGTTTTTCTATCTTGAAGATATTATCACATATTATTGGTTTTGTAGTTCTCAAAACTGTGAATTTGTGTCTGCAGAAATAACATGCCCCTTCTTCACAGCAAAATGTTATAAAAATAATATACAGAGTTGATTAATAGACCTTAAAGGGACATAATAATGAAAGATAACTTTTGGGTTTCAGATAGAGCAACCAAATTTTCAGATTTATTTCTATTATCAGATTTGCAATGCTCTACTGGTGCCTAGCAGCTAGCTCACAGTAGTGCATTGCTTCTGTGCCCAGCTATGCAGGCTTTTCAACAATGGATAGCAAGGAAACAAAGAAAATTAGATAAGTAAAGAAATTGTTAAAAATTGCATGTTCTTTCTAAATCATGAAAGTTTAAATTTTGACTTTACTGTCCCTTTAATGCAAATATATGTACACAAAATCAACCCAAGAAGCTCACTAAATATAAGATTGTTTGGAGTGGAATAGATATGCACAAGGACCTAAGTGTGAGGAGGGAGGGGCAAGCATTAAAAATGAAAAATAATGTAATGGTTTTAGTCAAATAAAACTATTTCACTTATTAATGTAATAATTTCCTCCTTCCAATAAAGTACAGGTGAAAAGTTGATCAAATATGAATGATTAACCAATTAACTGGAGATAGTTCACCTCCAAATCATTTCAATGATCTATATATGCATATCTATATATAAACAAATCAGTAATGGTTGGTCTGATATAACTGTAAAAAATAATCTGAAAAACAAAATTTATGCTTACCTGATAAATTTATTTCTTTTTTACATGATGAGTCCACGGATCATCTCAATTACTAATGGGATATTCACCTCCTGGTCAGCAGGAGGCGGCAAAGAGCACCACAGCAGAGCTGATAAATATCACCTCCCTTCACTCCCAACCCAGTCATTCGACCGAAGTCAAGGAGAGAAAGGAAGCAATAAGGTGCAGAGGTGTCTGAAGTTTACAAACCCAACAACCTGTCTCAAATAAAAACAGGGCGGGCCGTGGACTCATCGTCACAAAAAAGAAATACATTTATCAGGTAAGCATAAATTTTGTTTTCTTTTTAATGACACGATGAGTCCATGGATCATCTCAATTACTAATGGGAACCAATACCAAAGCTAGATTGCACTGATGATACAGGAGGGACAAGACAGGAAACCTAAACGGAAGGCACCACTGCTTGAAGAACCTTTCTCCCAAAAGCTGCCTCGGCCGAGGCAAAAGTATCAAATTTGTAGAACTTTGAAAAAGTGTGAAGAGAAGACCAAGTTGCATTCTTGCAAATCTGTTCCACAGAAGCTTCATTTTCGAATGCCCATGAGGAAGCAACAGCCCTTGTGGAATGAGCCGTAACTCTCTCTGGAGGTTGTTGTCCAGCAGTCTCGTATGCAAATCGGATTATACTCTTCAGCCAAAAAGAAAGGGAAGTAGCCGTAGCTTTCTGCCCCTTACGTTTTCCGGAGAAAACCACAAACAAAGAAGAAGACTGACGAAATTCTTTAGTCGTCTGTAGGTAATACTTTAAAGCACGAACCACATCCAAATTGTGCAAAATCTGTTCCTTCTGAGAAGGATTAGGACACAAGGAAGGAACACCAATCTCCTGATTAATGTTCCTGTCAGAAACAACCTTAGGAAGAAATCCTAACTTAGTACACAATACTACCTTATCCGAATGGAAGATAAGGTAAGGAGATTCACACTGCAATGCCGAGAGTTCCAAGACTCTACAAGCAGAAGAAATAGCAACAAGAAATAAAACTTTCCAAGATAACAACTTAACATCTAGGGAATGCATAGGCTCAAACGGAGGCCGTTGGAGAACATTAAGAACTAAATTCAGACTCCATGGAGGAGTAACTGGCTTGAACACAGGCCTGATTCTAACCAAGGCCTGACAAAAAGATTGAACATCTGGAACATCTGCCAGACATATACGTAACAAAATAGATAAAAGCAGAGACCTGACCCTTCAAAGAACATGTCGATAATCCTTTCTCCAAACCTCTTGGAGAAAAGACAAAATCCTAGGAATCCTAACTCTACTCCAAGAATAACCTTTAGATTCAAACCAATATAGATATTTATGCCATATCTTAAAATAAATCTTTCTGGTCACAGGTTTACGAGCCTGGATCATGGTCTCAATGACCGATTCAGAAACCCCCCGCTTAAACAGAATAAAGCGTTCAATCTCCAAGCAGTCAGCTTCAGAGAAACTAGATTTGGATAAAGGAAGGGCCCTTGAATTAGAAGGTCCTTCCTCAGCGGAAGACTACAAGGTGGATGAGATGACATGTCCACCAGATCTGCATACCAAATCCTGCAAGACCAGGCCGATGCAATGAGTATCTCTGATGCCTTCTCCTGTTTGATTCGAGCAATCACCCGAGGAAGAAGCGCAAATGGAGGGAAGGTCCAAGGAACCGCCAAGGCATCTATTATTTCCGCCTGGGGATCTCTGGAACTCGATCCGTATCTTGGGAGCTTGGCATTCTGACGCGATGCGATGAGCTCTAATTCCGGCTGACCCCACTTGCGGATCAGGCTGGAAAACACTTCCGGATGGAGTTCCCACTCCCCCGGATGAAAGGTCTGCCTGCTCAGAAAGTGTGCCTCCCAGTTGTTTACCCCTGGGATGTGGATCGCCGACAGACAACAAGAGTGAGTCTCCGCCCACTGAATTATCTTGGATACCTCTCTCATCGCATAGGAACTCCTCGTTCCTCCCTGATGATTGATGTAAGCTACAGACGTTATGTTGTCCGACTCTAACCTGATGAACTGAACTGAAGCTAACTGAGGCCAGGTCATAAGAGCATTGAAGATCGCTCTCAGCTCCAGGATGTTTATAGGACGAACAGACTCTGACCGAGTCTAAACTCCCTGAGCCTTTAGAGAGCCCCAGACCGCTCCCCACCCCAGAAGGGTGGCATCTGTTGTCACAATCGCCCAGGATGACCTGCGAAAGCAGGTTCCCTGGGAGAGATGATCCAGAGACAACCACCATTGAAGAGAATAGCTTGTCTCCTGCTCCAGTAGTATTTGAGGAGATAAATTGGTATAATCTCCGTTCCACTGTCTGAGCATGCTCAACTGCAGAGGTCGGAGGTGGAAGCGAGCAAAAGGGATGATGTCCATTGCCGCAACCATCAGCCCGACTACCTCCATGCACTGAGCCACTGAAGGCCGAGGAGTGGACTGAAGGACTCGGCAAGTATCGATAATCTTTGATTTCCTGACCTCTGTCAGAAAGATCTTCATCGATAGAGAATCTATTACAGTTCCCAAGAAAGTTACCCTTGTACTTGGGATAAGAGAACTCTTTTGTGAATTTACCTTCCACCCGTGAGAACGAAGGAAGGATAACACCATGCTCGTGTGGTATTCCGCTAGATGGAAGGACTGCGCCTGGACTAGAATGTCGTCCAGATAGGGCGCCACAGCAATGCTTTGAGAATGAAGTACTGCTAACAGAGATCCCGGAAACCTTTGTGAAGACTCTGGGAGCAGTGGCAAGACCAAAAGTAAGAGCCACAAACTGAAAGTGCTTGTCCAGAAAGGCGAACCTTAGGAACTTGTGATGGTTCTTGTGAATGGGAACATGCAAGTACATGTCCTTTAAGTCCACTGTTGTCATCAATTGACCCTTTTGGATCAAAGGAAGAATGGAACGTATAGTTTCCATGTTGAAGGACGGTACTCTGAGGAACTCCTTTTTTGGAACCACGAATAGATTGGAGTAAAAAAGGTGACCCTGCTCCAGTAATGGAACAGGAGCAATCACTCCTAGATTGGAGAGGTCTCTTACACAATGTAAGAATGCCTCTCTTTTGTATGGTCTGCAGATAACCTTGAATGTAGGAACCTTCCTCTGAGAGGAAAACTTTTGATATCCAACCTGTATCCCTGGGACACAATTTCTAATGCCCAGGGATCCTGAACATCTCGGATCCAAGCTTGAGCGAAGAAGGAAAGTCTGCCCCCTACCAGATCCGGTCCCGGATCGGGGGCATGACCTTCATGCTGACTTGGATTCAATGGCAGGCTTCTTGGACTGTTTTCCCTTATTCCAAGGATAGCTGGATCTCCAAGCAGGCTTGGGTTGTTCTTGTTTGGAAACGGAAGATGAGGAATTTCCCTTGAAATTACGAAAGGAACGAAAATTACTGTCGCCCTTTTCGTCTTATTTCTCTTATCCTGAGGGAGAAGATGACCCTTACCTCCCATGATGTCAGAAATAATTTCCGATAGACCAGGACCAAATACAGGGAATGCAGAATTATTAGGCAAATGAGTATTTTGACCACATCATCCTCTTTATGCATGTTGTCTTACTCCAAGCTGTATAGGCTCGAAAGCCTACTACCAATTAAGCATATTAGGTGATGTGCATCTCTGTAAGGAGAAGGGGTGTGGTCTAATGACATCAACACCCTATATCAGGTGTGCATAATTATTAGGTAACTTCCTTTCCTTTGGCAAAATGGGTCAAAAGAAGGACTTGACAGGCTCAGAAAAGTCAAAAATAGTGAGATATCTTGCAGAGGGATGCAGCACTCTTAAAATTGCAAAGCTTCTGAAGCGTGATCATCGAACAATCAAGCGTTTCATTCAAAATAGTCAACAGGGTCGCAAGAAGCGTGTGGAAAAACCAAGGCGCAAAATAACTGCCCATGAACTGAGAAAAGTCAAGCGTGCAGCTGCCAAGATGCCACTTGCCACCAGTTTGGCCATATTTCAGAGCTGCAACATCACTGAAATGCCCAAAAGCACAAGGTGTGCAATACTCAGAGACATGGCCAAGGTAAGAAAGGCTGAAAGACCACCACTGAACAAGACACACAAGCTGAAACGTCAAGACTGGGCCAAGAAATATATCAAGACTGATTTTTCTAAGGTTTTATGGACTGATGAAATGAGAGTGAGTCTTGATGGGCCAGATGGATGGGCCCGTGGCTGGATTGGTAAAGGGCAGAGAGCTCCAGTCCGACTCAGACGCCAGCAAGGTGGAGGTGGAGTACTGGTTTGGGCTGGTATCATCAAAGATGAGCTTGTGGGGCCTTTTCGGGTTGAGGATGGAGTCAAGCTCAACTCCCAGTCCTACTGCCAGTTTCTGGAAGACACCTTCTTCAAGCAGTAGTACAGGAAGAAGTCTGCATCCTTCAAGAAAAACATGATTTTCATGCAGGACAATGCTCCATCACACGCGTCCAAGTACTCCACAGCGTGGCTGGCAAGAAAGGGTATAAAAGAAGAAAATCTAATGACATGGCCTCCTTGTTCACCTGATCTGAACCCCATTGAGAACCTGTGGTCCATCATCAAATGTGAGATTTACAAGGAGGGAAAACAGTACACCTCTCTGAACAGTGTCTGGGAGGCTGTGGTTGCTGCTGCACGCAATGTTGATGGTGAACAGATCAAAACACTGACAGAATCCATGGATGGCAGGCTTTTGAGTGTCCTTGCAAAGAAAGGTGGCTATAATGGTCACTGATTTGTTTTTGTTTTGTTTTTGAATGTCAGAAATGTATATTTGTGAATGTTGAGATGTTATATTGGTTTCTCTGGTAAAAATAAATAATTGAAATGGGTATATATTTGTTTTTTGTTAAGTTGCCTAATAATTATGCACAGTAATAGTCACCTGCACACACAGATATCCCCCTAAAATAGCTATAACTAAAAACAAACTAAAAACTACTTCCAAAACTATTCAGCTTTGATATTAATGAGTTTTTTGGGTTCATTGAGAACATGGTTGTTGTTCAATAATAAAATTAATCCTCAAAAATACAACTTGCCTAATAATTCTGCACTCCCTGTAAGGTCTTTCCCTTATAAGGAATAGCCAAAAGTTTGGATTTAGAGGATACGTCCGCAGACCATGGCTTCAGCTATAAGGCTCTGTGGGCCAAGATAGAAAAACCCGATATCTTAGCTCCCAGTTTGATAACTTGAAGGGAAGCATCTGTGATAAAGGAATTAGCTAATTTAAGAGCTTTTATCCTATCTTGAATCTCATCCAAAGAGGTCTCCGTTCTGATAGCATCAGACAGGGCATCAAACCAATATGCCGCTGCACTGGTGACGGAAGCAATGCACACAGCTGGTTGCCATTGTAGACCCTGGTGTACGTACATCTTTTTGAGTAGGCCCTCAAATTTCTTGTCCATAGGATCTTTGAAAGCACAACTATCCTCCATGGGAATAGTAGTTCTCTTAGCCAAAGTGGAAATAGCCCCTTCCACCTTAGGTACTGTTTGCCAAGCCTGCTTGATAGAGTTGGCTATGGGAAACATTCTTGAAAATAGGAGATGGTGAAAAAGGAATACCTGGTCTCTCCCACTCCTTAGCAATAATCTCAGAAGCTCGGTCAGGAACCGGAAAGACATCAGTCGAGGAAGGAACCTCAGAATATCTGTTCAACTACCGTGGAGTCGCTATCATCAAAAGTAGCTAAGACATCCTTAAGCAACAGACGGAGGTGTTCCATCTTAAATCTAAATTATACCACTTCAGTATCAGCGAGAGGAAGTACACCTTCAGAATCTGAAATCTCTCCTTCAGATGCTATTACGGCTTCTTCCTCCTCAGACATCTGAGAGGAGGACTCCGAAACTGCAACAATTGCATCAGAAACCCTGCTTACTGAATGGCATGTCTTACGTTTACCCTGCAACATGGGAAAAGCAGACAGCGCATCAGAGATTGTAGAAGACATGAGAGATGCAATGTCTTTTAAAGTAACTCCAGTGGTAGTTACAGAGGAGACGCAGGGCACTGCCTGTGAGGGCGGTAACACTTGGGAGTGCTTGAGGAGAAAGTTGAGGCATATATTGTACCTCTTCATTAGATTCCAAAACAACATTCACCTTTGAAGAAGTTGGCTCAGAAAAAATCTAATCCTTATAACTTATAGTCCTCTCAATACAAGAAGGACAGAAAGGTATTGGTGGTTCCACAATAGCATTAAAACACAATGAGCAAGGAACATTTTGCAAAGTCCCTTGATCCATAATGGTTCACACTTAATAAAGTCCTGACACAAAAACTTGAAATTTAACAAAAAAAAAAAACAGAATTTATGTTTACCTGATAAATGTCTTTCTCCAACGGTGTGTCCGGTCCACGGCGTCATCCTTACTTGTGGGATATTCTATTCTCTTCCCCAACAGGAAATGGCAAAGAGCCCAGCAAAGCTGGTCACATGATCCCTCCTAGGCTCCGCCTACCCCAGTCATTCGACCGACGTTAAGGAGGAATATTTGCATAGGAGAAACCATATGGTACCGTGGTGACTGTAGTTAAAGAAAATAAAATATCAGACCTGATTAAAAAAACCAGGGCGGGCCGTGGACCGGACACACCGTTGGAGAAAGAAATTTATCAGGTAAACATAAATTCTGTTTTCTCCAACATAGGTGTGTCCGGTCCACGGCGTCATCCTTACTTGTGGGAACCAATACCAAAGCTTTAGGACACGGATGAAGGGAGGGAGCAAATCAGGTCACCTAAATGGAAGGCACCACGGCTTGCAAAACCTTTCTCCCAAAAATAGCCTCAGAAGAAGCAAAAGTATCAAACTTGTAAAATTTGGTAAAAGTGTGCAGTGAAGACCAAGTCGCTGCCCTACATATCTGATCAACAGAAGCCTCGTTCTTGAAGGCCCATGTGGAAGCCACAGCCCTAGTGGAATGAGCTGTGATTCTTTCGGGAGGCTGCCGTCCGGCAGTCTCGTAAGCCAATCTGATGATGCTTTTAATCCAAAAAGAGAGAGAGGTAGAAGTTGCTTTTTGACCTCTCCTTTTACCTGAATAAACAACAAACAAGGAAGATGTTTGTCTAAAATCCTTTGTAGCATCTAAATAGAATTTTAGAGCGCGAACAACATCCAAATTGTGCAACAAACGTTCCTTCTTTGAAACTGGTTTTGGACACAGAGAAGGTACGATAATCTCCTGGTTAATGTTTTTGTTAGAAACAACTTTTGGAAGAAAACCAGGTTTAGTACGTAAAACCACCTTATCTGCATGGAACACCAGATAAGGAGGAGAACACTGCAGAGCAGATAATTCTGAGACTCTTCTAGCAGAAGAAATCGCAACTAAAAACAAAACTTTCCAAGATAATAACTTAATATCAACGGAATGTAAGGGTTCAAACGGAACCCCCTGAAGAACTGAAAGAACTAAATTGAGACTCCAAGGAGGAGTCAAAGGTTTGTAAACAGGCTTGATTCTAACCAGAGCCTGAACAAAGGCTTGAACATCTGGCACAGCTGCCAGCTTTTTGTGAAGTAATACCGACAAGGCAGAAATCTGTCCCTTCAGGGAACTTGCAGATAATCCTTTTTCCAATCCTTCTTGAAGGAAGGATAGAATCCTAGGAATCTTAACCTTGTCCCAAGGGAATCCTTTAGATTCACACCAACAGATATATTTTTTCCAAATTTTGTGGTAAATCTTTCTAGTCACAGGCTTTCTGGCCTGAACAAGAGTATCGATCACAGAATCTGAGAATCCTCGCTTCGATAAAATCAAGCGTTCAATCTCCAAGCAGTCAGCTGGAGTGAAACCAGATTCGGATGTTCGAACGGACCCTGAACAAGAAGGTCTCGTCTCAAAGGTAGCTTCCAAGGTGGAGCCGATGACATATTCACCAGATCTGCATACCAAGTCCTGCGTGGCCACGCAGGAGCTATCAAGATCACCGACGCCCTCTCCTGCTTGATCCTGGCTATCAGCCTGGGGATGAGAGGAAATGGCGGGAACACATAAGCTAGTTTGAAGGTCCAAGGTGCTACTAGTGCATCCACTAGAGCCGCCTTGGGATCCCTGGATCTGGCCCCGTAGCAAGGAACTTTGAAGTTCTGACGAGAGGCCATCAGATCCATGTCTGGAATGCCCCACAGGTGAGTGACTTGGGCAAAGATTTCCGGATGGAGTTCCCACTCCCCCGGATGCAATGTCTGACGACTCAGAAAATCCGCTTCCCAATTTTCCACTCCTGGGATGTGGATAGCAGACAGGTGGCAGGAGTGAGACTCCGCCCAAAGAATAATTTTGGTTACTTCTTCCATCGCTAGGGAACTCCTTGTTCCCCCCTGATGGTTGATGTACGCAACAGTCGTCATGTTGTCTGATTGAAACCGTATGAACCTGGTCCTCGCAAGCTGGGGCCAGGCCTGGAGCGCATTGAATATCGCTCTCAGTTCCAGAATATTTATCGGTAGAAGAGATTCTTCCCGAGACCAAAGACCCTGAGCTTTCAGGGATCCCCAGACCGCGCCCCAGCCTATCAGACTGGCGTCGGTCGTGACAATGACCCACTCTGGTCTGTGGAACATCATCCCTTGAGACAGATTGTCCAGGGACAGCCACCAACGGAGTGAGTCTCTGGTCCTCTGATTTACTTGCATCTTCGGAGACAAGTCTGTATAGTCCCCATTCCACTGACTGAGCATGCACAGTTGTAATGGTCTTAGATGAATGCGCGCAAAAGGAACTATGTCCATCGCCGCCACCATCAACCCGATCACTTCCATGCACTGAGCTATGGAAGGAAGAGGAACGGAATGAAGTATCCGACAAGAGTCCAGAAGCTTTGTTTTTCTGGCCTCTGTTAGAAAGATCCTCATTTCTAAGGAGTCTATAATTGTTCCCAAGAAGGGAACCCTTGTTGACGGGGATAGAGAACTCTTTTCCACGTTCACTTTCCAGCCGTGAGATCTGAGAAAGGCCAGGACAATGTCCGTGTGAGCCTTTGCTTGAGGAAGGGACGACGCTTGAATCAGAATGTCGTCCAGGTAAGGTACTACTGCAATGCCCCTTGGTCTTAGCACCGCTAGAAGGGACCCTAGTACCTTTGTGAAAATCCTTGGAGCAGTGGCTAATCCGAAAGGAAGCGCCACGAACTGGTAATGTTTGTCCAGGAATGCAAACCTTAGGAACCGATGATGTTCCTTGTGGATAGGAATATGTAGATACGCATCCTTTAAATCCACCGTGGTCATAAATTGACCTTCCTGGATGGAAGGAAGGATAGTTCGAATGGTTTCCATCTTGAACGATGGGACCTTGAGAAATTTGTTTAAGATCTTGAGATCTAGGATTGGTCTGAACGTTCCCTCTTTTTTGGGAACTATGAACAGATTGGAGTAGAACCCCATCCCTTGTTCTCTTAATGGAACAGGATGAATTACTCCCATTTTTAACAGGTCTTCTACACAATGTAAGAACGCCTGTCTTTTTATGTGGTCTGAAGACAACTGCGACTTGTGGAACCTCCCCCTTGGGGGAAGTCCCTTCCTAAAGAATAAGGTGTCTAAAACAGTGCCTGCCGATATTATTAAATCAAAATACCCAGAATAAATGATTCCTCAAGGCTAAATAAGTGTTAATATCAATCGATTTAGCCCAAAAAAAGTCTACAGTTTAAATAAGCCCTTGTGAAGCCCTTATTTACAATCGTAATAAACATGGCTTACCGGATCCCATAGGGAAATTGACAGCTTCCAGCATTACATCGTCTTGTTAGAATGTGTCATACCTCAAGCAGCAAGAGACTGCAAACTGTTCCCCCAACTGAAGTTAATTGCTCTCAACAGTCCTGTGTGGAACAGCCATGGATTTTAGTTACGGTTGCTAAAATCATTTTCCTCATACAAACAGAATTCTTCATCTCTTTTCTGTTTCTGAGTAAATAGTACGTACCAGCACTATTTGAAAATAACAAACTCTTGATTGAATAATGAAAAACTACAGTTAAACACTAAAAAACTCTAAGCCATCTCCGTGGAGATGTTGCCTGTACAACGGCAAAGAGAATGACTGGGGTAGGCGGAGCCTAGGAGGGATCATGTGACCAGCTTTGCTGGGCTCTTTGCCATTTCCTGTTGGGGAAGAGAAGAGAATATCCCACAAGTAAGGATGACGCCGTGGACCGGACACACCTATGTTGGAGAAAAAAAAAAAAAAAAAAAAAAAAATGTTACTGTGACTTTAAATTTTAAAAACGCAACTATTTTACTGCGCACTGTAAATTTAGTAAAGTTAAATAGATATAACCCCCCACTGAGGCGCCTACCTTACTGCGCACTGTTCCTAACCAGACCAGGTAGTTCCCCCAGCGCAACGGACGATCTGGATTGATGCCAGAAATCGATCGATGCAGTCCGGTCCTAGGGACGCATGTAATTAGTAGCCAACATGCGCTCCTAGAAACACACAGACCGGAGAGTCTCTCTACAGCCCAGAATGACTTCCACTGAAAGGCGCCAGAAGATGCGCGCGTAGGAAAAGCTGAACCGCCCATCGTGGGCGTGATGTAACTTAAACGTCTTCTCCCGGGGAAAAATTAAACCCAAGGAGAAGGAACCACCGAAGCCCCTTAATACGCTTTTATCAGAGACTTATCCATAAAACCTAAAGTCCCTGAGTCGCGGAAAAAGTAATCCTCCAAGAGGCTATAGCCCCCTCGGCTAATTAGCCCTATAGAGCTCCCCAGCGCTCAGACCAGCACCAAAACATGTTGCTGTCCAACACTCCCTCTTGCAGCCCATGGGAGATTGTGACCAAAATAAAGTGAACTTCCCCATATAGTGAAAGCCCTTTATAAGATACATAAGGTAGTAGTGTGTGCCCACTCTTTTCTGAGCTGAATTTGTCCTGACTGCCCCGGAAAAGGAAAAAAGCACTTACCACATATTACTGCCTGACAGCAAGGCAGTTCACAGGTTTGAGAGGTCTTCTTCCTCATATCGACCTGTAGAAAAACAAAGACTGAGTCATATCCCTCAGACTATATGAAATTAGGGCAGTGAATGTAAATTTTGATGCTAAAGTGCCTGGTTTTTAAAACTTCGATCAAAAACAGGGGCACTTTAATTCATCAAAATTTACATTTCACTCCTGTTGTGAAAAAAAACTTACCTTTTAATCTTCACAGCAGCTCCAGCTTCCTCTGGTCTCACAAGCCATTTCTGATGTCAGAAATGATTGATAGGTCATCCTCCAATCACAGCTTTCCCTCCGGGGTAATCAGTGTCTGATTCAACGCTGTGATTGGAGGAAGCCGGATGCCTCATTTTAGACCCAGGAAGAGGCTTTGAAATCGGGTGGAGGAAGCTGGAGCTGCTGTGAAGATTAAAAGGTAAGTTTTTTTCACAACAGGAGTGAAATGTAAATTTTGATGAATTAAAGTGCCCCTGTTTTTAATCGAAGTTTTAAAAACTAGGCACTTTAGCATCAAAATTTACATTCACTTTAAATATGGGAGGCGCAGTGAGAATTATGTCCCACAAGTTCCCATTACTCTAAAGCCTCCAAAGCTCTACTGAAGAGACTGATATGGACTACAGCTACACCCTAGGAAAAAGTAGCACAATCCTGTACCACTTTAAAAATAATAAACTCTTGATTGAAGAATCTTTTCTAACACCTCACTTTGCCACTTCCAAACACTAACGCAGGCAAAGAGAATGACTGGGTTGGGAGTGAAGGGAGGTGATATTTATTAGCGCTGCTGTGGTGCTCTTTGCCGCCTCCTGCTGACCAGGAGGTGAATATCCCATTAGTAATTGAGATGATCCGTGGACTCATTGTGTCATTAAAAAGAAACTTATTATTCTTAAAATGAAAACCATGAGTTAAATCGATTTAAATAATTTTTACTGACTAGTGATTTATATCAAATCCACCTTGGCTTTGATGCTAATGCCAGAGGGAAAAAAATCTTACAACTGAAATATAAACTGTTTTGTAGTCTAAGAAATTCTGAATATCCAGTGGATAAATACTGGTTTGATCATGCAAGAATTAGTCCTGAATTCTGAGAAAAGATTACCTTGTGTGTACATTCTTTATCGCCTGAGGATTGGTGTGAAGGAGTCTGGCACTCCAAAGTGGATCCCCCTGCAAATGAAAATACAACTTCTTCAGACTATGAAAATGTATTTAAATCTATTCAATAAAAAAATACATCATAACTTATACTCAGTAAAAACTGGTCATAATAAACCCAAGGTTAAAAAATATATTTTGCAATAAAGATAATTTACAAATTTATACATAGGTGATAGAATAAACTGCCATGGTACAGAACATTATAGAATCATGACACCCCATCATATCCCCTGACATATTCAAGAGTACATATAAGGTAACAAAATGCCAAAAAAACATAGAATAACATTAAATATATAAAAAGGTAAAAAGGGTATTTTATCCTTTTAAAAAAAACCTGACTAGACCACAATCTTGTGTGTGTGTGTATATATATATATATATATATATATATATATATATATATATATATATATATATATATATATTTGTTTTCTTCAATGGCAAGTACATTTTACCCCGAATTGTGGATTAGCAAAAGCTCAGAAGAACTAGTGTTAAAGAGACATTGTTCTGTAAAATTTTCTCCCCTTTAAGGAGTTCCTGATTTTTCATTTTACCTGCTGGAGTGTATTAAATCTGTTTACAAATTTCTACTTTGCCTTTATTATGTCATTCAAAAAAGCTGATTTTGACTAGTAAAACTGCCACTTACAATAAAAAAAATTAAAGGGTCATAAAAACATAATTTATGCTTACCTGATAAATTTATTTCTCTTGTAGTGTATCCAGTCCACGTATCATCCATTACTTATGGGATATTAACTCCTCCCCAACAGGAAGTGCAAGAGGATTCACCCAGCAGAGCTGCCACATAGCTCCTCCCCTAACTGCCATTACCAGTCATTCGACCGAAAACATGCAGAGAAAGGAAAACCATAGGGTACAGTGGTGACTGTAGTTTAATGGAAAAATTACCTGCCTTAAAGTGACAGGGTGGGCCGTGGACTGGATACACTACAAGAGAAATAAATTTATCAGGTAAGCATAAATTATGTTTTCTCTTGTTAAGTGTATCCAGTCCACGGATCATCCATTACTTATGGGATACCAATACCAAAGCTAAAGTACACGGATGACGGGAGGGACAGGCAGGCTCTTTATACGGAAGGAACCACTGCCTGAAGAACCTTTCTCCCAAAAACAGCCTCCGAAGAAGCAAAAGTGTCAAATTTGTAAAATTTGGAAAAAGTATGAAGAGAAGACCAAGTTGCAGCCTTGCAAATCTGTTCAACAGAAGCCTCATTCTTAAAGGCCCAAGTGGAAGCCACAGCTCTAGTAGAATGTGCTGTAATTCTTTCAGGAGGCTGCTGTCCAGCAGTCTCATAGGCTAACCGTATTATGCTACGAAGCCAAAAGGAGAGAGAGGTAGCCGAATCTTTTTGACCTCTCCTCTGACCAGAATAAACGACAAACAGGGAAGACGTTTGTCGAAAATCCTTAGTTGCCTGTAGATAAAATTTCAGGGCACGGACTACATCTAGATTGTGTAGCAGACGTTCCTTTTTCGAAGAAGGATTAGGACACAAAGATGTAACCACAATCTCTTGATTGATATTCCTGTTAGTGACCACCTTAGGTAGGAACCCAGGTTTAGTACGCAGAACTACCTTGTCTGAATGAAAAATCAGATAAGGAGAATCACAATGTAAGGCAGATAACTCAGAGACTCTTCGAGCCGAGGAAATCGCCATTAAAAACAGAACTTTCCAAGATAACAACTTGATATCAATGGAATGAAGGGGTTCAAACGGAACCCCCTGTAAAACATTAAGAACTAAGTTCAAACTCCATGGTGGAGCAACAGTTTTAAACACAGGCTTGATCCTAGCTAAAGCCTGACAAAAAGCTTGAACGTCCGGAACTTCTGACAGACGTTTGTGTAAAAGAATGGACAGAGCTGAAATCTGTCCCTTTAAGGAACTAGCGGATAAACCCTTTTCTAAACCTTCTTGTAGAAAAGACAATATCCTCGGAATCCTAACCTTACTCCATGAGTAACTCTTGGATTCGCACCAATATAAGTATTTGCGCCATATCTTATGGTAAATCTTTCTGGTAACAGGCTTCCTAGCCTGTATTAAGGTATCAATAACTGACTCAGAAAAACCACGTTTTGATAAAATCAAGCGTTCAATTTCCAAGCAGTCAGCTTCAGAGAAATTAGATTTTGATGTTTGAAGGGACCCTGGATCAGAAGGTCCTGTTTCAGAGGTAGCGACCAAGGTGGACAGGATGACATGTCCACTAGATCTGCATACCAAGTCCTGCGTGGCCATGCAGGCGTTATTAGAATCACTGATGCTCTCTCCTGTTTGATTCTGGCAATCAATCGAGGAAGCATCGGGAAGGGTGGAAACACATAAGCCATCCCGAAGGTCCAAGGTGCTGTCAAAGCATCTATCAGAACCGCTCCCGGATCCCTGGATCTGGACCCGTAACGAGGAAGCCTGGCGTTCTGTCGAGACGCCATGAGATCTATCTCTGGTTTGCCCCAACGTCAAAGTATTTGGGCAAAGACCTCCGGATGAAGTTCCCACTCCCCCGGATGAAAAGTCTGACGACTTAAGAAATCCGCCTCCCAGTTCTCCACTCCCGGGATGTGGATTGCTGACAGGTGGCAAGAGTGAGACTCTGCCCAGCGAATTATCTTTGATGCTTCCATCATTGCTAGGGAGCTTCTTGTCCCTCCCTGATGGTTGATGTAAGCTACAGTCGTGATGTTGTCCGACTGAAACCTGATGAACCCCCGAGTTGTTAACTGGGGCCAAGCCAGAAGGGCATTGAGAACTGCTCTCAATTCCAGAATGTTTATTGGTAGGAGACTCTCCTCCTGATTCCATTGTCCCTGAGCCTTCAGAGAATTCCAGACAGCGCCCCAACCTAGTAGGCTGGCGTCTGTTGTTACAATTGTCCAGTCCGGCCTGCTGAATGGCATCCCCCTGGACAGATGTGGCCGAGAAAGCCACCATAGAAGAGAATTTCTGGTCTCTTGATCCAGATTCAGAGTAGGGGACAAGTCTGAGTAATCCCCATTCCACTGACTTAGCATGCACAATTGCAGCGGTCTGAGATGTAGACGTGCAAAGGGTACTATGTCCATTGCTGCTACCATTAAGCCGATCACCTCCATGCATTGAGCTACTGACGGGTGTTGAATGGAATGAAGGACACGGCATGCATTTTGAAGCTTTGTTAACCTGTCTTCTGTCAGGTAAATCTTCATTTCTACAGAATCTATAAGAGTCCCCAAGAAGGGAACTCTTGTGAGTGGAAAGAGAGAACTCTTCTTTTCGTTCACCTTCCACCCATGCGACCTTAGAAATGCCAGTACTAACTCTGTATGAGACTTGGCAGTTTGAAAGCTTGAAGCTTGTATCAGAATGTCGTCTAGGTACGGAGCTACCGCAATTCCTCGCGGTCTTATTACCGCCAGAAGAGCACACAGAACCTTTGTGAAGATTCTCGGAGCCGTAGCCAATCCGAATGGAAGAGCTACAAACTGGTAATGCCTGTCTAGAAAGGCAAACCTTAGATACCGGTAATGATCTTTGTGAATCGGTATGTGAAGGTAAGCATCCTTTAAATCCACAGTGGTCATGTACTGACCCTTTTGGATCATGGGTAAAATTGTCCGAATAGTTTCCATTTTGAACGATGGAACTCTTAGGAATTTGTTTAGGATCTTTAAATCCAAGATTGGCCTGAAAGTTCCCTCTTTTTTGGGAACCACAAACAGATTTGAGTAAAACCCTTGTCCTTGTTCCGACCGCGGAACCGGATGGATCACTCCCATTAATAAAAGATCTTGTACGCAGCGTAAAAACGCCTCTTTCTTTATTTGGTTTGTTGACAACCTTGACAGATGAAATCTCCCTCTTGGGGGAGAGAATTTGAAGTCTAGAAGGTATCCCTGAGATATGATCTCTAACGCCCAGGGATCCTGGACATCTCTTGCCCAAGCCTGGGCGAAGAGAGAAAGTCTGCCCCCCACTAGATCCGTTCCCGGATCGGGGGCCCTCGATTCATGCTGTCTTAGGGGCAGCAGCAGGTTTCCTGGCCTGCTTGCCCTTGTTCCAGGACTGGTTAGGTCTCCAGCCTTGTCTGTAGCGAGCAACAGCTCCTTCCTGTTTTGGTGCAGAGGAAGTTGATGCTGCTCCTGCTTTGAAATTACGAAAGGAACGAAAATTAGACTGTCTAGCCTTAGGTTTGGCTCTGTCTTGAGGCAGGGCATGGCCTTTACCTCCTGTAATGTCAGCGATAATTTCTTTCAACCCGGGCCCGAATAAGGTCTGCCCTTTAAAAGGTATATTAAGCAATTTAGATTTAGAAGTAACGTCAGCTGACCAGGATTTTAGCCACAGTGCTCTGCGTGCCTGAATGGCGAATCCGTAATTCTTAGCCGTAAGTTTAGTTAAATGTACTGAAATAAATGAGTTAGCTAACTTAAGGGCTTTAAGCTTGTGTGTAATCTCATCTAATGGAGCTGATTCAAGTGTCTCTTCCAGAGACTCAAACCAAAATGCTGCTGCAGCCGTGACAGGCGCAATGCATGCAAGAGGTTGCAATATAAAACCTTGTTGAACAAACAAACATTTTCTTAAGGTAACCCTCTAACTTTTTATCCATTGGATCTGAAAAGGCACAGCTATCCTCCACCGGGATAGTGGTACGCTTAGCTAAAGTAGAAACTGCTCCCTCCACCTTAGGGACCGTTTGCCATAAGTCCCGTGTGGTGGCGTCTATTGGAAACATCTTTCTAAATATCGGAGGGGGTGAGAACGGCACACCGGGTCTATCCCACTCCTTAGTAACAATTTCAGTAAGTCTCTTAGGTATAGGAAAAACGTCAGTACTCGCCGGTACCGCAAAATATTTATCCAACCTACACATTTTCTCTGGTATTGCAACTGTGTTACAATCATTCAGAGCCGCTAACACCTCCCCTAGTAATACACGGAGGTTTTCCAGCTTAAATTTAAAATTTGAAATATCTGAATCCAGTTTGTTTGGATCAGAACCGTCACCCGCAGAATGAAGCTCTCCGTCCTCATGTTCTGCAAATTGTGACGCAGTGTCTGACATGGCCTTAATATTATCAGCGCACTCTGTTCTCACCCCAGAGTGATCACGCTTACCTCTTAGTTCTGGTAATTTAGCCAAAACTTCAGTCATAACAGTAGCCATATCCTGTAATGTGATTTGTAATGGCCGCCCAGATGTACTCGGCGCTACAATATCACGCACCTCCCGAGCGGGAGATGCAGGTACTGACACGTGAGGCGAGTTAGTCGGCATAACTCTCCCCTCGTTGTTTGGTGAAATATGTTCAATTTGTACAGATTGACTTTTATTTAAAGTAGCATCAATACAGTTAGTACATAAATTTCTATTGGGCTCCACTTTGGCTTTAGCACATATAGCACAGATATCTTCCTCTGAATCAGACATGTTTAACACACTAGCAAATAAACTAGCAACTTGGAAATACTTTTCAAGTAATTTACTATAATATGAAAACGTACTGTGCCTATAAGAAGCACAGAAAAAGTTATGACAGTTGAAAATTAATAAACTGAAAAGTTATAGCATCAAATCTTTGTAAAAAACACAATTTTAGCAAAGGATTGCTCCCATTAGCAAAGGATAACTAACCCTGATAGCAGAAAAAAAAAAAAAATACAGACATAAACGTTTTTTTTTTTTTTTTTATCACAGTCAACTACAATCTCACAGCTCTGCTGTGAGTGATTACCTCCCTCAAAACAAGTTTTGAAGACCCCTGAGTTCTGTAGAGATGAACCGGATCATGCAGGGAAGACAATAAACTTCTGACTGAATTTTTTGATGCGTAGCAAAAGCACCAAAAAAGGTCCCTCCCCCTCACACATAACAGTGAGAGAGATCAGTAAACTGTCATAAATTAAATAAAACGACTGCCAAGTGGAAAAAAATAGTGCCCAAAACATTTTTTCACCCAGTACCTCAGAAAATTAAACGATTTTACATGCCAGCAAAAAACGTTTAACATTAATAAATTGAGTGTTATTAAAAAGCCTGTTGCTAGTCCCTGCAAATTAAGCTAAAGTTTTATGCATACAGAATAATTCCAGTGAAGTGCCATTCCCCAGAATACTGAAGTGTAAAATATACATACATGACAGCCTGATACCAGTTGCTGCTACTGCATTTAAAGGGACAGTCTACACCAAAAATGTTCTTTTTTAAAAAGATAGATAATCCCTTTATTATCCATTCCCCGTTTTTTCATAACCAACACAGTTATATTAATATGCTTTTTACCTCTGATTACCTTGTATCTAAGCCTTTGCAGACAGCCTCCTTATCTAAGTGCCTTTGACAGACATGCAGTGTAGTCAATCAGTGAAGACTCCTAAATAACTTCACGGGAGTGAGCACATTGTTATCTATATGACACATGTGAACTAGCACAGTCTAACTGTGAAAAACTTTCAAAATGCTCTGAGCTAGGAGGCGGTTTTCAACTGTTTAGAAATCAGTTTGAGCCTAGCTAGGTTTAGCTTTTCAAAAATGCCACCAAGGGAACAAAGCAAATTTGATGATAAAAGTAAATTGGAAAGTTGTTTAAAATTGCCTGTCCTATCTGAATCATGAAAGTTTAGTTTTGACTTTACTGTCCCTTTAAGGCTGAGTTTACATTATATCGGTATGGCAGAATTTTCTCATCAATTCCATTGTCAGAAAATAATAAGCTGCTACATACCTCTTTGCAGATTAATCTGCCCGCTGTCCCCTGATCTGAAGTTTACCTCTCCTCAGATGGCCGAGAAACAGCAATATGATCTTAACTACTCCGGCTAAAATCATAGAAAAACTCAGGTAGATTCTTCTTCAAATTCTACCAGAGAAGGAATAACACACTCCGGTGCTATTATAAAATAACAAACTTTTGATTGAAGGTATGAAACTAAGTATAATCACCACAGTCCTCTCACACATCCTATCTATTCGTTGGGTGCAAGAGAATGACTGGTAATGGCAGTTAGGGGAGGAGCTATGTGGCAGCTCTGCTGGGTGAATCCTCTTGCACTTCCTGTTGGGGAGGAGTTAATATCCCATAAGTAATGGATGATCCGTGGACTGGATACACTTAACAAGAGAAACTGTATTTATGTAATAAGTTTGATTAATATAGGATTACGTTTTTCATCTATGGCAGTTTATAAATTAGATCTGCATTATTTCACAGAGCTAGACATGTATGTTATTCGCTCCAATACTCCAAGTTTGGCGGAGAACCCCCCTATTTACCCTAATCTGGTTTTCCTATCCCTCCCTCTCCACCCATCCTAACCTATTCTGATTATTTCTCTATATTTATAACTATTGGTACATTACTATGTCCTGTCTTATTTTATTATTTCTGTGTATACTTGATTGTCCCTAGAAAAGTATGGTCATTGATTTAAGAATGTTTATTTTATTTGCAAAAATGTCTGATGTATGAAAAAAGATGTTATTATGATGTAAAACCAATGTACCTAATAAAAAATATCTAAACACAAAAAAAAAAACCCTGTGTATTTAACAACTAATATTCTGTTACCAAAGTACATAGATAATACATTGCGTGTGTACATAAAGTACATAACATATGAATTACTATACGTTTTCTATTTCGAAGAAACCGCTTCATGCTGCTATCTCTCATTAGCAGAAAGCCCCGGCAGGCTGTCACTGACATGGCTAAAAGCAATTGACCAATGAGATTAATTATTCAAATTAGCAAAGCGTATTTGCATAATTTCCATATTTAAATTAGAAGGAATTCATATGATTATTATAATGCATGTTGGACAGCCCGTTTCTGTGGGCTCTCGTTTGTTACGTCATTGCAAAAACAAAATAATATAGTTTATATAACTTAAAGGCTTCGTTTTGATAAAATGGTGAGTAGTATTAATTTATATTACATATATCAATCGATCTTTGTGTTTTATTAATGTTTCATACAGCACACTTTTCTATTCCTTTAAGCTTTACATTCCTGCTTTTTAAATAAAGATAGCAAGAGAACAACGACAAATTGATAATAGGAGTAAACTAGAAAGTTGCTTAAAATGGCATGCTCTATCCGAATCATTAAAGAAAAAAAATGGGTTTAGTGTCCCTTTAAAGTGGCACAATTGTTTGCAAAACATTTCATTAGGATTATAATTGACTAGTCGATAAGCCTGCCCAGAGGGCAGTCTAATATATTTTTTAAACTACAGATGTAGAAACAACCTATTTTGTAACTTTTTTTTTATATAAATATTTAAGCTACAGGTGTAGCAATACTATAATTATAATGGACTAACGTCTTAAATATATCAAAAATATGTTCTATATAATAAACTACAGATATAGCCACACTCTATTTGGACAAACTACTGTCCTAAATAAATACAAACTTTCTTCTCTTTAAATTATGTCTACTTTAAAGGGTCATGAAACCCAAAAAATGTCTTTCTTGATTCAGATACAGAATACAATTTTAAACAACTTTTTAATTTACTTCTATTATCTAATTTGCTTCATTATTTTGGTATCATTTGTTGAAGGAGCAGCAATGCACTACTGATTTCTAACTGAACACATGAGTGAGCCAATGACAATCGGTATATACAGGTATACCTCACTTTACATCGCTTCACTTTACAGCGCTTCGCTTATACAGCGCTTTGTCCTCCAAGGATTTTGAAACAGTGCTGTAATCTTCGTGAGATTGCAAAAAAATTGACTGGCACCATTTTATTATGCGCAGTTCACTCTGTTTACAGCATTACAGTGCAATCTGTGTCTCAGTGTTATAGTCTGGCAAATTTTACTACAGTAATTGTCACTATTTTACAGGTACAGTATTTATTGAATACTAATTGAATACTGTGTTGTGCTAGTGTTAAACTACACATAGTACTATTGCACTCCTAATATATGTTAGTTCAAACATGTTTTCAAGTCTTTAAACACACTGGCAAGTGAAAAGAAAGCTAAAAACTCCTTGTTTCACTTTAAGGCGGTTTTCACTTTACAGCGGGGCTCCGGTCCCTAACCCGCTGTATGAGCGGGGTATACCTGTATATGCTGCCAATAATCAGAAGCTAGAGGCTAGTTTCTTTGCTGCTCCTGAGCTTACCTAGATAAACCTTTCAGCAAAGGATAACAAGAAAAGAAAGCAAATTAAATAATAGAAGTAAATTGGAAAGTTGTTTAAAATTGTATTCTCTATCTGAATCATGAAATAAAATTTTTAGGTTTCATGTCCCTTTAAGTATTTCTTTATTAACAACATTTTTAGCAAAACAGGCATCACTTCCAGTTATCAATTTCCCTTGTTCTTAACCGTCTAATAAAACAACAAAATATATAATAAAGCTACCAAAGTAGCAAAAATTTATTTTGAAAAATGCTTTAATCTATATATAAATATTTCTACAGGTGTAGTGACAGCCTTTTTATGTTCAACTGTCCTATATATATATATATATATATATATAATATACCAGTTTAGCCAAACCCTATTTACCAAACTTATTGAAAATGTGAATATATATATATATATATATATATATATATATATATATATATATATATATATATATATATATATATATATATATATATATATATATATATATAGTGACAACCTTATGGGAATGGACTTCTGTCCTAAATATACGCAAAATATATTAAATATAGTAAGGCTACACATGTAGCAACAAAATGAATTTATGTTATAATGTTACAGATATTGCAACAATGTATTTAGCAACGCTGCTTCTATATATATATATATATATAGTAATCTACTGGTGTTGTAACACCTTTTTTTGAGAAACTAATTTCCTAAATGATCTACAGATGTTGCAAACCCCTATTTGCAATTTCTTTCTTATATTATTCTAATCTAAAGTTAAATGTACAACTTTTGTTTTTAACTTTAAAAAATAACTTTTTTTTTTAATAAAAAAATAGTATACCTTTTAAATAAAGAGTATACTTTATAATAATTTATATAAATTATTATTCAATTTTATACCCTACTTAGCTACTTATGTAGCAAACAGATTTTTTTATAACTACTTTAGCTTTTAAAAAAGCTTGATAAGTATTTTTGTGTTCTGTTATTTAGCTTTCTATAAAGCTTATGAGGTAAATAAAAAAAAAAAAAGAAAAACGATTTTATAACACCTTAAGCTTTGAAAAAAGCTGTTAAAAATAAAAAACAACTGCCTTATCTTTAGCTTTGAAAAAAGCTTTTGGATAGAATAGCTAATAATGCTAAACAATTAAACTAAATACGATGTTCTGCTATTAATCTAACTGATCTCTCTCTACAACAACTCTCCTCACAGACTGCTTTTTCCTAACTGCGTCAGATAATGTTTTAACTTATTATTTAAATTGACTAACCGGTGCGAGGAAGGGGCGTGGTTAGTCGCGAGCGACACACGCGATTTGCCACGAGCGAGAGGCATGCCTTTCCACAAACGTGCAGTGTTTGATTGACACTGACGTATGTGTTAATTCCTATGCCCGTAAAATATTTTCAGAAGTTGCGATCTGCAATTTCCGTAACTCAGCCCACACATAATTTATACTGTAACAATGCATAGTGACTATCAATAATGTAGACACTGAAAAAATAAGCATTAATAAAAATGTCAGTGTCTACATTATTGATACAGTCACTATGCATTGTGACTGTATAAATAATGTGTAGACTGAGCCGCCTCCCAATAATAAACCTAACAGTTCTTTACCTATATTTCCGCCTTCTACAAAAAATCGCAAGTCAAACTAAAATTAATAACCCCTTAACCGTCAACCACCCACATCGTAATAAACATAATTACCCTATTAACCCCTAAACCGCAAAACCCCCACATCGCAATAAACCTAATTACCCTATTAACCCCTAAACCACAAAACCCCTAAATCACAATAAACCTAATTAAACTAATAACCCCTAAACCGCAAAACCCCTACATGGCAATAAACCTATTTATCCTATTAACCCCTAAACCACAAAACTCCCACATCGCAATAAACCTAATTAACTTATTAACCCTTTAAACCGCCAAAACCCACAACTCAAATAACTATTTAAATAAATAACTAAGTACCCTAACCTAACACCCCCTTAAATTAACCCAAATTACCTAAACAGATAAATTCTAAAGTTACAAAAAATAAATTTATAAAAAATAAAAAAAGGCTAACATTACAGAAAATAAAAAATCAAATTAAATGTAACAAAATTAAACCTAATCCCTATGAAAATAAAAAAGGCCCCCCAGAATAAACTACCAGTAGCCCTTAAAAGGGCTTTTACAAAAAATACACAAAGTTCCCCCCCACCCACCAAACAGCCCAAAATAAAAGAACCTAACACTAAAAAACCTAAACAACCCATTGCCCTGAAAAGGATATTTGTTTAATTTTGTTAAATTTGGTAATTTGATTTTTTATTTTCTGTAATGTTAGCCTTTTTTATTTTTTGTAAAAAAAAATATTTTTTGTATCTTTAGAATTTATTTGTTTCGGTAATTTAGGTTAATTTAAGGGGGTGTTAGGTTAGGGTACTTACGGCCAGATTACGAGTTTTGCTTTATGAGCAGTTCAGTAATAACTTGCAAGTTATTTCCACCGCTCGCGCTGCTATTACAGGTTTTCAAAAAACCGGCGTTTGTGGGCAATATGGCAGCAATGAGCTCCATATCGCACACAAATTGGATTATCCTTACAGCAAAAACATCACACAAATACCATATAACAATGTGCTGTTCAGAGGCACATAATATATCAATATATCAGCAGAGCTCTTGAAGCAGGAGTATGAGACCGGGCGTTTTTTGAGGCCTGGAGCGGCGGCTCATAACATGCAGCGCTACCCCATCGGTACGCCGAGGTAACTTGTCCAAATTTGGATATACAGCACTAAAGTTTGATCTCTGCATCTTTATATCGCATCTAACTACAATCGTACACCACCTGAACAAGGGAATATATAACCAGCAAAGACATCGCCACAAACCAGCCACAAATGGCAGCCGAACAAGACACAGGCCTGCATAATATCATAGACTATTACGTGAAATGACTTGAACACCGCTTTCAGAGCTTACTAGACAAAGCCCTGTGGGATCACTTGATGGTCCTTTATACTAGGCATTGTAAGGCTCAAACCACTATCAAACGCACTTCAGAGGAACCTCTGCATTTGCTGAAGCAAACACCACCTACCAAGCAGCCGACATACTATGTAGAGACAACCAATAAGAAAATATACACACCTTGTCTTAGCGCCATTATCCAAGCATTTAAGGAGCCATTTATGGCTGAGCCAGACTTATACATTGACACAACGGAGCTAATAAAACCGACTGATATAGCACGATAGACAATTAACAAATTGGAAGTCGCTGGGTGCTGTGCCTCTGCAGGAGCTCGAGGGGGACTCACAATCTGTCACAAACACCAACATGTCATACATCTGCTTCTACCATATCAGATAGTCTCAATACTGAATACTCCAAGCAATTGGTGAACCTGCTATACCCAGCTGGAAAGGTTACTAAAGAAAAGATGGCAGCTAAGGGACACCCAAAAGTAATGGCTATGTCTATCCGGCATCATTTTTACACCCACAGTAAACTGAACTTGGTCTCTGGGACGATGTTCTTATCGAGGACTAGACTTAGGAACTGAAAGAGAATGCAGGTCCTTTTTTGCAAACCACGGTTTAATAGGTTACTGGGGTGAAAGTTGAATACACCCTATATTGTTTAGTTTTATGTTATTTAATAAGCTAGAGACATTGTCACAACTGGCGCCCTCATGATAGTGGCTTATAACACTCCTTCTCTGGGTAACGCAACAGTGGTAAATTTACTATTGAATAGGCAAGGATACCTTAAATTATATCTTGTTGATTGAGCCTAAACTCTGTGGTTTACGGCTGGAACCACGGGGTGGACAGAATGTTTTCTCTAATGTGCTAGGTATCCCCATCAATATAATATACATACCAGAGGTGTTATACATAGTGTTATACATAGTTCCATGAAGTTTAAGTAATATAAATCACTGCATATGTTAACTTTACAGTATGCCCTTATAACATCATCTGGTTTTGTACAATGCCCTGTATAATTTGACCTGTTATCCAATATTTAAACAAGTGGGCATGAATGCCCTTTAAAAGGAAAACCAATAGTTAGCCTTTTAGCATTTGAAATTATTTTTCATTAGTTCACTTATTGCCCAGCAGAGGGCCCTATAAACAAAGCAATGTCTTCTCCACTACACCACTGTAAAATGTTCCCTTCTGGAACAACAAAAGATATTTCATTGTACAACTATACCCATGCATGAATGCCATGAATGAATTGTAAGTAGTTGATGTTTCTCTACGGTATTTTTCTAGTCAACTTAAAATGCAGAGTATGGTGACACCTATTATATGTATAACCAAATTTGGCTTTTGCATCAGTTACCCGCTGTCTAGGATATTTAGCAGAATATTATGACTCTTTATGATGCAAATGTTTTATTTTCTTTTGTTTACTTCACCCCCTGCAACATTCTGTATTTGTATACAAAATCCAAGAGTGGTCTATACTGTTAAACTGAGGGGAGAAAATGAAGGGGATGATATTTTTTGGGGTACATTGCAAGCTCTTTAACATTTGTAATCAGTACCATGCATTTTATGTTTGTATATTCGTTGTACACACACAAAAAAAAAAAAAAAGGGAGAGGAAGAAAAACAGGGGGGATAAAGAGACAGCAAAAGAGAGGGAGAGAGAGAGAGAGACAGCAAAAGAGAGGGAGAGAGAGAGAGAGACAGCAAAAGAGAGGGAGAGAGAGAGAGAGACAGCAAAAGAGAGGGAGAGAGAGAGAGAGACAGCAAAAGAGAGGGAGAGAGAGAGACAGCAAAAGAGGGAGAGAGAGAGAGAGAGACAGCAAAAGAGAGGGAGAGAGAGAGAGAGAGACAGCAAAAGAGAGGGAGAGAGAGAGAGAGAGACAGCAAAAGAGAGGGAGAGAGAGAGAGAGAGACAGCAAAAGAGAGGGAGAGAGAGAGAGAGAGACAGCAAAAGAGAGGGAGAGAGAGAGAGAGAGACAGCAAAAGAGAGGGAGAGAGAGAGAGAGAGACAGCAAAAGAGAGGGAGAGAGAGAGAGAGAGACAGCAAAAGAGAGGGAGAGAGAGAGAGAGAGACAGCAAAAGAGAGGGAGAGAGAGAGAGACAGCAAAAGAGAGGGAGAGAGAGAGAGACAGCAAAAGAGAGGGAGAGAGAGAGACAGCAAAAGAGAGGGAGAGAGAGAGAGAGGCAGCAAAAGAGAGAGAGAGAGAGAGGCAGCAAAAGAGAGAGAGAGAGAGAGGCAGCAAAAGAGAGAGAGAGAGAGAGAGAGACAGCAAAAGAGAGGGAGAGAGAGACAGCAAAAGAGAGGGAGAGAGAGAGAGACAGCAAAACAGAGGGAGAGAGAGAGAGAGAGACAGCAAAACAGAGGGAGAGAGAGAGAGAGACAGCAAAACAGAGGGAGAGAGAGAGACAGCAAAACAGAGGGAGAGAGAGAGACAGCAAAACAGAGGGGGGAGAGATGGAAGATATATAGAGGGCGACTCCTAGTGCAGATCAGTTAGCTTTAAATTCTCCCACTAACAACTCCCCTTGGAAGAATACTCACACAGTGTGAAGCACACTATAGTGCTAATGCAGCCTGCTGGGTATATTGTAGTGGCCCAGCGCACATATACACTCTGGTAATGAACAGTTCCAAGGTTTTTTGCAGGATGTTCCAATAAAACAATAGGAGACTTCAGTGGATAAAAGGAACTTTATAAAAATCAATTAATCATATAAAAACAGTCCGTAAAACACGCTACGCGTTTCTCAGAGTTAACCACTCTGTTTCCTCAGGCAAGTAATACTGATCAATAGCTGAAGTCTCCTATTTATGTAACCTAGAACCAATTAGGGTATGAGTTACACCCAGTGCACACCCTTTCTCTATTCTCACAGGTGCATTTGCCTTTTTAATGAAAAGCTGCATTGCTTAACTATAATCTGAAAAGTGCATATCCACAAAGTTATACAATGTATTACCAAACAAAAAGATATATACACATAAACAACATTGTTTGCAAACTAAACAATTTGTATCTGTACACATACATTTCAAACTGATAGTTTACTGGGTGATATACAGCATTGTTTCCAAACCTAATAGTTAACAGGTGCATTTGCCTTTTTAGTTTAAAGCTGCATTGCTTGACTATAATCTGAAAAGTGCATATCCACAAAGTTATACAATGTATTACCAAAATACATTGTATAACTTTGTGGATATGCACTTTTCAGATTATAGTTAAGCAATGCAGCTTTTCATTAAAAAGGCAAATGCACCTGTGAGAATAGAGAAAGGGTGTGCACTGGGTGTAACTCATACCCTAATTGGTTCTAGGTTACATAAATAGGAGACTTCAGCTATTGATCAGTATTACTTGCCTGAGGAAACAGAGTGGTTAACTCTGAGAAACGTGTAGCGTGTTTTACTGACTGTTTTTATATGATTAATTGATTTTTATAAAGTTCCTTTTATCCACTGAAGTCTCCTATTGTTTTATTGGAACATCCTGCAAAAAACCTTGGAACTGTTCATTACCAGAGTGTATATGTGCGCTGGGCCACTGCAATATACCCAGCAGGCTGCATTAGCACTATAGTGTGCTTCACACTGTGTGAGTATTCTTCCAAGGGGAGTTGTTAGTGGGAGAATTTAAAGCTAACTGATATGCACTAGGAGTCGCCCTCTATATATCTTCCATTTCTACAGATTGCCATAACAATTTAACAGGAGGAGCTGCCCTGCCATCTGGTGCACAGTCAACTGGGACACTGCTGAATTCCCAGAGCGTTTACCTTGGCATTATCTTTGCCTTCACAATTTGTGAGTATAAAATTTATATCTGATTATATCTGTCCAGTTCTATATTGGCTACACTAGGAGGCGCCCTTTCTCTTTTTTTCTCAGAGGGGGGAGAGAGCAAAAGAGAGGAGAGAGAGAGCAAAAGAGAGGAGAGAGAGAGAGCAAAAGAGAGGAGAGAGAGAGAGCAAAAGAGAGGAGAGAGAGCAAAAGAGAGGAGAGAGAGCAAAAGAGAGGAGAGAGAGCAAAAGAGAGGAGAGAGAGCAAAACAGAGGAGGAAGAGCAAAAGAGAGGAAGAGCAAAAGAGAGGAAGAGCAAAAGAGAGGAAGAGCAAAAGAGAGGAAGAGCAAAAGAGAGGAAGAGCAAAAGAGAGGAAGAGCAAAAGAGAGGAGAGCAAACGAGAGGAGAGCAAACGAGAGGAGAGCAAATGAAAGAGCAAACGAGAGGGGGTGCAAATGAAAGAGCAAACGAGAGGGGGCGCAAATGAAAGAGCAAACGAGAGGGGGAGAGAAAGAGCAAACGAGAGGGGGCGCAAATGAAAGAGCAAACGAGAGGGGGAGAGAAAGAGCAAACGAAAGGGGGCGCAAATGAAAGTGAGGGGGGGCGGAGCTGGCCAGCAACAGAGATGGTCGCATGATCAGGGAGCTCTGCGCAAACAATATTCAAGTAAACCCTATTCACATTAAGAAACCGAAAAAATAACTACATGGAAGGGTGACACTGCAGGAAGGAACCCCCGAGAATGCTGCAACCATCTGGGAAACTGAATGATTTGTGCTAAGCTGAGCAGTTACGCCGGAGCTGATCGCCACACACTGAGGCGCCATTTTGGATTGCTAACAGTCAGCAAGATTGACCGTTGAAACTAAAGACGACTTCTGAACCCTGAGCTTATGTTGTAATATACTGCCTGCTGTGTGTTGCAGCGCTTGCTAACATGAATGCACAAATAACCTTTGATGCGGTAAGGGAACTACTGGAAGATTATGCGCAGGGGCTATGTGAGAGGCTGGACGCTTTGTTCTACATGATCCGATCGGCACGTATGCGTGGTAATGAGATTGAGGGGATCATAAGGGAGTTCAGAAACCGCAGAATACATCCCCAGCCTTCCAAGAGAACCCTTCTTTATTGCCACCATCGGACACAAGCCCCAGGGCAGAGATTCTATCATGTTGGATATATTTGCCCCCGCCAATTTAGTATATAGGGGCAACTGAGAATCACTGGGCGGATCATATGAAGAGACAAGTACCGCACTGTCACCTGATGCCAGCACACTCTCAGGAACGCTTCCCCATGTTACCGCAACCTACCGCTCCACTACAGAGGGTCCATGTGAGTACACAACAGAACTCAGTACTAGGGTGGGGTACTGTGCACTTGTCTCGACAGGGTTGGGAAGAAAGCTGGCGTATTCTGCTCATACATCAAGTTGCAGAAGTGTGCTGGCACTCCTCTTGCGGCCCCCGGTCCGGCATTGGGTGAATGTGGTGACCTATTCACAGTGACGGATCTGCATTAGCAGAAGGCCAAATGGCCAAGATACTTTGCTGGACTCTCAAGTGACTTTAGTACAGTTATAACCGAGGAACCTGCATCCATGAAGACCAACGTCTAAAATTGAGGGGATTTGTACCCTCCTGCTGTGCTACTAGGTGTAGAACTAATGGGAAGGAATATATATATATGTACCAGAACAGAGACAGAGGCGTAAATATAGTTCAAATGGAAAATTTCCAAGGCAATTTATTATACTAATAAAACAGAGGTGTCAAGATGTCTAAAATGATACAATGTAAAACAAAGGGACGTCTCCCTTAATAAATGTATAGATACATAAAATAAGCATAAAAGAACAATAAGAAAAAGTACTTGCGCTTTAGCGAAAAATGTACTGATGTCCCAAGATATTGACTTGCCAAGTGACAAGAAAGTAACTGTCCAGTTGTAGGCTTAAATTGCCTGTATATGGTGGTTGGCGTTACTGAATGAGAGAAAAGGGCGCCTTTTTGTGTAAAGGTGACGTGACGTCACGTTTTAAAATGGTAGGTGATGTTGCCGTGGCAACCCCTATTCCTAAATCTGTAAGGAAATCCTGGGGGATCTAAAGATAATCTTTGCGCTCACGAAAGATGATAGCTTTGTTGTCGTGAGGAAAGACTAGCAGGATCTTGAAATTTAGAAATGGGTCTTTGCGGTCGCTAGTAGCGACTAGTTTATCCTTTGTTGAAGGACTTGGCGGTCGCAAACAGCGACTAGGAGAAATATACAGATCCTTCCAGTTGAAGATAAGGTGGTCGTTAGTAACGACTTGGGGATCTTTTAAGAAGTGTAGGTTGGTCTTTGCAGTCGCCGGTAGCGACTAGTTTATCCTTTGTTGAAGGACTTGGCGGTCGCAAACAGCGACTAGGAGAAATATACAGATCCTTCCAGTTGAAGATAAGGTGGTCGTTAGTAACGACTTGAGGATCTTTTAAGAAGTGTAGGTTGGTCTTTGCAGTCGCTGGTAGCGACTGGTGTATCCTTTGTTGAAGAACTTGGCGGTCGCAAGTAGCGACTAAGGAATTCTTTGGTTTAGGATGAGGTGGTCGTTAGTAACGACTCGCGGATCTTTTAGGATAAGTAAGATGGTCTTTGCGGTCGCTGGTAGCGACTGGGTTATCCTTTGTTGAGGAACTTGGCGGTCGCAGGGAGCGACTAGGAAATTCTTAGGAGACAGTCGGTTTTGTGGTCGCTAGTAGCGACTAGGAGTTTCTTTGTAGCAAGGTTGGTGCCAAACGGCACAGCAGTTGGTGGAGTTAGTTGTCAGTTGGTGCCAGCATGCACATAGAAATTCAAATGGAAAGTCCTTCCATTATGTTGAGGCTTAGGCTTGTGCATGCTGGCACCAACTGACAACTAACTCCACCAACTGCTGTGCCGTTTGGCACCAACCTTGCTACAAAGAAACTCCTAGTCGCTACTAGCGACCACAAAACCGACTGTCTCCTAAGAATTTCCTAGTCGCTCCCTGCGACCGCCAAGTTCCTCAACAAAGGATAACCCAGTCGCTACCAGCGACTGCAAAGACCATCTTACTTATCCTAAAAGATCCGCGAGTCGTTACTAACGACCACCTCATCCTAAACCAAAGAATTCCTTAGTCGCTACTTGCGACCGCCAAGTTCTTCAACAAAGGATACACCAGTCGCTACCGGCGACCGCAAAGACCAACCTACACTTCTTAAAAGATCCCCAAGTCGTTACTAACGACCACCTTATCTTCAACTGGAAGGATCTGTATATTTCTCCTAGTCGCTGTTTGCGACCGCCAAGTCCTTCAACAAAGGATAAACTAGTCGCTACTAGCGACCGCAAAGACCCATTTCTAAATTTCAAGATCCTGCTAGTCTTTCCTAACGACAACAAAGCTATCATCTTTCGTGAGCGCAAAGATTATCTTTAGATCCCCCAGGATTTCCTTACAGATTTAGGAATAGGGGTTGCCACGGCAACATCACCTACCATTTTAAAACGTGACATCACGTCACCTTTACACAAAAAGGCGCCCTTTTCTCTCATTCAGTAACGCCAACCACCATATACAGGCAATTTAAGCCTACAACTGGACAGTTACTTTCTTGTCACTTGGCAAGTCAATATCTTGGGACATCAGTACATTTTTCGCTAAAGCGCAAGTACTTTTTCTTATTGTTCTTTTATGCTTATTTTATGTATCTATACATTTATTAAGGGAGACGTCCCTTTGTTTTACATTGTATCATTTTGTATCATTTTAGACATCTTGGACACCTCTGTTTTATTAGTATAATAAATTGCCTTGGAAATTTTCCATTTGAACTATATTTACGCCTCTGTCTCTGTTCTGGTACATATATATATATATTCCTTCCTATATATTATCACATATAAATACTTTGATGAATATATTTTTTCGCTGATTACATACTGGACACTGGTCCCTTTATTTAAATACACATCTCCTAGATATACCCGTGCTTTGAGCGCTTAACTTCACTTTTTCACATTGCTTTTGCCACTTTGTATTCTTGGAGGGGAATTCACTAGTTAAGCTGGGTACTGTCCTTTAGCGCCTATAATTTCCTTTTTTCTACGTAGAACTAATGGGGACATATTGACAAAAGATGTAAATGCTACCTAAACATACTGGTGGCTGTTATATATATGCCTGCTCTGCACTATACTCTCCCGTACTGCTAATTGGTGTTGAGAACAGATACCTGAGTGCCCCTTTCTCCTTGGCTAGCCCCGGGCGATGCATAACTGTATATATTATATTATAGGGTACATATTGGTTTGTGTGTTGGTCTCGTGGGGTTGATTGGATCTCTGCTTTATAAAGGCAACTCAGAGATGTAGCACTGTTAACAGCTATTCTTGTCACACGAATACACAGTGGGTTTCCTGCACTTGGCTTCCTAATCAAACAGCCTATAGAGAGTGTGGCCAGCTCTCTTTATGTATGAAAGTTTGAGTCATTTTTTTTCTTTTTCTCTTTCATAATAGAAATTACAACTGCTGCTGCCTGGGGCTGGAAGGACAGGAATTTGAGTGTGGGAGCTGGTACTGCCTAATCTGTTCTAGACAGTAGATTAATATATTGCTGCTACCCCAATCTTAAGTCCCTGATAGTAAATTCAGAAGGCATTATCCTCGCTATAGTGCACTATACCAGACAATAAGTTGGTACTGTCATTTAGTTTCCTACACATAACGGTTTGTTTTATTTATACACTTTTTTATAACTACCAATATGCATCACATATAGAACACCGCTCAACATGTGAACACCTGGAAACTGGCCGCATCTGAAATTCCTTGGGTACTCTCTTAGTAATACCAGAGCCTATTCAATTGTTGGTTATAGTATCCAGCAGTAATAATAGGGTGTATTGTTGCTGGCCTATCTCTCCCCCCCCCACCACTCTGGTGAGGTAGGGATGAATACTTTCTCCTCCACACCCCCCTTTGGCAGAGTTGAGCAGTCTCTGCTTAATCCGAAGTGTCATTCTTAAATTTTCCCCTGCATTCATAAGAAAAGGCTCTTTGGGCCTTAATTTAAGATATTCTTCCTTGTTTCTCATACTCGAGTTTTCTGATAACTATCAAAAATAATAAGTTAACTGATGTCTATGTTTTTATAAAAGTTCAATGTAAATGTTGAGTTATGGTTGTAGTGGCACCTGAGCTCTATTTTGGTAAATTACTGTTTTTCCCTTACAGAGAAACTCTGATGCCCCTTTTGCATTTTTTGATTGAGACTGTATCTTTAACCCAAAGTTTGCCTCTACCACATGACATGTTACTTACATAAGCGTAAGGTAAGCTTATTCCATGATGATTTTACCAGCATATGATGAGGACTTTCTGAATTCCTGGAAGATGTCTTCAGTTTGATTTAGTTGCCAGATCCCATGAGGGGATTTCTATTTTATCGAGGACACTAGAGTGCTTAATTATTTTAAAAAGAGGCATTGATGAGGGGTGATACTCTGTCAGAATTTACACTTTACTATGTGATGTATAGTTGTACTAGACTAGTGTCCTGTATCATTTTTCTGGAGATGTTACCCTTCATTTCTTTTTGATTGCTGTATCTGTTCAATTGCCTTAATAAATATATTAAAAAAAAAAAAAAAGAGGGGGGAGAGAGAGAGCAAAAGAGAGGGGAGAGAGAGAGAGAGAGCAAAAGAGAGGGGGATAGAAAGAGAAAAAGAGAGGGGGAGAGAGAGCAATAGAAAGGGGGGAGAGAGCAAAAGAGGGGGGATAGGGAGAGCAAAAGAGGGGGGATAGGGAGAGCAAAAGAGGGGGGGATAGGGAGAGCAAAAGAGGGGGGGATAGGGAGAGCAAAAGAGGGGGGATAGGGAGAGCAAAAGAGGGGGGTGAGAGAGAAAGAGAGCATAAGAGGGGGGGGGGGGAGAGAGAGCAAAAGAGGGGGAATAGAGAGAGCAAAAGAGGGGGGATAGAGAGAGCAAAAGAGGGGGGGTGAGAAAGAGAGCATAAGAGAGGGGGGAATAGAGAGAGCAAAAGAGGGGGGAATAGAGAGAGCAAAAGAGGGGGGAATAGGGAGAGCAAAAGAGGGGGGATAGGGAGAGCAAAAGAGGGGGGTGAGAGAGAAAGAGAGCATAAGAGAGGGGGGGGGAGAGAGCAAAAGAGGGGGAATAGAGAGAGCAAAAGAGGGGGGATAGAGAGAGCAAAAGAGGGGGGGTGAGAAAGAGAGCATAAGAGAGGGGGGAATAGAGAGAGCATAAGAGAGGGGGGAATAGAGAGAGCAAAAGAGGGGGGAATAGAGAGAGCAAAAGAGGGGGGGAATAGAGAGAGCAAAAGAGGGGGGAATAGAGAGAGCAAAAGAGGGGGGGTGAGAAAAAGAGCATAAGAGAGGGGGGAATAGAGAGAGCAAAAGAGGGGGGAATAGAGAGAGCAAAAGAGGGGGGAATAGAGAGAGCAAAAGAGGGGGGAATAGAGAGAGCAAAAGAGGGGGGAATAGAGAGAGCAAAAGAGGGGGGAATAGAGAGAGCAAAAGAGGGGGGAATAGAGAGAGCAAAAGAGGGGGGAATAGAGAGAGCAAAAGAGGGGGGAATAGAGAGAGCAAAAGAGGGGGGAATAGAGAGAGCAAAAGAGGGGGGAATAGGGAGAGCAAAAGAGGGGGGATAGGGAGAGCAAAAGAGGGGGGATAGGGAGAGCAAAAGAGGGGGGATAGGGAGAGCAAAAGAGGGGGGTGAGAGAGAAAGAGAGCATAAGAGGGGGGGGGAGAGCAAAAGAGGGGGAATAGAGAGAGCAAAAGAGGGGGGATAGAGAGAGCAAAAGAGGGGGGGGGGGGTGAGAAAGAGAGCATAAGAGAGGGGGGAATAGAGAGAGCATAAGAGAGGGGGGAATAGAGAGAGCAAAAGAGGGGGGAATAGAGAGAGCAAAAGAGGGGGGAATAGAGAGAGCAAAAGAGGGGGGATAGAGAGAGCAAAAGAGGGGGGATAGAGAGAGCAAAAGAGGGGGGATAGAGAGAGCAAAAGAGAGGGGATAGAGACAGCAAAAGAGAGGGGGATAGAGACAGCAAAAGAGAGGGGGATAGAGACAGCAAAAGAGAGGGGGATAGAGACAGCAAAAGAGAGGGGGATAGAGACAGCAAAAGAGAGGGGGATAGAGACAGCAAAAGAGAGGGGGGAGAGCACAAAAGAGAGGGGGGAGTGAGCGCAAAAGAGAGGGAGGAAAAGAGATGGGGGGGAGTGAGAGCAAAAGAGATGGGGAGATAGCAAAAGAGAGGGGGGATAGAGAGAGAGCAAGGGGTGGAACCGCTGTAATGCAAAAAATAGCCCGTGTACACAGGCTTTAGGACAAGTGCTAAAATATTTGACAATAAAATGCTAAAATTTTTATAAAAAAATAAAATTTAAAAGGTGATTGTGAATAAAAGTAAATCAACATTTGGTGTTAATATAAACACTACCCCATGATCAGCTCTGCATTTATAAACATTATTTATGCCTACACCTGTATGAATATTATTTACATAAAAGTAAAAGTAAGAATGGTTTCAGTTCTTTTTATTATTTTTTTTTAACATCAAGATCCATAACAAGTACCTGCAGAAGAAAGCCAGCAGCTTCCAGCTCAGTTGATAGCCCCCCACTCAATATCTTCACTTCTACCATTCTGGCCTTGCATGAAGTTTACCCTTGAAGGAAACCGCAAATCAATCAGCTGTAATGGGAAAAGAAATCAGCAGACCTGCTTTTATTGTTGTTATAGCCGCGTTCGGCAAGAGCTCCAAGTGACTCAGAGCTCGCTTGGAGCGTTTTGTGAAGACTTCAAAGCTCAGCGCTCTGATGACGCAAGTCCAAGCTGAAAAGCTGTGACTTTTCAGAGCAAGCTCAGACGCTTGTAAACATGGCAGACTCCACAAGCAATACGTGTGTGTGTGTATATATATATATATATATATATATATATATATATATATATATATACACACACACACACACGTTGCTTGTGGAGGCGGCCAGGTTTACAATAATAAATATATATATTAAAAAGGTGTAATAAATAATTTAATAATTCTTTCAAAAGTGAGGGCATTTATACTAAACGTTCGAATGCGCAAAGGGATCTGTTGCACAATAATGGAATACATATCTATAATTCATATGTGAGACGTTTCTATTTGCTTGCAATATTTCTAATACTTAAAAGGTATTAGAAATATTGCATGCAAATAGAAGCGTCTCACATATGAATTATTTGTGAGTACTCCATTATTGTGCAGCAAGTCCAGAGGCGTAACTAGAAACCACAGGGCACAGGTGCAAGAATCTAAGAAGCCCCCCCATCCCCCCAAAAATTGAATTTGATACATATCTTTTTTTTTTTTTAACATTTAACACAGAAAAAAAAGATGTGAATCAGATTACATGTCTGGAAAAGGAGGTACCCTGTGCCCACCGTCTGTGAGATGGTCTGACCCCTATTACTGTATATAGTGAAACTGTTTAACCCACCAGTACTGTTATAGTGAGTCAGTGACACAGTCTGTAATATGCTGGTGAGATGGCTGGCCTGACCCTACCTGCCCCAGTACTTTATAAAGTGACCACAGTAGTCTGTAACATGGTCCAGCCCCTCCGTACTGTATATAGTGGTACTGTATAGTGACACTGTTTACCCCCGCCCCCCCCATGATGTAGTAACAAGGTCTGTAATTTGCTGGTTCCACAAACATACACACACATACATGCATAAATACACACACAGTCACATACATAAACACACACACACACACACACATAACCACCAATTGGTAAAACAGAAAGACTAACCCCTGTAGTCAGAGACACTAGTGAAGCATCATGTCACACTCACATGATATCAGTGCAGGCAGGTCAATGTTTTTTATAAAAAAAAAATATATTTTTTTTAAGCTGGGTCCCCAAACTTGGGGCCCCAGTTGAAATTGCAACCGGGCCCCAGTTGAAATTGCAACCTCTGCAACCCCTGTAGTTTCACCCCTGAGCAGGTCCCTTTGCGCATGTTTTTTCTAAACTCCCTCACTTGCGACGTTTCCTAGCACCACGTCATCGCTGGAGCAGATGTTTCCGGCGCTGGCTTGGAGCGCTTGCCAAATGCGGCCTATGAATCCAGTCAAATGTCCAAAAGTCATATCCAGGAAGAACAGATTTTCAGAAATATATACGTTGGTAAAAACATTTTAGGGTTATAAATTATTTGCTTAGTCAAGTTTACATTGCACTGTATTTTTACAAATACTTACCTTTCTCTTGTGCAAAGCCGGATCGCTGATCCCCCCACCTGCTGTACTTACACAGCAATTACGAAACCGGCCTCCTCGAATCACAGCGTGGCCTCACAAGATGGACGTTCCAGGGGGATTGGAGAAAGCTGGTTTTGTCATTGGTGACGTATGTACAGAAGAACTGCGGGCGGGGAATCGGTGATCCAGCTTTGTACAAGAGAAAGGTAAGTATTTTTAAAAATACGCGGCAATGTTAACTTTCATGAATTAAAGTGCCCGTTTTTTATAGTATTTTTAAAAACCGGGCACTAATTCATGAAAGTTTACATTCACTTTAACAGGACTGTAAAAAACTTAAAATGTATGATTCAGATAGAACATGCAATTTATAAATAAAATAAAAAACTTTCCAATTTATATCTTTAATCAAATGTGTTTTGTTCTTTTGGTAACCTTTGTTATAGAGAAAACCTAGGCAGGCTTACAGGAGCAGCAATGCAGTACTGAACACATATGTGAGCCAATGACAAGAGGCATATGTGTGCAGCCACCAATTACCAGCTACTTCCAAAACAATATTGTTAAAAAAGAAAGTTTTATTTACAAATAAGATATTTAGCTTTTAATTGTGCATCTCATCACCAAACATAATGAACACTATGATAGAATATTAAATACAAATCATGAATAATATAAGAGTAATTTAAATGAAATGAGCAATGAATCAGTTATGTATTTATTCTTGTGTTTGTATTTTCTTTAAACCACGAGGTATGCAAATTCGAGCACATTAAAAATATTTTAAAAAGTTGGTTAATGTACCAACAATATCACTAAATCATTATAATCCGTGCAGGGTATCACTAATATTTCCATGTGTGTGTGTCTTTAGTGAATTACACCCGCATCAGACTGCTATGCCTCAATATTTCACTCATGGTTTCAAAGTCTGTAGATACGAACTCAGAAACATTTTCTCCAGCTGTATGGATTGTGAGCCCAGTTAAAACACATACATCGCTTTCACGCTTTAGGGATTATATTATTACTTTATTCTATAATCAAAGACCGCCATCTGTTCTATCAAATCGTCGAGTCCCTTCATAAATATTTATTTTGCATTTAGTTTTATACCTACCTTCGTTGAATCTTTACCTTTGCACTTGAAAAAATCATTGTGGGAATTGTAGTCTAAAAGGTAACAAAATAGAACTCCAGCTCCCATGAACCCTTAAGAAACACATGACCATACTCAGCCAATCAGTGATTACCCCTGTCCGGAAATGTCAATGGGTCTGATACACTGAGTCTAAGTTGTAATTTCCCGTGGTCCGAAGTGATCCGAATGGAAAACACAAAGCTGTCAGCTGAAAGAGGTAGAATGAGTGTGAAATTGAACTACATGGACATTACATATGTATTTTAGAGCTTTTCTTGTGTGCTAAGATGTATTTCAACTTTGTAAAGTGGCGGAGGGACATAATATAGTACTTGAGCGAAATAATATATTATATCGGCTGACCTGTGCAAAATAATCGCACTTTTCGGCAACTAAATTAAAATGTGTAACTAGAATCATGCACGAGATCAGTTGTCAGGAGCATCTTCCACCAACCTCTTATTATTGGAAGAAATTACATTTTGTGTACCTATTGTCTAGCAGTGCAATATTGCCAGTTACAAGTAGCATTTGCAGGCTTGTGTTCTCATCACACGTTTATGTAGCAGCAGGCAGCATTCATAGAGTGGTTTATTAAGCATGCAGGTTGCAGTACCGGTTTATAATGTCTTTATGCATGTACAATAATAAGTGTTTTTTACTCATTCTGATAGCTCATTTGAGATGCAGGAACTGATCAGCTGGCATTGTTTTGCTGTGTGCATATGTGAATGCAAGGCAGTACAGTCAAAATTAAACAAATGAATTGGATGGAGCATGACATTTTAAACAACATTCCAATTTACTTCCATTATCAATTTTGCTTAGCTCTCTTGGTGTACTTTGTTAAAGATTAAAGGGAGGTCAACATTAGTTATTGATGTAATATAAATTGGTCATCATAGAGAAAAACCTATAAAATCTTTTTTTTTTTAAATTTCTAAATCCTCATCAATTGTATTAAAATTGCCTTCTAATATTCTTATTTCACCTTCCACCGCCCACCTCACCAGGTTTTATTTTTTGTTAGTACAGAGAAGGGGGACCATGCACCTCAATCCTTATTAAAGGGTCAGTAAAGTCATAATTAGACATTCATGATTTTGACAGAGCATAGCATTTTAAACAACTATCCATTTTACTTCTATTATTTTGTTTGCTTCCTTCTCTTGTTATCCTTTGCTGAAAGGTGTATCTAGGAAAGCTCAGGAGCAACAAATAACCTAGG